>NW_020897734.1:6282104-6882104 GCF_003984885.1 Neopelma chrysocephalum
GCATAAACCGGCACCACGTTGGTTTGTGTCTTTGTTACGGGCAACAGAAATAATTCTGAGATATGTTTTAATTGACCCGTTTACAGGAGGAATGAGTGTGAATACAAGAACCTATTGAAAAGCCAGAGACATACAAAGTACAGAGCTATAATATGGTTGCCATAGACACAATTTTTTATATTCTCTGTTTACTGCATTGATAACTACTTTATTGAGAACCAGGGGAAACAAATTCTGAAACAACAAAACCCAAACTGGGGATGTTCTGAAAAGGCTGTTGTCCTTCCTATCATAAGGAGATTATTTTCAGAGCCCTTCTAATCACTAGTTACCATAAGGAGATTGTCCAACAAGCTCCAGTTGAATATTTGCATGTGGAAGAATATATTCAAGATCAATATGTAATTATGATATGTATGGCAAGGTTTCATAGTCAAATTTAGTAAAAACAGATGGACTTGCTACATATGGGTAGTAGAGATTTAAATCTAGTAGGAAAAGCATAAATTCTGTAGATATACAACAAGGCTGTAAGATTCCTTACTCTTCCTTACCAGGAAGACAGAATGTTAATTCATCTGAAGTCTGTTGCTTTCTTCTTTTGTACATAATACCTAAAATGTCAGTAAGAGTTGATACATATGTGCATGTGGGATAGAAATATCTAGAGCTTTTCACATAGTTTTGCATGTTATTCTACTAGTAAAATTCTCCATCAAATCACAGAAAGTTATAATCTCTTCTTATGGTATTTGGATGTCACCACAATACCCACTAAGCCCTTGAAAATTCTGATTATTGGAAATAGATGCGAGATAGATTTTTAAAATGTCAAAGGGAAGACTTCATTTTGTCTAACATAAGAAGAAAAATCCAGACCACTCATTTTAAACCTTTGGTAGCTGGAATAGCTGCAAAGATATTATTGCTTAATAAAAACTTGACAACCCAACATGTAGGGATTTAACAGGTAACTCCATTAACAGTAACGGGAGCAGTTCAGCTAATCTCTGACATTGCAACTACACTGCTGACAAGCTCAGCTGTTCCTTCAGATGAGGGAATTGCGGCAACTTAAAAGGTGATAGTCACAGAGTGAAAGACGTTGTCTGAAGAAGAGTTAGGATGTTTTCATTAACATTAAAGAGCTCTTGCTGTTCATTAGGCAACTTGCTCTCAAGACCACATGAGAATTGTCACTCATAGAATCTTTTCACAAGAAATGGATATATTGTATAGAGCTGTGTTTTATCTGTCCCCTTATGGAGTTTATGCACAAAAGTAAAATACAGGAAGTTTAGATTTTTTTGTTAGGTGGATTTATTTTGTCCTAAATTTTTAACTGATTTAAAAGACTTTGTACTGTTATGATCAAGTTAGCATACCATGTCCTGAGGAGTGGTGGTGGCAACATACATACACAGGAAGTTGAGTGGCAATATTTGTGTAAAAAAGGTACCAGACCTCAACTAAAATGCTGTTTCAATTTTTCAAGGCCAAGTTCACTTTGCTACTACACTTGCACTGTGCTGTGTTTTCCTGGTGTTACACACCAGCATCCCTCTGGTATGTTGTAGGGTTAGTCCTTGGTTGTAAAGCACTCCGTCAAAAACCAGAATTAGGTTCTAGTTACGGAGTCAAGGTCAGGAGGGTGAAGGTGGCACAGACCTCTCAGCCGGGCAGTTCATCACTGGGCTACTCAAAATGGCAACAGAACCAGGAGCTGGCCAGGCAGGAATTTTATGACCCAGTTACCAATGTCCAGTCTATGAAGGACCTCAGTTCTTCTGCCGTTTGTTGGACCCCAAAAAGGCTGTTCCAGAATACAGGTGGTCAAAGCAGGAAACAGAACATAGAAATCAAATGTGAATGATTCAAAATAATGACTTACTGTTCCGATTGGCTTCTGATCCCTCTTTAAACTGTGGCTAAATACTTGCCCAATTAAAAATACCTAATAGATGTATGACAGAGGATACCAAGCAGATAGAAGGAAGATACTAAGTGGTTATGAATTGAAGCCATCAGTCTTTGCCGTGACTTCAGGGGCAGGGCTCCACCAGGTGCATTGATCCTCAGTGCTGATGCTTGTCTGTGCTACGTGACTTGAATCAAGAACCTTAATCAAGAAATGTCACTGGAACAATGCTGTGTGTGGCCAAAGGAACGGGGGCATCTTGAAGAGAACAACAAAGATTACCCAGGTATAACAAAGATAAAATGAAGCCAGGTGTAGCCTTTTCTAATCCAGAAGCCCTTTGTTCAGTAAATTGCTAAATTGCTCAGTGAGAGCACTCTGTGTTTGCTCAGGATTATGGGGCATCGCAGGCTGACACAGTTGCTGTGAGAATTACACAACACACAAGTGTTTCTTCTGTCCCTGCTGTTCTGAAGTTTATTTTGAAGGGCACCAAACTTTACTTCTGTGTTAACTGTTCTTTGGTAATAACAAAATGAAAAATATTAATGCTGAACTTTCTAACTTATAATTTTGGATAAGTCTCTAACATTGTCTTGCTTACAAACTGTGACCTTTTTATTCTTTTGAAAGTTTTCCTAGCTAATGAGAGGCATATGTTTTTTCCAGTCTCATCTCCTATGCAAACTAGATTGTTCTGATGGGATTCTGCTTGGTTAATGCTTTTAAGGAATGAGCTTGTAGGAACAGACAAGAGAAATGAAACTGAGAATTAGTTGTTTTTTAGAAACACATTCAGTATGGAGTTTCTTCTGCAATACCCAATTAAAATAAGAAATGGTTTTTTCCCCCCTTGGTTTCTTCCTTTTGTTCCTTCATCACATTCTTCCTTTTAAAGTGACAGTTATAATTATAAGGGTGTACATGTAGTCAGTATGGAAACTTTCACCTAAATGGAGTCCCAGAATTGGTGGGAATGCAGGAAATGTCACATTAAAGATTGTCTGTTGCTAATTTTACTATATTTTCATTTTGTTTCGGATATTATTTTGGGTACTTTGCTTGAAGCTTATAAAATCATTAAATCTTTAATCTAAAATTGTGATTATCTAGGAGCAGAATAATAGGAAATTATTCTATATCAGCAGAGCTACGTGAATACGTGAATTGCTATTTAATCAAAAAAATGTGTCAAAACTATACTCCAATGTATGGAGTTATACTTTTGGTGTTCAGGATAAGTAAAATATGTACACTGTGTATGTCTTTTTACTTTGTGGGGCAATAATAAACCTTTATCTAGATGCAGATGGGTGCCTTCCTCCATTAGTCATATCTAAGGTTTATTTTAATATCTTCTTCCTTTGTCTTTAGCACTGCATTTAAATGTGGAGCTGCACTGTAGTGTTTCAGTTGGGTTTTAATTGGCTTTATTATCTATTGTGTAGAACTTAATCAATTTTATTGGATGTTATCTGCAGGTGCCTACAGTAAGGGCATATTACATTGATTTTTCATTTTTCACATCAAACCCACTACGTACATACAGTTGTTGCTGTGTTTGCTATTGACAGCGGGGTTATTTACAGGCACTCAGTCAAAATGTAACATAGATTTGGACAATTACAAACTCCATAATATAGATTTATTAGACAGCAAATAGGAAAATAGTAGCTTGTGGCAGCTGACTATCCAAGATGAAGGATTCAGGGGTGTGAAGAGCTTGGAAAAAGCATTCCACTTCAGTGTAAGAGTTCTCCAGCTGAAGGTCAATGTCCTCCAAGATTCTGTACTGATGAGTGAAGTAAGATGCTGCCTCCTCCCTATCAGGAGTGTTCTTATGCAAGCATTTGATTTTTCCAAATTGCAGGTCAACATCCTTCATGTTGAAAATTTTGTAAAACTTGCAAAACCAGTTAAATTCCACAAGCAGGGGACTTCGAAGGTAGATGAATGTGCTGGTTTTGGCTGGGGTAGAGTTAATTTTCTTCCCACTGGCTGGTATGGGCTGTGTTTTGGATTTGTGCTGAACACAGGGGTGATAATATGGAGATGTTTTTGTTATTGCTGAGCAGGGCTTACACAGAGCCAAGGCTGCTCGTCATCCTGCCACACTGGCAAGGAAGTTGAGGGTTCACGGGGGGCTGTGAGGAGACACAACAGGTGTCTCAAACTGACCAAAGGGATAATCCAGACCATACAACATCATGCTCAGTACATAAGTGGGAGGAAGAAGGAGGAAGAGGAGGGTTATTAGAATAGACGGCGTTTGTCTTCTCAGGTAACTGTTGTGTGTGATGTGGTCCTGCTCTCCTGGAGATGGCTGAACACCTGCTTGCCTGTGGGAAGTGGGGAATTTAAGCTTTGGGGTTTTTTTGCTTGTGTATGTGGCTTTTGCTTTCTCTATTGAACTGTCTTTATCTAGTTTTTTAGCTTTTACACTTCTGATTCTCTTCCTGATCCCACTGGTGGTGAGGGGATAAAGTGGCTGTGTGAGGCTTGATGGCTGGCTGGGGTTAAACCATGACAATAAAGAAAATGCAATTGAATACTAATCCTAATTTAAAACTCAGTTGTGTATTTTTACTGCCAATAAAAAAAAAATTGGGCAATTCATCTTAATTGTGAGGAAAGAGAGGCAAACTGGAAAAGGCAGATGGAGCACGTAGACAATCCTAACATCAAACATAATGCTGTCACTCTTTCACTGTATTTTGTCCTATGCAGCACTGGAACTTATATCTACATTTTCACAGACTTGCTGATCCAGGTGCAGTTGTCCATCTGAACAGAGCCTTTGGGAAGATAAGGTTTAGCCTTCAGTTTGGAAGTGGCCAGATTTGAAAGCTATCCTTGTGTCTAAATTAAATAATAACAAGTTTTAAATAATCTGCTTAAATTGTTCTTCCTGGTTATTTTTTCCCTTGTAGTAGTTTTTTTATCAAGGTTTCCAAGGTAATCTTAGAAATCTGAGATTCTCTCCGTAGTTTTTTGGGTTTTTTCCGATGCTGTGTTCTACACAGGGAGATAGATATTATCATTTCTGATATTTAACTTTTTCCCTTCATATAGTACATGTTAATAAAAATCTATAGCCCAATTTTGTGCCTATTTTTTCCCTGTTGCTGAACACAAAGTGGATTGATTAGAGTCACACAACTGTTTGGGAGTATAGTTGTGTTTTTACTGACAAAAAGGGCTGTAATCAAGCAGGCTACCAGTAGATGCTGAAGATGTGGTACAAACAGTCTTGTATTTGTGTTAATTTTCTTTCTAGGCCTAGCTCTGTCCTTTTAAACTGTGAATAGCTTCTTTCCTCCTAAAGTTCTTATCAAAATGTGGAGAGGTTTGGAATGGTTTCAAAGTCAGGATTTCCACAAAATCACCTGTTTCAATTGACTAAAATATGGAAGAAAAGTCTTTTGGTAATATGTAAGGACTTGCTTGGCTTGATCAGACACCCAGCAAGGGTTTTTAATTCTTTGAGATACTTTGGGTGCCAGTGAAATTCCTTGGAAAGAAGTCAACATTGCCTATGATTTGATGAAAGTGGTTCTCCTTTGCCTTTGAAAACACAACCACACAGCCGGATACGGTCTGGCCCATGTTCTGAATTGCTGGCATCTCTAAGTAGGTTTTACCTTACATCTTTTAGAGATGCATTATTGCTACCCAGTCTCTTAGTAGGAATGGGGAAAAAGAACTCTGTTTCAAGCTCCATTCATTTAGAAAGATCAATGTCAGAGAGATTTCCCTGTTTGAGAGAAGCCACTGGTCTCTGCTTGCTGGATACCCTTGAACAGTGTTAAGTATTGGGTTGCACCAGTATAATGCATTACTCTTGCTGATAAAAAGTGCAATTTATTGCTTAAATGGAATTTGAATAACACTGTTGAAATCGATAGTAGCTTCTTATCCTTATAAAGATAATTGATCTTTTTGAGGCTCTTTAAAAACAATGAGCATTTGATTGTGTTTCCTTCCATTGCTCAGCTTAACATGTTACCACAGTAAAATTAAATGTTGCTCGTAAAATGACTGTAACACTCAGTGGTTTTTACTTCTCCAACACTTCTTAGGTCTGTTTTAGCAGATTAACTGTAAATGAAGATAAGAGCTGCTGCTTTGAAACGGGCAATACAGCAAGCACGTTTCTGTGTTGTATATGGAAATCTGTTACATGTGTGACCTCTGGTCACTCTACAATATGCACTTCACAATCTAAGATTATTGTTTTTCTTATTTTGCAGCATTAGTCAGATACCTCTTTTAGTCCCTCTGTGTCGATCTGATCTGAAACTTGAAGTTTGGAACTGGAGATGCAGAGTATCTTTTATATTTCAAATTTATATGTACACCTTAATCCTGCATTGACCCAGAAATGTGCAGTTCACTGCATAAGCATGTTAGAAGCATGAAGCAGAAGTAACCTTGGAGATTGGTGAGAGAACAGGTTTTCAGATGCTCTGTTCCCTGTGATGGTACTGTAAAGAAACTGCTTCAGACTGTGTGTGATGGGTGTCAGCCTCTTCCCACTCTCAACGTTAGTTCCTGTTCAAGTATAATGAATTACAGAATAAGGATCTGCTTTGTGACATTGCTAAGAGCAGATTTTATTTTTACTATTTCTTTTAGTATGCAACGTGTTCTACAAATTTTTTAGCTGCTAAGACTGTTAGAGAAAATCCCTCCTGTTTTAAGGTCTGAATTTTCATTTCATTTATTTTTGTGTATACTGAACATGAAAGTTTGGGGTTGTGTTTTAGTCAGAGCAGGGGGTAAAGATCTTTGAAATTTTCGGTGGATCACCTCCCTAAACAGCTGCCAATGTGAATCCATTAGAAATTTCCCCAAAAGAGTGGGATTTATTTAATTTTTTTTTTGTGATCAGTTTACTATCACCACAAAATTTTTTGTTTGCTTTTGCTCTTCATTTATTCTCAATCAATCAATTGGTCATTAAACTGGCCGTGATCAGAAGTAAAGCCCTATCATTCTGCACTGCCACTATGATGTATTTTATATAATTTTTAAGTGATATAAATTATCACAGATAAATTATACAGATTTTATGCTAAGGGATTAAAAATTGTTAATTTTTTTAAATATGTGTTACAGTCTGAAATGGGAGGGGAGATCAAGTCTTTCCTACGCACTGAAACTTTTATCCAAAGATTTTGTGTTTTTTATCTAATATTAATAAATTTTACATTACCTTTCATGCCACTGCAGGTAACAAAATTTATCCCACACACTCTAATGGAGCCTGTGGCTGATGAAGACGTCTTGTTACTGACCTGATGATGGCTGATCACCATTACCTTGCATGTGTTCTGTCAGGTAAGTCATACAGTTACTGGCCTGTGAAAATGCTGCCCTATTCCTTGGCAGCACAAGCATTTTGAACCAGCTTAGCAGCAAATAACTTATGCACAGAAGAAGGGTAGGACTTCAGAACTTCTTGCATAATGTATTTGCTTAAAAGTGCAGGAAGTGTTAGTGAACAAGTAAATATTTAAAAAAAATAAAAATCTGAATTTAATTACTGACTGGCTACTGTTAAAAGTCACTGGGTGTGGAAGTCTGGTGGAGATGCCATGGGTGAGGACTCACACACACACACACACACACATCTCTGAGCAGCTCTAAGCTGAAACATTCAGCACTCGTGCAGCCAAAAACAGGATTCACGAACAGGATCCAAAGCCTTATCCCATTCCCTTTTCTGGCTGATCAGGCTGCAAGTCTGTTGTTGAGCTAGAGTATGAATGTTATACATATCTGTGTATGCAGTGTGCATCTCCTCAGTGGCTGGCATCAGCCTGGCTGGTTTGTGGCTGGTCCCTGCATCCCTGTTCTTCCAGCTGCTGGCACCTGGGTATATGAGCCTCCAGGGCCCACAACCCCATTTCAGCTCCTAGTACAGAGCCAAGTGGTCATTAGGGAAAAGTCTCTGTACAACTGAGGAAGCTGAAAGAGTTGCAGGCTGGCGAGGTCAGAGTTAGGCTGATGAGCTCATGCCCGTGGCCACACAAAGCCAGCACAGAGCTTGTAGCTGGCAGTGGCAGTACTGAGCTGCAGGGCTGCATGGTTCCATCTACAAAGGCAAGCTGAACAATATATCTCAACATTATTGAAAAAAAAAAAGCCTGTTTTTTTGGAAGATTTTGCCCAGCAATGTACCATTACACACCGTAGTTTCGCTTAGGTATATCAAACATGGACTGAATTAGGCACTGTAATTTGACAACAGGTTTCACTAAAAGCATATCCCATGAAGGTGTTGAGAACTTGCTCAGTAAGGCAGGGTATTTGTAATGTTGTTATTTACCAGTGTGGATTATTTGCTCTTTAACCCGCCAGTCTTATTTCAGCTTTTTTTTCAAGCTTGCATTGCAAACCCAGTGTGACCTACACAGAGCAGTTTACTGGATGATGATGAGCTTTCCTATAAACAGGAAAAAGCAGCGGTTCTGAGGGTTTTTTTAATGTTTATCAGTAGGAAAACAGAAGTGGCAATTTCTTTTAATTGCCCATCAATTTTATTATTGAAAAGATGGAATTTACAGGAAGCAGCTGCAGTTGTAACTGAACCAGCTCTTTTAATGTGTTCCTGGTTTTTTCCTGTATTATATTATCTAATGGTGGTAAGCTGCTGGCTTCAGTCAAATTTTGAAGTACAATAAGAGTTGGATTTATCAAGCCCTGGAATGAATACTCCACTACTCTCACTGAAAGACACCTTTGTGTATTTGGTGGTTCTGAATTGTCTATCCCATTCCTTATATTAAATCAACATTCATTCTTTGTTCTCTCAGTACACAAGAATTTTAAGACTCATAACCTATTTCTGTTTGGTTTTTCTCCCTTTGTAGTTTTTCCACCCATCTCTATGTTGTTATTCAGTGTGTAAGAAATTGCAGCCCCACAATGAACACGGTCTGAATTAATTAGCTACTTTCTGGAAATACAAATAAATGACAGCAAGATCAAAATGAAAAGCGAAATGGGGAGGACTAGCTACTGTCACATCTACAGTTCTAGTGTTCTTAATTTTAAAATATGTCTTAAAAAGTACTATAGTTCCTTTACTGCTGAATTATGTCCTTTGCCAATGTTGCTGCTCTTCACGTGGCCAGGTCCCAGACCACAGAGTTGTTCCTGAGGGTCACACCAAACTTAAAACTTATATATAGTTTCCTTTAGGCATCAGATCATGTTTGAAGGCTTGTGATACAGCTAGTAGAATATAACTGACTCATCACAGATGACTAACGTTTGCAGTAGACCACAAATTCCCCTAAACCCTTTTGAACTGAATGTAACTTGGCCTTCTGAACAGCAAAGAACTGAGGTGCCAGTTAATGTGTATATTCATAATTCTTTTCCAATCTGACAACTCTTGTCCAATTTAGGAAAATGCAGATGCTCCCTGTGTGATCACAGATGACTATTTGTGAGAGAAGAAAATTTGGTGGAGCTGCCTTATTCATTGCAGACTAAACCAAGAGTTTACTGTTCTATTATGCTTTTTAGGGATTATTGTTATTAGTCTTGATTTGCTGGCTTTGTCCTAGTGAAAATCCTATTGCCACTTTTAATTCACAAGTGGCAATAAAGTGTGGAAAATTGCAATATGACCTGCTGCAGACCAAGCATATACACTACATTGGCAGCTTAAATATAAATATAAAATGAATATTTTAATTAGCTTATCCTCAGATAGTTATGTATTTATTGAAAAAAACCCAGTGCTTGTAGTTTACAGAACTTAAAATCTTGTGTGGTGGTATTTTTATGGAATGTGGGGAAACTGATAGTTAAGACATGTTCTTCCCCCAACTCACCTATGTTCCACATTAATATTGAATAGGACTCCAGAGAGATATGACTGTGCTTTTGTAAGTCTGGACAGGCAGTTACAGAACACTGTTGTAATTATATTTCTCTTTTCATTTGAATGCTGGAATTAAACAAATATTTTCCTTTGGAGAAAAGTAACAATTTGATGTTAATTGCTTCTATCTGTTTCTCAGCATTGTCAAATAACTTATTGTAAAAGCTACTTAATATTTTCAGGGGAATGCCATCTATTGCATAACTTATTTCCTTTGCTGGCTCCTTCGTTTGATGTTTAAACGGTAATTGGAATGAAAGGAATAAAGAAGCACTTGTGGGTTGGGAACCACTCAAGGGATTGAGAATCTAAAGCAGAAGAATGATTTTACATTTTTTCTTTTGTTAGCTTTTTTCTTTTCTTATGTGAATTACGTGCGAGTAAGAGAGATTATAGCGAGAAAAATAAAGGGAGAATGCAGAACTCATTTAGATCAAACTCACTGTGCCTAATAAGCAGACAGAAAAATCTACAAACTGTCTAATCATCACAGTTTGTTCTCAGCCTTCCTAGATGTCGTAGAATTCACAAAATCATTCTGAAAAAGGAAATTAGCCCATTAAAAATGAGAAAACACAGAAACAGAGCTTCAGCATCATTCCAAGAGGTAAATGGCTTCTAGTTACTGTGGAAGGGACAATCATTAGAAAAAATGAGGAAAAGAAAGAAAGAGCATCCACTGTAGAGATTTTCAGGGATGAAAAATATGCTTGGATTGACACATTATTGAATTTTGTTACTTTAGGACATATGAAAGGACAAACTAACTCACTAGCATCCATCCAAAATATAAATGTGTAAAATGTCAATAAATACATGTTTACTTCAAATTCCAAGTATCAGTAGAACTTATGTAAAAGCAGTAGAGCTGATAACTTACAAATATTTAGATATTTTCAAAAGTGACTGGGCAGTAGCAGGAAGGTCTTGTTTTCCTTGTCCTGGCTTCTAGGGTTTGAGACAGGGAGAGTGTGTTCAGGTGAGAAACTGGTTATTTCCCAAAAACAGCCAACCATAATTCAGCTCAAAGTACTTTCCTGGAGTAAAGGGTAGAATTGGCAGGGAGACACAAAGTTGTATTTAGGAATGTTGGCTGGAAGGCCTCGGTGAGGATCAGCACTGTTTCACCTCAGGGCTCTGGGCATCTGGGAACCTGTAGAGAATTTCTGAGACAGAAGTTACAGAATTATAAATCACATTTTAGTGGAGGCATACCCCACTGTGAATGTCTTTGAAGGGAAGATGAATTCTCAGTGACATATTAATCTACCTGATTGTTCAGTGGGAGCTCTGAATCAACCAGTGTCACCACTTTTTTTGGGGTGCAAAGTGAGATTTTTCCCTGCCTTTCTGTCACATTTTAAGGGTCTCCTCCCTGCTGAATATATGCTGGTTTGTTAAACCACACCAGCTATGCTGAAGAAAGGAACTAGGGATTTTCCAGTTTATCATAAAAACAAAGTCATCAATCATGTTTTTCACTTATGAAAAAAAGCATTTCCAGACACTTAGTGGTTAATTATTTTATGTAAAAAAATTTAAAAGGTACAGGTGAAATTCAAAGAAAGATACTGTATCAGAGGTAAAATGTAGATATTGCACTCTCTAATATATCTGAAGTATGTTCTATCTTTATTTCAGTGTTCTGAAAGAGAATAACTCTGAAATTTTTTTGTGCATGTTTGACTTTTCTATTAACTGAATTCTGTCAATTTGACAAATGAGTAAAATTTTGCTGGGCCAGCTTTGCATCTTTCTAACCAATGAAAGATGTGACTGGTTTTCTTTGTCCACCTTTACTCTCAGTATGGATTTGGGCAGTAACTGATCACAGTTCTTATTTCTGAATGCCTTTTTAATGTGACTGGAGGCAGGCACTTCTTTAGGGTGGTTGTTTCCTAAGTGTTTCAAGCACTGAGCTATTGCCAGGGTTGAGTTGGTTTTGTTTTTGTTTTTGTTTCAAATTTCCCCTTGTTCTCAGAAACGTAAACTTTTTGCACATTTCCTTCAAGGGCAACATGACAAGATGACCACGGATACAAGCTTAGCAAAGCAAGCTCTTCAATACAGAGAATATGCCAGTTCATGATGGAATGTGCTTTGAAAAATTCATAAACCTAGTCTTGTTGTTTTTGTTAAAACTCTTATGGCAGACTTGTGTGTTTTTAGCCTGATCTTACATGGTCTGATATATGAAGAGCAGTCAGCATTCTTTCTTTATGAAACTCTTTTGTATTAAAAGGAAGAGCCAAACTATTCTTACCTTTCTCTAATAAAATAACCTCAAAAAAACAGATGAAGGAGCACCTCTAACTAGCCTGTTAACTGAAGGAGCTGTAGACTGCACCATTCCCCAGTCTTGTAGCACAGTTTGATATGCAAATATCTGTAACTGGTAGGCTGGGATTCCATTTTTCTTCTTCTTTGATATGGAAAGTTGCTTTTAGCTTAAATGATACTATTTATTTGCTCAAAAGCCCCCAGTTTCTGAATGCTTAAGTGCATCACAAGGTGACATTTTTACTTCAGTGAAATGGAAGGAAACCTCAAACTGGGGCATTACTTCATTGTTCTTGGCATTTTTATGTGAGAACTAAGAAAAAATTAGATATTTTGGAGCATTTCTTCTCTTTCGTTAAAATTAGATGTTCAAATACTTCTAACGATTTCAATTAAGTAAATTGAAACCTTACTATTGTATGTTCCTTTCCATATTCACCTTTTAATTAGATATAAGCAGTGTTTACACACTTAATCATACCTTATTTTAGTAAGAGTGTTTTCAAGAGAATTTTTTTTTTAATCACCACTTCTGTCACTTTAAAGCTTTTAAGTCCATCAGGTATTTAGAGTACCTAACTTGTTTTTTTCTGTCTTTTAGTGTCCAAGTAATATAACTGAATGCTCAGCAGATGTGCATTTGCACCTTAAGGTGAATAAGGATATAGATCCAGAAAGGTAAGAGCCAGAATACAACCCTCTGTGCTTGGATTTCACATACTTATGCAGAGAACTCATGTAGATTCCATTGCTGTCTTGTACTTTTCAGTCTCACAGCAGTTATTTCATCAGCAAAGGGGTTTTTCCTTCAAAGCTTTACCCTACTCAGTGTGGGTTTTTTTACAAATTATTTTATAGACTGCTGTACCTCTCACAAATAAATACTGAGGTCTATAAATACAGGTTAGCAATTAAAGAATTAAGAGTGTGGTTTACAGTTTCCTTTTAAGTCTTTCTCCCAGTATGTCTGAAAGCTTTTTTGTACCACAGCCAAATTTGGAATAGCTCAATAGTCCATTATAAGTAACAAGTAAAAAATCTGAAAATGGAAAAACTCTGAATAGATTGCAATAGGTCAGACTGGCTGTACCTGGAACTATTATTCAGATAACTCTGGAGCCATGTCTTCCTCACCTCAGAGCAAACAGACTTGGTCAAAACTTCTCTCTGGGGAAGGAGGAGGACAATATTTACAAATGTTGGCATATGAATTTCTGTGTCATTGGAAATTAATAGCTTGTTTTTTTCCTGATATTTTTCAAAATAATTGTAATTGGTGTTTGGACCAGTAATTTCTCTCTCCAGTGGACTGGGCATTCTTGGATTTTGTAATAGTATTACCCACGCCCTCACGACTAGTGATGTGGTGCAAAAGGATGGGATCATTAGGCAGAAGCAATAGGTACTGAGACCTCTACAGCAACTTGAAATGGTTTGGGACTTCACTGCCTTGGAGCTACAGCACCATCACACATGTGGTTCAAAACTGTGACAGACCAGTCACTGATGTCCCTGCCCACATGAGAGGGTTGGAACTAGACGATCTTTAAGGTCCCTTCCAACCCAAACCATTCTATGATTCCATGTGGTCCGTATTTTCCCACGGACTCCACGAATGCAGAGTGCAGTTCAGCCTCCTCTGGATGGCAGTTTACACTCCCCAAACCCACTGTGTGCCTGACCTCAGGCATGGGGGAGTCAGACCAATCAAGGGTTTTCCTCCAAACTGCTGTACTACTCTCATCCAACTTATTAGCACAGACTCCACGTGCCCTCCCATGATTTTGGCAGAGAGATCTGGGTACAGGTTCTGAAGGAGGTGATTAAAAGAGCAATGTGAGAATGGGTCGAAATTGAAGAACAAGAGTATTTCCTGGAATCCAGCAGTTTTGCCAGGCATGAGCTGGGAACTCAATTTTGGCTTTATAGCTGAAATGGCTTTGAGATAAAAGTCTTTCAATCTTCCATTAAGAAAATTGGCCCACCAAAATCTCACTGTCAAAGTCCTTCCCCTCCCCTACCAAGAGTGTGTGATAAATGTTTTAAGTTAAGGGCTTCAACTGATTTTTGCAAAGTCTCATAAATGTTCCATATGTCACTTTCTCTAAAATTATAATCTATTATCTCACTCAAGTGGAATAATAATGCATAGAAAAAACTAAATTTATCCCAGGTGCCCTAGCAGGTTGATTCTTCATTATGTGTTAATTGTCAATGGCAATTTTCCATGAAGCATCTGCCAGTTTTAGTGAGCAGAGCTTCCAGAAATGATATATTAATTTTAAGCATAGACACTAACAGTAGATAAAAAATGTTGATTTTTGTTTAATCTTTCTTTACTTACTTTGTGTGAATAAACTAGCTGGGCATAATTATTATTTCAAGCAAGTGCACAAAATATTTTGATTCATAGAGCAGCATAAAAATAATATTTTATTGAATATCTAACTTAGTGGAATGTTTTCATTTCTGAAGTACTGAGCCTTCACTATGTTAAGGGTAAGGCAATGAAAAGTATCAGCTGAGATATTAAACTAGTATTTTTATATACAAACAGTCATATAATACTATTATTCTATATAATACATATAGATATACTATTATATACTACTGTATACCTTAATACTATACAATATTAAGATTTAAGAATAGGATTAAGTTCAATTGGTGTTTAAGACAAGATATAATTCTGTGTTTCAGTTCTTGTTTCAAGCTAAAAGAATTTGTGAGACAATAATAGTATGACAATAATTTAAATTTTGTTCAGTTTTTTGAGCTGTGCTCTTCAGCACCATCAGCACTGTGGATTTAAAGAAACCTGGTTGAGGTGACTGATGTGTGCCTTCATGTTGTCCCATGAACTTAAATTGTCAGTTACAGTATATTTTATAAATACATAAAGGGATAATAGTAAGTTATAATTGTTTTGAGAACATAGAAATAATTGGGGTTTACTACGTTTCTAAGTCCCTTTGGGATCTACCTTTGGACTAAACCTAAATAGTGGTCTGTTCAAGTTCTTTATGCCTTCAGAACTGAGTGTGTCTTTGGCTGTGTCTTAACTCCATCTCATTTAAGAAGATTTGCGTGTGCACAGTTTGAGGAAGCAGCCCCTTGCTTTATCCTGATTTGTACAATTATATCACCAAAATCACGGCAGGTCAAGGCATGATCTCTGCCAGTGTCTCTGCTTTCCTTGGGACAAGAGCTCATGCTAAAGGAGTAGTATGTGCCTGAGTGTTGTTTCTATAGTGAAAAAGTCTACTCTGATAATGCACTAGCAAAAAGTATATATTATTTTCATCCTATGATTAAAAATGCTATACCTGTATTAAACAATGACATTATAGCAGGTAGATTTATGATGCATATTAAAACTGGTTTTTAAATTTTGTCCAAACCATTACCCAGGTAAGGAACAAAAGGAACAGCAGGTTCAGGATTGTAATTTCAATGTTGTTCTAACTACTTTCCAAAAAATAGGTGATATAATTTTATGTGTAATCCAGTATACATATGTATGTAAAGGTACATAAAATTTAAGGAAGTTTTTTGTAAGTAACTTGAAGAGTTACTTGAAGAGGTTTCTGATGAAAAGATTATAATAGTATTACTTGACAAATATTCAAATTCAGTTCCTGATGGTGTCATTGAAGCAAGTTGTATTTTCCAGTACTACACTTCTTACACATCTTTTGTGTTCATTATCAACTTTTGCAGTGAACCTTGTTTATATTGCAGAGTTTATAAGCAAGATTTGCTGTTTAAATGACCCAAATAATCAGGAAACTGATTATATGAAACATGTTAAAGATGATGGGAAGAAAAAGCAGAATATATTATTCCCTCTTCATAAGGCTCTAAATGTTCTTTTTGATAAATGTGTTTTTGAGTTGAATGTGATCCAACCTGTGATGAATATGTCAGTATTTTCATCATACATGGCCAATTTCCCGTGAAAGTCAGGAAAGCAGTGTAGTTTTCTCTAACAAATACTTTTGTCTTGTAAAATCTTTTTTTTCCACATGAATGAAACCCAAACAGGTGAATTAGAGACATATAAAAGAAAACGGCCATGCAGTGGACAGGCATTAACAGTTTTCATACTGTCTGAATAGAGGAAGAAAGTCTCTGTATTACAAGATAACAAATACCTTAAGATTTTCAAATACTCAGTCTGCTGAAACTCAACATGAAATTTTGGGAAGGCATCCGTGACAGATCAGTTTTCTTTTTCCCATTTGCAATATCATTAAATGCATATGATTTTATCCAGTTTGTTCCCGAGTTCAGCATGTTTGTATTTGATACTCACATTAATCATCAAGTTTGGCTTTTCACAGTCTGCTTGAAAAGAATTTGATAGATATCCAGAGCATATATTTATGCAAAAAAAACCCCTGATTCTGTTTCCAGTTGATGCAGTTTTGTTGTGCTTCTCAGGAACTAGACAAGGAAATAGCATAACCAAAGAGAATCAGCTGTGGGAATATAGAAATTATCAAGATGAGCTGCTTGGGATAGATTCCAGAGCAATCATCTCTCGGATAACGAAGCTTTGTTTTAATTCAGATTTCCAAGAATGGCTGAGAGGATTTCTAGGCTAGAACTGGATTGTGGGGAGTACTAGACGCTTCTGGATTCCTGTTTTTGTAAGCTTTTATGGGAAAAATGCTAAGGATCTTGCAATTTGTACCTCACCTTATCTGTTCAGGTGTACTGTTTACTGTATGTGCCCTTTTTAGCCATCATGTAATGTGACAGTGATAATAGATTCTGAATAGGAATAAGTTGTGGCAAGATTTTGGAGGATTTATAGCACGGTGGGAGATGATCTCTGCTAATTGTGAAGGACCACACTCCAAATAATTTTGTTCACCAGGGTTGACTATTTATTTTCAGTCTTGTAGTGGCTTGGAGCTATTTATTCTTTTTAACACGTTTCCATTATAGTATTGGTCTCCTGTTGTTGAGCCAACAGACCCAATTGAGGACTCCTTATATTTTTTACATTTAAAGTAAATTCAATAGGAAGACAGAAGAAATGTTTCTGTACTCGTCTATGAAAAATTGTCTGTAAGTAGACCATACCCTTATAAAAAATAATCTTGAAAATTAAAGAGACTTGAACCTTTAAGCCTATGAAAAACATGTTTTAAAAAAGAGTTACAGAACGTGTGGAATACATCCCTGATGTACTTGAAATCACTCTTTGACATTTTTTAGCTAAAATATCAAAATCTCCACCTGTCTGAATGTAGTTTGTTATGTAGTGCAAATCAATGTATTTTTACACATCACTACATCATTCTGCACTCAATGCTCTGAGGTTTCAGAGACTATTTTTTATCAGTACTCACAGGAATTAAATGAAGTTCCAGGTACAAAAAGTAGTTCTTAATAGGGGTGTATCTTTTTCAGGTTGCAAATACAATAATCCTTTCTGCCTCAAGAAAGAAGTTCATCAGTGTACCCTGTGCAGATGTCAAGGCAGCATCACTTCACATCAATTTAATGCAATGTATTTGTCCCAAATTCCATGTTTTGTTCAGCTCATCTTTGTTTAAGAGAAGAACCTCTCTGTGTGAAGATCTACTTATATACAAATTGAACAATGAATTTTGTCAGCAATGCAATTTATGTAAGCAAAACCACTGATCTGGGCAGGAATATACTGAGAATAAAAATTGCAACACTCACCTACGTGAAATTTTAAAAAAGAAGTCTCTCTTTTTGTAATTACTAATTCAGTATTCTCAAATTTACACTTCATTGTTAATTGAAGCAGTGTTTTCTCTTCCTGTACTGCATTTGTCCACAAACAAATAAATCTCCAATAACATCAATTTTCAGGGAGTTACATCCTGCTTGGCATTTTCTGCTAAACCTTCTCTGTTTAATCAGATGCATTTTACTATTAACTCACCATAATTTCATGAGCACTTTATATTTAACTTCACTGGCCACCAATTTAATATTTGAGGTTTTTACTTCATATTTTTTTATTTCTACCAAAAAAGTAAGTAGTGTTACCTTTTCATTTCTAGTATTGCCACTTTGTGCTGAAATGATGCTGATTTTCAGGGTCTTCTGGGTTAATTTAACACTGAGAAAACGAGAGTGATGCACTGACTGACTTGTACCATGTTCAGTGGACCTGAGACGTGGAATAGAACCAGCAAACAAAACCCCATTTTACCAATTTTCAACCCCTCATCACCATTCAATTCTGAGGAAGATATTCTGTCTGAAATGTTGATAGGAATGGAGCAGATCTTCAAAAAAAGGAAGAAAAAAGATAAACCAACGCTGCCTGTTGCTCGGCAGAGATTTGTTCTTAATTTGTTTTCATATTTGATTAACACATTCAAGCATTGTAAGCTAAAAAAAAATACCTGCCAGCTTAAAAGACTGTATATAATAGTGTTCCTTGCTGAGATCTCTGAAGTCAGCATCGCCTATGCTTCCCTTCACCATCTAACCCAGGAAACCTGGAGATTCTCTTTTTCCCAACTTGTTCAGACATTCTCTTATGGTTTTTTATCCATTTTTCTATTTCTTTTCTTGCATGGCGCATTGGTTCTGTATCATTTCTGAGCCATTCTATGGTGCTCTATCCATTATTTCCATGGAGTCTTAGTTGCTCTCTCAGAAATCAGAGCCTTTTCAGAGTGTTGTGCCTAGCTGTAAAATGTTGATAGGTATTTCTAGATTCTTGCATTCATACACTAGTTGAAGCCAGATCCACGGGGTATTTTGTTATTGGGAGGCAGATATAGAAAACAGGCTGCTGGACAGTAATCAAACACTTTCCTTTCTTTCCTGTCTGTTCAAATAAGGAGCAAAAAGCAATGTATCATATTGCCTACTGAGTAAAATGCACAGTAGTCCCAGCCTGTGAAGTGACGCCTCACAATGGGTTTCTCTTAAAAGAGAACCTATACCTGAGTTACAGAATATGTTTTCTGCCATCAGATAGGAATTCAAAACTCCTGCCAAGAATACAGGTTATTTAAAAAAGACACCTTATAAAAAATGAAAACATCCAGAAGTCACAATGATGTTACAACTCTAAAGCGAGAAAGAGTTCATGTATTTCATATGCTTTTGAATAAAATGCAGTATGGATGATAACACAGTAAACTTGTTTCTGAGCATAGGGGAAGAACTACAATATATTTCCAATAATCAGTTAAGCTCTTGAGGTATAAAGCAATATCTTGAACAAATAGAAGGTTATTTTGTACATCATAAATAGAAACTTTAAACATAATCTACTCTTCAAACTACCTGATGCAGTAAGTGTAGCAAGTAGGCCAGGTGATCGGAAGAGAGAAATAGGAACTGAAGCTGTATTCCTTTGAATAATTAGCTGTTGCTTTAGTTAACTTGAACATCGTGGGTGAAAAGCTGTAAAATAAGGTTTCTGTATTAACACCCTGGGCTCTTGATAAAGCAGAGCCTGTGAATCCTCAGAAAAACTTAATTATTGCTTCTGCAGTGTGGGGGCTTTTTTGCAAGTTTGGTTTGGTTGGGTTTTTTTCCATAGGTAAAGGTCACAGCAGGATTTTCATTTAATACTGAGACTAGGAGAGAAATCATAAATAAATGAGTGGACTAAAGATCTTAAGATGTTTCAAGAGGTGTTAAAAGTGTTTTGAGTGGCCTTTGTTACATCCTGCAGCTGTTTTTTAATTCTTCCAACCTTTTTTTTCTCTAACCTCTTTGGTTTCAGTGCATGAGCTAATACAAGTGTTTATGTATTTCTTATTTTTTCAGAGCATTTTAAGTCTCCTAATAGTCTAAACTACTGACATAATAGTATATTAAATTTTCCCTTAAATACCTTTATATGTGAATATATTACATATTTATATACATTGTAGGTATTAAAATCCATTTATTTGTGTAATTGGCCACGTATGGAGTGCAACCATCTCCTAGAGTGCTGGAATTTCAGGGTGGATGTACACTCTGGCACTTGAAATATCTATCAGCTTCCAAAAACATAACTTGTAATTTTCTCATGTTATCAGCACAGTTAGACAGTGCTGTCATTTTTAACTGTACTTTCAGAGAACACCTTTGTTTGCTGAAGAAAAATAATATTTCTTGGAGTTTTGGATTGTCCACAGGAGGAGCTGGATCACATGGCAACTCAGATTAGCTTTAGTTTACACAACAGTGTGTAAATGTAGGTCCACAAACAGTCACCTCCAGCCATTTGCATGTTCCTCTTCATCTGCAACTGAATGTCTTGATCAGAACATTTTAAATTGCTGCCTTTCTGTTCCAGTTTGCTGGAAGGGAGTGGTGATAGTCTTTGCTGTTTAAGATGGATGGTTCACTTGTAGTTCACAGGAGGAGAAAAAATTTCCAATCATTCTGCACCACTGGAGTCTGGCATGAGCTGCTGAGAAAAAGGAGGATAAATGCCATCAGAAAAAAGCAGATGTGAGGGTGCTTTTCAGTGGAGAAACTTACTAAAACAGGTGGCTGAAATGCTCAAAATGACAATCTGAAAGTGATACAACTTAGAATTTACTTTGTTTTAAATACCTATTATGAATAATTTAGCACAACTGACAAATATTATTTTTTCCAAACCCCTTACATATTGAAGTCATTCAGTCATAAGTCTCAAGGTAAGCAATTGTTTATTTTATTGTCATTATGTTTTTTTTTTTCACTGTTTGGAGAAGTGCTCTTTGTGATCATATGTTAAGTATTGCTATGAGATGATTGGATTAGGTGCTGCCATAAATAAATACATACATAAATAAAATTCCAGGGAAACAAAACTTTTCCCAGAAACAAAACTTTTCCCATCTTCCATGCTTTTCATGGAGAAAGCTCTGAGGATGTGGGTGAGTGGTTTGGGCAAAAAAAAAAGCAGAATTCATGTTAAGTGTTAGAGCTGACTTTAATCTGGTCTTTCTGGCTCTACCCATGATTTTGTGACTTGTAAAAGCTGTTTTCTGTGGATGAAGCTGTTCACTGCAGAAGAGAAGGAAGGGAGCAATAATTTTTACCTCTTTTATTAAAGTGCTTACTACTCTGCTCTTGATAAGACATGATCCTGAATATTTTTGTTCAGTCCAAGGATTAAATCATGATCCAAACAGATTCTATCAATACGTATGTGGGAGAAGCATTTTAATTACCTGAAAATACAACTAGAAGCTTCAGAGTTTCCATACCCTCTGTCACTGTGGGACAGCACTTTCTTAATCATCCTCTTCCTTCCCTTCATCTACTTGAAGTTGCACTTCTGCAGAATTCATTGCAGAAGCAATGAATTACTTGGCAGTTCACTGTCTCAAGCAGAAGAGGAAAGCCTTGGGTCTGGAGTTAGAGGCTTCTCAAAGGGTACCAATATGTGTGTCTGTCTGGGAGGAAACTCTAACTAAATCTGCTATTTCTAAATTTTGCTATTTCTTTCCAGTTTTCATTGTTCTAGTCAATGCAGTGATTGTTACTAAATCTGTGTCAAAGTCTTCTACCACGTGCAGTTGCTAAGAAACTGGACTGTTGTAAGTGACCCAAATAAAAGAAGACATTTCTTTAAAAATTCACTAAAAAAAAGAGAGAGGTTATCTTTGCAATATCAGGGTTTTTGCTTCATGAATTACCCCAGTCAGACATTTAGCTTACATTTTATATGTTCTAGGTACAACAGTAGATGAAGTCTTAAATGTTGAGTGTTTGGAAGAAGGCCTCAGCTAAATGAATTTGAAGGATCCCTCCAGCTGAAAAGCCCATGACACTCTTTAAAGAGTTTATAGCTCTGCTGAGGAAACAAAATCTTATGTGGAAGTTACAGAGCAGCAGAACTCTGTCAATAACTGATTCTTCTGGTTTTTTAGCTAAAATAAAATAAAACAGTCCAAAATGACCTGACCCTTGAGAAGGGTGGAGAAGATGACATTTAACACACAAAATATATTTTGGCTCAAGTGTAATGATGTGATTTTTATTTTTTCCATATTAAAAGAGAAACTTAATGTCACAATAAAATAACACAAAAAGAAATCAGCACACAATGAAAAGATAAGAAATACATTTTTCCAGGTAAATCTCCTTGACAGATATGTCATTAATTAGCAAAGAAAAAAATTGTCTAGCGTGAAATTAATTTCTATTTAAATAAGTACTACCATGAAACACCATCTGAATAAGGAAGAGGGCCTAGTTTTCAGACATCTTCCAAATGCTCACATTCAAATCCTCAGGTTGTGACTTAGTGTATGGATGGCAGCAATGCTTTTTGGAGCCAAAAATTATGTCAGTGATTTCTACAGAGAGCTTGATGACAGAATTCCATAGTATTTTTCCAAGCCGTAGATGATAAATTACACTATTCATATATTAATGGAATTTTGTAGCCTTGCTATAAAGTATTTTTGAAAGCTTTTTTGCTTTAATTTCTGTTTGACTTTGAGTGAGCCTGAACTGTCAGTAGTGAAATAGGATAGAGTATGTACAGATGAAACTAATTAAATACTACCTGTCGCTCTTCAATTTGAAGCCCTGATTTGAGCTTGCTGTCTCAACTTTGATTATTAAAATACCTATGGTAGTTCTCGCCCCACGTTCCCTGTGAGTGTAACTAATTAGGTGTCAGGATGTCAGTGATTAATGTAAAATCATGCATAAATTACAAATAAAAGCCATACACATGTACAGTGCCATTTAACTATTTAAAATGCTCTGCAGCACAAAGTACACCAGTGATAACCATTTCTGACCTTTGAGTTGGAGTTTCATTTGCCTGGAATTTCACTGATGGATTGATTAGATGATAATAGTCAAGTCAGAGTCACAACTGTAAAACTCATTTGTCACAACAATACAAAAGGCAATCTCCATCTGTTATTAATCAACAGATTTGATCTACTTTTTAGTCCTGGGACTATTTGTCATTCATGATTTACGTAGTGGAGGAAAATATAATTAAGGCCGTAGTCCTAAATAGTGATTAAGACTTAATCATGATGAACACAAACAGGTAAATAATAGAAATAGGTCTTGGAAAATTGTGCATTCTGCTTAAATGTGCCTACCTACTTTTTTGTGTTCAGTTTTTTGTAGTTTTTTTTTCATAGGAAGAAGGTTACAGGCATTAAATTATGTATGATGAGAGATGGACAGAACACAATTGTAATCATTCCTGCTATACCTGAAGTACAAGGAGTAACTCGGGGGAAGAAACTGTCACCAGTGCTGAGGTAGATGCATCTCTGGCCTTTCTGAATGTCCTGCAGTGTTCTTGATCTGCATCCAAGTGCAGTGGAAGTGACTGAAGCCCAGACAAATTGGTGATTAATAACTGCAGGTCACAGAATCCAGTCAGGGTTGTGTATTCCTGTGCTACTTTTGCTAGCTGGTACTGAAGTCTTCTTGTCTACTTAGCTGTTCTGTAACTTTAGGGAGCAATCTCATGTCATAATTGTTTTGAGAGCTTTTGCTTGAACTGGTGACTGTTGTCTCCACTTTATCTCGTCTATTCTTTGTCAGAGCCATCGTGATTTTTTTCATCTTGTGAGTTGTGTTTCGGGTATGTTGAGAAAAGAGGAGATTTGCTAGCAGACCAACCTAAAGTGTTTTGATGCTTCCATTTCTTTGAATGAAGGATTAAATGAAACCCAAACTAATGACAAAAAAACCTCTCTTCCCCAAACTCAGGAAATGAAATGTAATGCTTCCAAATATGTGTGCTCTCCATACCCCAGCTGCTCTGTAAAATGTTTTTGTGTGTGTTGCAGTTTCTCTGTTTCTACCCAAGTATCAATTTCCCTGAGCAGATGCAGGGCTCTCAGGATCTGTGCCTTATGGCTGCTCTGCCATCCAGACTGCTTGTGCACTGCAGGACCTGGGAACCCAGCCCAGAACTTCCATGCTTCCAGCTCTGCAGCAGGGAAGCCCCAAGAGTCCTGCATTCAACCCACAGTTTCAAGGTTTGTGGGTTTTGTAATGCCAACAGAGTAATGGATGGAGCTCTTGGCCTCCTGGTTCCAGAATGGGGAACTTGGGGAACCAGGACTAGATCAAGGGAGAACAGCACAGGAGCACCTCGGGATGGGAAAGCCATGGGATACATATCAGCTCTCTGAAGCCTGATGTGAGACAGTGAAAACCTTGGTATGAGGTGAGAGGGTTGAATGTGTGTTTCCTGAATTCACTTCCACTCCGGATGCCCAACAGTTTCTGTGGTTCTGTCCTTCAGTGTCCTCCAGTCTCACAGGGCTGCTGTGGAACACACTGGTTGCATAAGTCTAAGTCTCTACATCATCTTGACCAGTGCTGTGACCCGTGGGTGCTACAGCTCCCTTGAACACCCAAAAACGGAGCACTGGGCAGGTAGGAGAGGCCCTGTGTTCTCTAATACAGTCAGGAGTCTGCACCTCGTTTACCAGTATAGTTTTATAGATCTGCTTTTCATCAGGTTCATGTGGGATCGATGCTGGAGAATCATACTTCTTTTTGTTAAAACACAGAACTCTCAGCACCACAAAACTCTTCCCAGTTACCAGATCCAGGATTTTCTAAACATCTGGTCATTCAGCAGAGCTGTAGAGAGATTTGTAATAAGTAACAGAAAGAAATTGAAATAAATATTCATTGCAGATCTGTCTGAAACTTTAAAGTCCAAGATGAATGGATTTAATTAGCTCTGGACACTTTGGTTTTCCTATAACTCAAACGTGTCAACTTTACAACATGCAGGCCCTTGGGCCATCATTTGAAGTGAGTCATCTTTATTTTACAGTGTTTAAACTGGGTATATATTCTGGGGTTTGTGATACTCTGTAAAATCTGACAAATTGTCACTGGGGGCTTTATTTTCATACCTGTAAATAAACAAAGAATTGTTTTACGACATTCCGATAAGTCTATTTTACGATCAGCTGTGAAAAAGCTCAGAGAACCATTTTTAGAAAAGGCAGTGGATCTGCATTATTATGCTTTCAGTTAAGGTAATGGGAATTCAATAGAGTCCTGTCTGGATATATCCTACCAATGGTGCAATGAGGATCAATTTGGTAGGCTTTAATTACTTCAGTGCTCATCTGGTGAATTTGTCTTTTTTTTTATTGTGGATCATGTATTACAGATCTAGTACAGAGATGCAAACCCAGATATCTTTCCTCTGTCACTCTTTTAAATAGAGATACAGCACAGAAGTGCATCCAGCAGCATGAAGTGTGGAAAGAGACACATGACACTACCAGGAACTTTGAGTTCAGGTCATGGCCTCTTTGGATCATTTACTTTTTCTTCTTCTGGGATTATATTACAAGCTCTTTCCTTTAAGAGAACAAGGCTTGCACCAGATTTTAGTATTGATGTGTGTCTGAAAATGCATGAAATAAATGAAGACATCAGCCAGGGGCCAATTACATCGCACACTATCAAGTTATACTAAAAAGACCTGAGCTTCTCATTCAGAAATGACACTAGAATCACACTTGTGAGAATATTTGATTTGTTTTATAAAAGACTGTTCAGAAAAAGACAAGATAAATTGCTAGTTTTATATAGCTATATAGACAAATTAAAGCAATACATTCTAGGGTGCCAGAAAATTGTCCTTGCTCTTTGGCTTCTGTCCACATATATTCTTTGAGACCTTGTTTATACTGGTGATTTGCTTCCATTTCAGTCAAGGACAAGCTGCTGTCAGAATAGTTAATCTGTTGTAAATGCCAGCCCATGCAGGGGTCCCATTACCATGGTCTGTCCTCCTCACTGTGGTTCCAGGGAGCAGACATTTGTGCCAGCCCAAGTAACAAACTCCATTGCCTGTGCTGAGACTGGGTCAGTGGGAGGTTCTGAGGTGGGTGAAAATATTGTTGCTCACAGCTGTTTGTCACTGTTCTGTCCCTGCTCTCTGGGAGTGAGTCCCCCCTCTCTCCTGTCCATCTCTTCTGGTGCAGCAGCAGGTGTGGCTGGACTGCTCCCCAATGGGACACACACAGCTGCAGCAGGGAAATGTGGAGGGGTGGCAGTTCTAGCACAGGAGAGGAGTGAGGGCAATGAGACACTGGGGTGGCTGGAGGCTCAGCTACAAGTGGGACTGCTCATCTAACCCGGTCCAACACTGCCTTGTGCAAATAACCCACTGCCTGGTGCTGCTGTCTGTGGAGCCTGGTCATATTCTGGCTAATGAAGGCTTTGCAGGGGCAGCAAAGAAACCTGTTGCCACTGCCTGCATCAGTATTTTAAAGAAGGAACAACTGTGAGGAAATAATGTTACAATTCCCGGATGGTATCTCTTGTGTGTTTGCAGAGCAGAATGCCAAGCCTCTGAAAAAGACACTTTCATCATCTCTATTAAGGACTAACATATTCAAAGTCATGAGCTTTTGCAGAAGCTTCCCTTAGAAGAATTCATTTTGCCACGTTCCTTCTTTTCAGTGTTAATCTGATTCTTTCCTCATTGCCAAAAAGCATGAATAACAGCTTGAAATGCTGGAACCACAGAACAGCTAACTTTGAGGAGGCATAAAATGTTTTAATTCTCCTGGTTCAGATATATAACACAAGCTTCCCTGGGGGAGTATTTTTCCTTGTTAACTCATTTATAAGATAACTGAAGCTACAGGTGTTCAGCTTTAATAAGGCATTAGTGAACAATTATATAAGACACTAAAAATAAATCTGAAGTCTTTGCGTGAAGGAAATAAACACTGAGAGAAAAAAATATTTAACAGCAAAGCTGCACAATCAAATAAGGGTGAAGATTTTTAGAAACGAGAATTCTTGGATAACATCTTTAATACATATAGAAAGGATGTTGAAAGAAGAAAGGAAGGACTGTATATTTTTATGTGCAAGATATGAAAAGACACCAATAATATATAAAAGAATAACTGGTCCTAACACTACTGATAAAATCATTTTCTGCTTGAATTAAAGTGTTCTTTAAAATATTGTTTTAAAATAGTGCAGAGCCAGCTTTCTAACAGGCACTGCTGTATTCTCTTGATTTATGAAATCTCATTTCAATTGCAAACCACTGACTCTTCTGTGTTTGTGCCTGAGCTCTGGATAATGCTGCAGACAGCTCAACCAGCAGCATTGCTAAGAGAAAGAGAAAATTAGATGTATTAAACCTGAAGAATCAGTGACATTCAAATAACAGTTTTGCTCTTGTATTTCTCATCTGTTACAAGGAATTCCTAATAAAAATTCTAATGTGTCTTAACCTCGGAAACAATGATCTGTTCTATTAACCTTAACAGAACAAATTTAGGACAGAGGTTCTGACACTTTCTTAATTACAAGGAGATATCTGGTGAAGTGCCTTGCTCTCATTTGTCTTCATCTGAACTTACCTTTTTCCTCTTCACAGTTAGTTCAGATTCCCTCTCAGTTTCAATGTGAAATGGTAAATTAGACCAATGCTCATCTCTCATAGGAAATTCCTTTCAAGTTTGTTTCCTAGTGATATGAAGTTGAGACAGAGGGAGGTGGGAACTTCAGCAGTTTAGTGTCACAGGAGTGCAGGTCCTTCTACCTTCAGCAAAACTTGTCTTTGTAAGCCACTAACTATGTTTGCAAGATCATCCATAAATACCATCCCTCAGGTCTCACAAGATGCTGCACCTCAGCAGCTTGTTCATGGGGATATAGCCAGGTAACAAAGCCAGTGTAAGTGGCTTATTGCTTATCTTTATGATGTTCTCAGGCAAAATTAAGGACTATATAACTGAGGCATGAGTTGTGTGAGAAGACTGAGACGCTTCGACTCTGTTCAGGGCTCTGAAAGCACAGGGATGAGTCCCTGCAACGAGTCAGTGCACAGCATTGTCCAGAGCCCTGAATACAGCCTGCAGCTGGGAAATACCTCTGCAGCACTCCCAACAAGAGAGCTTTGTGATCATCTCACAACAGAAAGCACTGCAGTTTCAGATGAGTGAACAAGTGCAATATTTGCTCTGTCTCTTAGTCATTCCCAGCAAAATAGAGAAAAAAGGTTATCTTTGTACATCCGTGAGAACTGCTGATGTTTGACTTACTGTTTGTCTATTCTTACAATAGATGCAAGATATGGTCCAAACTTTACAGTTATTAATTGGATTAAATTATGATAAATTTTAATGATTTACTTCTCTTTTTTAGTATTGCATATGTTTCAATGCAGGTATTCATTTTGTCCCTTTCTATTTGTGTACATATAAGTAGAGAAAAATACAATATACATGTGTTTATACACTCACAGAAGTTCCTCTTTCTGATTTTGCAGGAGATGCATCTACCTCTTGTTAACACTAGAGACTGTACGGTAATAAAACTCCTTTTCTTTTTAAAAAATGTTTCAGGTTGGAATTGGGCCACTGTTTTTTTTATATAAGTTCTTTCAGAGACAGTCAAGCTTATAAAAATTGGGTGGCTATACTTGTTTCTTTTTGATAAGGTAGGAATAACTGTTTTCCTTGAAAGCTGATTGTGGTTTTGTTCTTGCTAGTTAATTTAAAAGCTAAAGTTCCAGAATTAACACAGGAAATACTATTCTAGTGTATTCTTTGAAATTCTCATATTTAAGGCTATTTTTAGATATGTATTTTCACTACAGAAATAGAAAATATTTTTATTTTTTCCTCTACAGTTTCCTGAAAGTTTATTAAATGCTTATATATCTTCTAGGTTTATTAATAGCTTTTTATTACCACCTGTAAGCCATAGCCAAACTGAGAAAAATCAAGCAACATGAAATAAAAGTGAGAAGCTGAGGGTAGCATTAGGTACACAAGTATTTTTAAAAGATAACTGAGGCTTGAAGGAATATCTAGAATAATTACATTACACAGGGCACAGAAAAGCAGTCTGGTAGCTGTTAATTATGTTGTGATCCCCTCCTCTTCTTTTAAGCCTGGAATTCTGGGGAATTCAGTTTTATTTTTCTGTGAGTTTTATTTGTTTCTTCATTAACATAAAATCTTGACTGTTTCTGCTGTGTGGGAAAAGGGTCTTAAACCCACACTCCTCATTGAGAACCTGAAGTTGTAACTGTATTTGGCAGATTTATACCTGAATATATTTTTCCATTGGATGTTAATGCTTTAATATATACTATTTATTTCTGGTTGTTCTTTCATTTTCATTAAGTTTATATCTATTAATCTATATTACAAAGTTTATCTGAAGTATATACATTTTGTGGTAGTACTACATAACAATTCTGAGCAGACCCTTAAATTTTCAACTTTCTTACTTCTGTGTCTCTGCTTATTGCAATTAGACCTTTCTGTTGCTAATGAAACATATGTGATTTGTTTGTTTTGTTTATGCCTGAGGACTGAATTTGTTACTGAATAATGCAAAAACATATGCAAGGACAAGTATAGAAAACAGAAAAAGCAATGTGTGCATAGAGGATGTGTGAACAAAGCCAATTGAAAGAAGTGTTAAAGCTTTGGCTCTGGCTCTACCTGCTCAGTGCAGGTGGAAATGTTTATGTTACTACTTGTGTGAGTACAAATTCCCCAGAGGCTGCACGAGAATTGCTAATGTTGACAAAAAATTAGTAACTCGTGTGAATTTTTACCTTAAATGGAATTGAAAACAGCAATCAGAAGAGTTCAGGTGTTGACGGGCTTATGTTGGTAAGATATTTGTTTTCCTGTCCTGTGCTGTGCTGGCAAATTCTGAGCAGAGTGGTCTCTACATCCACACAGAAAAGACAGCAAATGAACATCCAAGTTTCACTTTAAACTATGTTAATATTTGTGCTACAAAATAAATATTTTGCTAAAATCTGTTCTATGAGATTTCAAAGGAGGTTCTTGTTTAAGAAAAGGCTAATATAATTCTACCCAAGATGAACGATTGTAATTTTTTTTCCTGACACATCTAGTCATTACTAGTCATAGAATCATAGAATCTTGGAATGGTTTGGGTTGGAGAGGACTTTAAAGATCATCCAGTTCCACCCCCAGCCATGGGTAGGGACACCTTCCACTAGACCATGTTGCCCAAAGCCCTGTCCAATCTGGCCTTGGACACTTCCAGGGATGGGGCAGCCACAGCTTCTCTGGGCAACCTGTGCCAGGGCCTCACCACCCTCACAGTCTAAAACTAGTTCACACTGAAAAGTAGTAATTTTCTTTTCGAAACAATAATTTTTCTCCAGCATAACAGATAAGATGAAGGGAAATCCAGTTTGTTTAATTATAAAGTATCAACATGCTGCAGACTTATGTTAATGGATTAGATTTTCTCCCAGAAATAACTTTAGTGGAATTGCATCATAAGCGAATGTGGTCCAGTTCATTTTATAATTATATTTTGAAGAAGTGCAGAACTGGGGAAGAATGAAGTCTTATATCCATCATGTATAAAAAATTCTGCCTTTGATGTTTCTTTGAGAAAGTGCCCTGATTTTTATAGCAGCATAGTGGGTGCAGAGGTTGCATCTTCTTTATCCATAACACCTGCTTTTCTGTGGCATCTGCAGTGATGTGCAGTGTCAATACTGTTTTGCTCATAAACTTTGACAGATTCAGTGTATAATCTCTGACCCTGCAGGCAGACTTCAGCTCTGCTCTCCATGTTGTGGAATTAATGCCACACAGCTCGAAAATTTGCCTTGAGCATGTCCTTGTAATATTTGATGGGCCTATCTCTCAGTCATTCTCTGTATTTTAAATGGGCATACAGAGGCAGCCCTGAGCAGTATTTGTCCAACATATGCATTGAGTGCCCACACCAGCACAACTAAGATCCAAGAATCACTAGTTCAATGCTTAATATTTTACTGGGAGTTTAATTTTATATGGGCTGTAATATCAGCCAAGTACCCTCCATGGGGATTGTTTTGTTCAGATAATCAACCAGCAGAAATTAACTCAAAGTCATTGTGCCTGCTTGAGGGTACAGTGATTTTCTTGCAGTAAGGCATTCAGCAAAGTTCTGGAGTACAATGTAGCTCATATACATGTAGGAGAATGACCTTGTAAACTATCCTAAAGTCTTCATTCTCTTGTACAGCACCTTGTTATACATTTACACAGAAAAAAAAATCAATGCTTCAGACTTTACAAATGCAAACTTATCTTCTGTATTTGAAGAAACTTCAAATCTGTATTCTGTATTCTGTATTCTTTCCAAAAACACCTAATGAAAATGAAAAACAAATAATCTTGTAAGAGACTAATTAATAAAACTACTGATCACAGGATCTAATGAGTGGAGTTTTTCCCTAAGAAAGTATGATTAAAAACAATGCACACTGGACACAGTAGGCAACAACTGTGAAGAGATATTAATGTTGTCTGTAAAGAAAAGGTCAGTGGCTCTTTAACGCCAGCTTTCCTAGAGGAATAGAAATCCTGCCTTGCACAGTTCAAATATTTTGCCTCAAAATCTAATAGGGTAAGTTCTTATTAAGTAGGGAGAGTACCTCCTTACAGTCACTTTTCACCATACTTGGAAAACACAGTATTATTTAGGTACTAAAATTGGGTCCCTTTTGCTCTTAGACTTTTTTTTTCAATAATTAATTGTGTTCTTATATTTTTTCATAATATAAGCAACGTGTGCAAGACAGGAAAAATGAGAAAAAAATTTTTTGAGCTCCAGGTGTCACACAGAGATAATAAAAAGGGCAGCCCAGCCCACTGATACCCACAAGGTATCTATTATCTTGTTTTAATAGCAACCTGATATCTATCTTCCAATACAAGCGACCTGGAGGGGAATGCCTTTCCTAATGGGTAGCAGATATACTCCCTAGAAAGCATAAAATTATTGTGATTGATTTGCTTTGAGAAACATGGTTTCTAATTTGTGAAACTGATATTTCTCCTGTATAATCTTTGTTTCTGAGACCTCACCTTAAACAAACAGAAGAAATGTGAAAATATTCATTACTTTCAGGAAACTTTCTGCTGCCAGACTGTTTGCAGTGTGAAATAAAATTAACTATCATGGATATTTCTATGTATTATAATAAACTTTTCAACATTAGGGCAAGTTATCAGCTAACTAGTGAAATACCTATTCCAGCTATGCATATTTCAGTGATAAGAAATAATACTTGTTTTATATTTTAAGTGGGTTTTTGCTGTTAGTGTCTTGTGCTACTGTAGTGACTACTTCAATGCCAGTTCTTTTGGTTCCTTCCTGTCTTTTTTCTATTATTTTCCCTGAGGGAAAATGGAAAAAAACAACAACAAAAAAGGTTGGGTTTTTTTATTGAGGAAATCCACAGATATGCATTTCACAGTAAAACAGTTTATCCAGGTTAGTTTACTATTTGCATATAAGATCACACTAGTGAATGTATGTATATTTATGCATGTATATATGTGTTTTAACACAGAATTATAAAATACAACATAATAGTTGGTGTACCATTGTCTGGGAAGGGATTCACTCAGGTAGGTGTCTTCCAAGCCATAAAGTTTTACCTGCACTTGTTTAACCAGTTAAACCCAACTCTCTGAGTCCTGCTCATAAAAAAAAAAAAAAAAGTGTTTACTGTTTTTGTTTTGTAACTGGGCCTGGTTTGTGCTTTATTATTTTAGGGGGCAAACATGCCTTTGATCACATGCCTTGCTCCCTTTCTGGCTGATTTCCCTTGTCTGTGTGTTGCCTGAGGCTGTTCTACCTCAGGTGAACGTCAGACATTTAGGTTGCCTTTGAATTTCAGCGTTTCCATGGATCAGATCACACAGCCCTCATCAACTGTGACATGGAAGGCAGTCACTTTCTATCTTGAATTAAGACAGCTTGCATATGCTTTGAGCTTTAATTATTTGAGTCATATTGAAGATATCGTTAAGAAGATGTAGCCTGAAGTTTTCTGCGCATATGTGGGCAAATGTTTGCAGAATCAGACTCTAATTTCACAAATTAGTTTTGTGGCAAGACCTACAAGGCAGGCAGAGTTTTATAGACTGAGGGGAAGGTGGAAAACAGAACAGGTTTTTGAGAAAACTAAAGATTAATAGAAACCATATGTAGGACTCCAAGTGATTCAGTGGGGTCTAGACAGTTGCCCTTTCTTGCTGTTCTAATGTCATATGCAACAACGACAGAAGCCATATGTGAGCCACAAATAAACCCTTCCTAACTCATGTCTTCTCTGTTTAAAGTTTAATCAGTCTGGTTTAGCTGAAAGAAGATGAATGTCTAAGAGTGAAAATGTCACACAAACAGCATATCACTGTATTATACCGTGAGGTATGTTATGGAACTGAAATCATACAGTGGGTATTATTCCTTAATGAAACTGAGTGACAACACTAACTCCAAAATCTCTAGTTACATTACGATGGATATATCTCAGTCTTAATTCTTCCATATCCTACCTTTCCCTGTGTTCTGATTTTCTTTGCTTCATACATTCCCTGTTGTTTATTTGTTGGGTTTTGTTTGTTTGTTTTTACTGGATGTATTTCCTCGTCTTTGTTTCTTTTTGTCATTTTCCTGTCTGTTTTTCTAACATGCTTTTCCCTATATACTTTTGTTATTGCTTTTAGGCAATTGGGTGTGTTTCTCAATGCTTTGCCTCCCTGCCTCTTTATTACATATGAATCTCAAAATTCAAAGGAAAAAAGAAAAACTTTACTCTCTGCTTAAAAAACCAAAATAATCAGGAACAGTTTCAATTCAGGAAGAAGGACTCGTCAGGAACTTCAATTACAATTCCAATACTGATTGCAACATGGAGAAAATGGTTTTGCTGTATAATTTTTCTTGAATAGATTGTTCTTGTAGGTAACATTTGAGAAAGACTAACTGTAGGCTTGAAAATCTAATGTAAAGAATTGAAAAAATAAGAAAACATCAACAAACAATTATTTAAAAGGGAGGGCCATAGAAGAAAGAACAGAAAAAGTACTCATTCACCTGTGAGTTGTTTTTAGTACTGAGTTCCCAGTTTTTATATGGCCTGTTTTGTCTTTCAGTTTCTCATGATCACAAAATCTGGTTCCCAGCTGCCTGCCTCCCATGCAGGACTGAAAATACTTATTTCATCTGCAACTGCTGCTTTCACAGAAACTTTCTGGCATGGGTTTCTGTATTTTGCTGTCACTATCATGGAGTATCCTTTGCATCTTCATCAAATGAGGTGAGGGATGTTTTCTAGTGGACCTGGAGTAGTAATATAATGCAATTATATCTCTTTGATATTTCCACACTGTTACAATTATGGTAACTAGTTACCACCATTTTCTGTAACAGTGGTGAAGAAAAGCAAGGAGTAAGTAAGGTGAAGGATGTTTTTAATAGCACCATGAAATATTAGGTGAATGAAATGGAAGTAGTTATAACATATTCAGAGAAAAAAAAAATCTTTGAAGTGCCTGTGTTTTCTGCTTTGTTTTTTTCTTTTCCTAAGGAAACTGCATTATGGAGTGTTGGATGCCATCAGGAGAAAACTGTCTCCTTAATTAGCATCAGGTTTTGTCTATCTCACCAGGACTAACAGTTTGTCAGTTGGTAAGTAAATATTTGACTCAAATGTAATCAGTGACTTCAGCATTTACACATTGTTTAGCTGTCATAATATTGGGAAATTAGATTTTTCCTAGGCCAGTGCAAGCATTAATGTTCAATCCGTCACAAAGCTTAGGTAGAGTCTGACATGCTTTTAAAGATTTATACTGTAACGGTATATTTAGTAATGGTAATAAACTGACTAAATATTATATTTCACTGTAGTGTGCATTTCCAAGGAGTTAAGTTATTCAGCCACTATGTGAAAAAAACACAGAGATAGCGTGACATGAGATTTCTGAACTAGTCTTACTTTTAAATCAAAGTATGTGCTATATTAACAAATGGTAATATTAGCTGAGGCAGAGTAGAATAATTCTGCCAAAGTAAATGCTCTAAGTGCTGAATTATTCCCCTTTTTATCACTGCAACTTTTTGTGTAACTGGTTTAAAGAGCAAGGAGAGTTTCTACTCATTGGGTTTGTGGACAGGGTTCCATTTTATTAGGATTTATAGTTGATTCAGCTTTTCACTGCAAAGTATTTAGAAGTTCAATTAATTGGAAAGAAGTGCAAAAATATTTTCTTATATAAATAAGCTTCTCAGTTTTATTACTGAGTTTTGGAGCTTGACTCTGAGGACACACCACAAGACAAAGCTCTGAGCATCTGCAGTAGCTTGAGAATCTCTTGTCCCACCGTTTTGCTCTTTCTCATGCTGTGCCCTGACATTTGCTCATTTGGGCTGGAACCATTTCTGCAGGATTTTGCTCTAAACTGCATCAAGGATTTGCTGTGTTATCTTTAAAACCCAATCTTGGTCACAGCAAGGCCTTACAGTGCAAACTAAAGGGGATGTAGCCCATGAAGGCAGATAAAAACCAAATTCTGAAATGAGAGTTGTCACTCATCCCATCTGTTGGGGAACTGTTTCATTACCCAATGGCAGAAGAATTCTGCCCCAGCCTGAAGTGGACTTTCACACTTCTGCAATATGTTATATGTTGTGTTAGGGGTTTGTCCTTCCACAACATGTCAAAGGTTTTCTTAACAATTACTCCCAACTTCTGGGAAATAATATTTTGGATTTATTGAAATTTACTGGGTTTCAGTAACTGAACTTATTAATGGAATATAAGTTTTAAAACACTTATGTAAGTGAACAGTACTGCTGAAATAAATTTTATCAAAATGTTAAGTAAATCTGTCAATTCAGAACAAAGAAAAATGTCCAAGAAACTATGGAAGATGATTTTCCCTTAACACTCTAAAAGACTTTTTATTATAATATGGAAAACAATTTTCCCCCAAAGCCAATGTGATTCATTTCTGTGGATTGTTTGTCTATATTCTCCTTTCTCCTGATGAAATTTCCAGAAAGTTATGCATATTCTTATTAAATGTGTGATCAGGCCCTAATATTTATTTCAGATAATGGAAAAAGTAGCTGGAAATTGGATTTCTGTATTTTGCAAAACACACAGAAAATAAATTATCCTGTAACTTGCTCTAATCTTTGAGCACCAACCTTTATATTATTTACAGTTCAGGAATCTTCTAAAAAATCTCATTTAGTGAATGCAATTATTTTTGAGAGGTTTATTGTCAGTCACCTTGCTGCTTGCTTGGTTAGTCCTTGTCACTCCACTTCCCACCAATACAGGCTTCGAGACCAAAACTTCAATTGTTTTCAGAGGACTTCAGAAATCTTCTCTAAAGGTTTACACTTTTTGTTGAATATGACAATCAGGTTAGTTCTATTAAAAAAAAAAAAGAAAACCCTTTGAACATATTTGACTTTGCTTGTTTCCCCAGGGCATTATATGATAGAAATTGTGAGAAGTCTGTAGATATCTGATACCTAATGTTACTGAGAAGCCTGACTTTGTCTAGTAAGCTATCAGTCCAGGAGTAGTCCAGACCCTTACAATTTACTTTAAAATAAAATATAATTCCCTCTTCATACCTGTACCTCTTTTTTTAGTGATGAAAAACATTAACTATAAGCTTTATCTCAGAGATATGAATAATTATTATTTCCCTAATTGTCTTCAAAGAGTTGAAGACAACTAATTTTAAGCAAGTCAATATTTTTATGTAGTTTTAATATAAACTAATAAACTGTACTTTTTCCAAGAATGGTTAACTAGGGCTTTTGAAAAAAAATCTCATATGCAGCAAGCTGAGAAGATTGGAACTGTTTATCTTACAGAAAGAATGAATAAGAAGGAGCACAGTAAAAGAAATCACAATGAAAAATTGTGTGCCTAGGTAGATTAGTTTATTTGTTTAGGGCTTCATTCACTCTTTCTAACAAAATAAGACAGCCAATCAATTTAAAGTATATGAATGAAAGTAATTTCTTTACCATTCCCAATTAATGCATTGAATTCCCTGCTGCCAGAAAGAGAATGGGGACTGTTTCTTAAGATTCAAGAAGGGGAGGTGACAGAGGGCAATGGTAACATCTGCATTTCCAACCTCACAAAGCCTCTACTACTTCTACAGCATGATTAATCCTATTATAGAAAAGTATTTTGCAGGAAATATATGGTTGTACTACTTAAGCAATTAAAAACTGAGGCAAAGAAAAGTATGGAGACATTTTTTTAGTGATTCAGTTTTTACCTGACTGGACAGTAGCCCAACCCCTGAGATCTAGGCTGGTATTTTCTCCGTTGAAAACATCATTTCACCAGTGCTTGTTTTCTTTTTTCTCCTTCTCTCCCTTTCTTTTAAGTAATATTTTAATTTTATTTTTCATTATAACATCTCCAAAAAATGGAGACATTTTCTTAAGATAATGTAGTTCAGTTGTGTCCTTCTGCTACACTACTCTGTTTATCCAAGAAGTTCAGTAATAGGGATTGAAATTGTGTGAGATGAAGTTGGAGACAAGAAAAGTAGAGTGCTGAGCAGCCAAGAAAGTCAGCTGAGAATAAGGCATAATAAACTAGGAAAAAATAGAATGAGGAATAAGGAAATTAAAAGGGAATTAGAAGAGTTAGTTGTGATGGAAGACAACAGTGAAGAAGATAGAGAAGCAAACAAGAGGCAGTTAAACACCCTGGCATGGGTAAAGAAAGAATTTAACATCCTTTGTCAGGCAAATATTTGCTGGTGTATTAAGAAGTCTAGAAGATATATTGTCTAACAAATCTGAACTCCCTAAACATCCTGTAGCCATAGAAAAGGAGAATGTGGTCTGGATTAATGCTGGTAGATTGATACCATATTTTTCTGCCAACAGATTAATCACAGGCTCTTTCTTTATTCACTTTTCTCCCTTTTATGTTGTAAATGGCTAGCAGGAATGTTTTATCCTTCAAATGTTTTTAAAAGGGAGCAAAAAAAGGCCTTTTTGTTTTATTTTGCTGATCACACACTGTATATCTTAGTGTGGAAATATTCTCTTCCCATCAATGGTTATTGTGAACAATTACACCATTCGTCATTAATTGCTGTCTTAAACTGAATTTTAATTAGCAGGTTTCACAGATAGGATGGTTTCCTAGATTTTTTTCCCTGATATCAGCAGTGACTGAATCCTAAATAGTACCTGTAATGAGGAAAATTAACCACACCAAGCTCCCACTCTTCTTCCCAAACTGAGCTCTTGTTTTCTCACTCTGCATTTGTATAGGTGAGTTATCTTTCATGTTAAGGTAAAGGTTGATGGAGCTTAAGGTAGTCACAATATTTATTAAGATGCTGATAAATTCAGTGGAAACAAATGCAATAATCTCTCAGGAGACCAGACTATCCTGTTTTTCATATGCCAGGATCACTACTGAGCCATCTCACCTAAATATTTATTTATCATTCCCTCTAATATTGCCTTTGTTAAAGCAGAAAAGAAGTGATTAATGCATTAAGTGCTGTATCTTGAATAAAAACTGTCTGCAATTTAGATCAGATTGGGGACAAGTAAAAGGAAATCGGTGTTTGGTGTCTGACAGGAGCAGACAATGGAGACTAAACATGCATGACAAATAATTAAGCTGAGATAGAAAGCAAAGCTTAAGCAAACTGAAAAGAACCAGGCTCACGATTACATTTTAAAGCACTGGATGGAAATTTAGGCATCCTCAAAAATGATGAAATTATATCATTGTGTCTGGAAAGCAGCCAGTAGTATTCTGCAAGTGTTGGAAAGGAGGTGAAGTAATCCCTGACTAAGGATTGCAAGACTCTCTTTATGAATATTGAACTGTGCTGGAAAAAGGAAAATTTAATTCAGAATCAAGGCCCCACTGTCCTGTACTTGGCCTTATTCTATATGTAGTAAAAGATATTAAAAAAAAGATTTTCATCTATGTTTGGAAGATACTCTGCCTGGAACATGAAAAAGACACAAAAATTGGAATGTGTGAGAGTGCCCTATACCCCTCTATGAATTAAACCCCAGGGAGACCTGTATTAATTTCCCCCCCCCTCAAATATTGTGTTAAAAATCAAGGAGACAAATCTTGTGGTCTGACTGCTGCTTCAGCTACTTAAATCTCCAAATTACACACCTCCACTGCCAGCAGTAAATTCCCCTTGATCTTCAAATTGTCATTCCTAAATCTTACCCATGTCAGAAGCTGGGTGACTCTCAGACTTAAACCTCCAGTTCCTTTGTCACTAATACAGAATAAAGTAGGAAAATAACAAATATGATGAGATGTTCATAAAAAAGAACAAAGAACAAAAAAAACCTCAATTATTTTTGTCATAGTTAAGGAAGCCAATAAAGCTTAAAGCCAATTAAAACATTTCTGATACATCAGGCGAAGTTAAAGATAAATGTGTGCCTTTATAGTAAATTGTGTGTCATCTAGTGGGGCACAGGAGGGATAGTCCTTCATATATATATATATAATATATATATTATATATGTATTACATATATAAAAAAAATATATAAATATATATATTTTATATATATATATATATATATATATGTTGTTTTCTGAACTTTTTCTTTGATGTATACACAGCAGTTGGGGGGCTCTGGGTGTTCCTGGATTTGGCAGGTTTAGCTCTGGGTGTGCTCAGGGGCACAGCTCTGGTACCCACACACACCATGACTGCAGCTTTAGGGCAAACTTGGGTTTCATACCTAAACCTCACTGACAACCTCGGTCCCACAGGGCTGGCAACAGGTAATTTGGACTCTTCTGGAATTTGGAGATCACATGTATGTTAATGCAGAAAGTAATTTATAAACTGCTGAACTGTTTTCATTCACTGCCTGTATATTCATAATCTTCTAACTTCCATCACACCAGCAACACTGTCTTTGGGAAATGATTAGAGAAAAGTTGATTGTACTTACAATAATCATGTCCAGTACCTGCTGTTAATGCAAGTAACATTCATAACTCACTGTGCATTGCACTGAAAATGTGAACCTCAATGTTGTCCCAACAATGATCTCTAGTAGGGTGAGGCTTTTAAATTCAGCTGATGATGTTTGTTAAATTAAAGTTTGTATTTCAGCTCACAGGTAGTTGGCACATAGTAACACTGAAGTACAAATTACTGTTGGAGCTCCTGTTGTTTAGTTCTTTAGCATTTAAGAGAATGAAAATTAAAAAAATAAGTAATTGGTTTTATAAATGTCATAGTCCATTTCTTAGCTTGATTGGTCAGAAACAAGAATTAAGTAGGAAGAGATACTAAATTAGGGAGAAGATACTGTTGACATAGAAGTGGGCATGAAGTAATATATTCTGTATTTGCTTTGCTAACCAGTCAATGGTACCACAGTGCACTGTCACAGCTGGTAGGAATTGGGTTAGTTTTTAAAATTTTATTTTCAATCATTAAATTAAACAAAATTATCAATAATAACAGAACCCAGTACTGCTGTGTAACCAATCCTCATGCACTGTAAAAGCACAGACAGTTCAATTACTGTAATTTGCTGGCCAAGCAAACATATATTACAGCTTGCAAGACTTCTTTGCTCTATTATTTTCCAGCACATTTATCAGGCATCTTTTATCAAGGCATCTGTGGCTTAGTGATGAGTTTATAATCATTGTCCTCTTTGGCAGGTGCTCTGTTGGCCTTATATATTATACCCAATTCTGAAGTGAATTTGTCTTGCCACACCCAAGGCAGGATTGGATGCAATTTAACTGAAAGTCTTAACTACCGAACTTGCCACATGTAACACACTTATTTTTATCATCACTAGCATTTGTCTTTCTTTGATATAATTTATATGGAAATTAATAATATTTTGTATTGTAAATAGGACATATATGTATCTCTTTTCATGTCTGTCAAGGAAAACATCTGGTTTTCTTTTTTCCTGAAGCCTGTACTCCTTTTATCTAATTAATTTCATTTACAACAATGCATTGTGTGGAAAATTTCACTAATAGCTCTTTTATAAACACAAAATAAATACTTCTTTTTTTCTTCTGGAAGTAGTGGCTTATATCTTTGTTTTCAAAGACTAATAAAGCAGAAAAGTTAGCAAAAATGTTTATAAAGCAAAAGCATTAGAGCTTGTAAGTGATTGAGAAAGGATGGAGTTGCAGAGAGGGAGTACTGCTAAACAAGGGGAATACTTAATCCCGTGCTCCTGGTCTGCTGTAGTGACTGAAGGTTGAGGTTTTGAACAGGCTTACGAAGTGCAGAGGTGTAGTCATAGATGTTTATGACCTTTTCTGCAGGCAGCTCTTCTTCTCCTGAACCCAGTATTAAGAGCTCAGGGTCTTTCTGCTGACTCATTACAATTAGTTTTTCCTTTGTTTTAAGTGAGAAAAATCTATTTCACACCTTTTCCCTTGGATAAGATGATTCCTGTTTTGGTTTTGGGCTTTTTTTTGGTGGAACTTAAGGGTGAAGTTAGATGTTATCTCTGATGCAGGTTTTATTGTTAGAGCCAGGGTGACATCCCCCCCAGCTCTGAGAAAATCAGCCACAAGATATTCCAGAGCTTCTCTGGACATCACTTTACCCCTCATGTGTGATGTGTTCCTGCAGCCCTGGCATTTACTGAGTTTCTGGCTGAGAAACAGCTTCCTGTGAATAAAACCAATCTTGTATTCCCTCCCTGTCCAGCTCCAAGTGCAGGCGGTCAGCTCAGCCCATCAGTTGGACTTGCCCTCTCTCTCGTCAGCACTGCCGTCTGTCAGGGGGTCACCTCCTGGTCCCCAAGGGGCAAAGTGCCCTCTGTTAGCTCTGCTGGCCTGTCACTTTTAGTCACTGCACTCTCTGCAGTAAGTCAGAGTGAATCTGCACAAGTATTCTTTGTCAAGTACTTTGTTCTGTCTTGATTAGGTGAAATTAATATTTGTTCCCATGCTCTCACCTGAAGACACTTTCTTCTTCTTAGTACAAAAGGCACTGTGTGTCTCCAATTGTTTGTAGTCTTTGGACACTTCCCTTGCTAGTATATTTGTTTTTTTCCAACAAGAGCACATAACAGATCTTAGCACACATGTAGTAACTCAGGGAAATTAAATTAATTGGTTAAAATCATGCAGGAGGCTGTCATAAAGTAAGGCTTCTGGATTTCTAATTTTCACACTAGTGTTCTGAGTTAGTGGATGTTTATCCCTCTTTTGAATACATTTTAAGCAAACCTACCCTTATGTTTCTTAAGCTGTTACAAAAATATCCTCCATTGCATATACAGGAACATCTTCTGTATCAAGATGACAAAGTATATTCTTTCCTGAATTGTTCTGTCCCAGTTGAAACTAAAGTCCTTTTCCCCCTACTACTTTTCTTTCTGGCATCTGTCTTTCCTGGCTGTAATCCTTCTGGATTCCAATTAGGCTTCCAATGGCTTGGCTCAGGGTGTAACCATAACCAATTTATCATTCTCTTAATCTCTCTCCAGGACATTCATTGAAAGAACAGTACCTGAATATTTCCTCTTTATCTACAATTTCCAGTCTATATCAAACATGAAATCTTGACAGATGGACTCCAATCTGTCACAGTGAGTTAGTGTATTTTCCTTCTGATTGAATGTATTTATTGCACAAAGTAAGATGGAAAAAAATGTAAAGGTGAATATTTAAAATTTGAGTTATAGAATAGCTGGTTGGGTTGGGCATTTCTTTTGGTTGATTTTTTTAAATTTTTTTTTTTTTTTTTTTTTTTACAACTGAGAATCTGGATTGTGTTAGATGAATGAGAGAACATCATGAGACTTGTTTTCATTGTGATAAGAGGAGGAACACATCCGATCATAACAAAAACAGATGTAAAGCCATAACGTAGTCCCTCATGTTATCTACTCCACACTCTCACACTGACCAGCAAAGAATGCAAGGAAATGTTCTGCCTTCTGCCAACAGAGCCTCTGCCAGCGAATCAGTGTGTAAGATAGTTCCTGAAATATATTCTGGGTAGAAAAGTGTGATAAAAAAATATCCTGCCAAAGTTCTGGCCAATCAATCAAATGTTAATGATGGATCATGAGACCCATTTGTTGACAAATAAAACCTTGTGTGCCCTGCCAGGGAAACCAACTGTGTCACCCGTCTTTCAGTGACTGCCTGAAATATCATTTGCAGACAGAGAATTTATTGATGGAAGGGGCTGATTCTACAGCAAGCCCATCCAACTGAGTTTGCAGGTGCATTTTAGCCTTAACTCTTAATGGTCCTTGGCCCCACAGAGAATATTGAAGTGTTCCCTAGACCAAGAGTTCTGTGGGAGGGAATGGACCAAGCCCAAGTATAACACAGGCTGGTTCATTTAAACCTTGCAGCTGGTTTCAGTATTTTTGACCACATGATGCAGACAGTATGGCTGCAGGCTGGAACAGGAATACTAAATGAAATGTTTTATTCTGGGAGGCAGCAGAGCTGGGCTATTATGTTTAAAACCTCAGAGGTTCGCCAGTAGTGATCAGAGTTGGAATTCCTTCCATTGCCATGCCTACGAGCAGGTTTGGGAAGCTTTTATGGAGAGACCAAGTCAGCTGGCTATCAGTATGCTGGTACTTTTTCTTGCTCATGAACAGTTTTTTTTTGTTTTCCCAGCACTTATCTGACAGGCACAGGGAATAACTGACTGCCCCAGTAACTCTGAGCGATGTTGTAGGAGATTGCCATTGTAGGAAAGGGAGCACTTGACCAAAGGATCACTGAGGTGTGTATTCAAGGATCCCTGGCTCTCTACCTGCCTTTACGTGCCAAAGTAGTAATGCTTTATTCATAGAAGCTGAGGAAGGAAATTGTGATATAAACCTCGTCACTATTTGTTACTTTGTTTTTCCAACTCCTTTGACCCAGCCTACACAGAAGAAAAAGTCTGGGCTCTTGAGGAACTTTAATGTTAAATTGTAAACAACCCAAGAAATAGCACAGTTACCTGCAGTGTAGTAGGTGATGACTGGATATTCTGCATTGTGGTACCTGAAGACCTCTGTATAATGACATTAATTTCTTTGCTTTATCACGTAGTTTCTGTTAATTATCTGTTTGTTTTTCTGTGCTGTGTTTTATCTAAAAAACATAGTAGTATGGACCCTGCCATTGCCTTCATAATACTTCCCTGCTCAAAAGGACTGTTGGGATTAAATGTTTCCTGGGAGAGAGATTTTTCAGGAGAATTTTTAAGCTCTCAGGATTCCTTAAATGAGGTGAAAAACCTTTGAATAATGAACTGGAATTTGCTGTAGTGCTCTTGTGCAAAAGAGTCACAAAAGGCACTTGTTAAGAGGGCAAAATTTTAGCCCTCTGTACTATTACAGATTTTTGATTCCCTTAGCAAAATGTAGAAGCTATCTTCTGCTGCAGAGCTTGGGTCAATGTTAAGGTTTTGATGTTTTGTGCCAAATTTTTGATCTGGCATTTGCAATTCCCTTTTTTTTTGTTAAAGGCACACAACTTTTCTCCTCCCTTTCAGTTTCCCCCTGCCCTCTTCCTTATCTTCCAGAATATTTTGTTAGTATCTACGACTCTATATGCTATTTGGCTTTAAAGTAGTTAAGGAAATAAGAAGCTGAAACTAAAAAGTCCAACTTTTTCCAGAAGTGGTAAGTAATTTTCCAAAGTAATGCATGTCCAGAAAGTATTTGACTGATTTGTACTGGACACTTAAAAATATTCATTTTATACCTGCAGCAAAGCATGAGAATTTAATTTCGAAAGATTTGATTTATAGGTCATGATGTTGGGTGATTGATGTTATATTCTGGCATAAACAAAAATACTGATTATAACTTAAATAGGAAGCCAGGAGCTACAGTTGTGAAGATGAAGTCCCTTTGTCATACTTTTCACAAGCGGATATAAGTGAATGAAGAAGCCCCTGTTGGAGATATTGACTCTCATCACGCTGAATCCTTCAACATGTTTTTTGATATGAAGGATGTTGGGTAATTGTAAGAGTTCACTGACTGACTAGTTTGCTTTTGGTAAAAAAAAACGACCACACTTTGTTGTGTATTCAAATGCTGCTTTGGGTTTTGGACACAGAAAGACCATCATATGCTGCAGCAGTCTGTGCTCTTCCCAAGCACAGCACAACCCCTCTCTCTGTCTCTCTTGTAATCTCTTATGTTAGAGAAACAGCTCCCCAATCATTTACAGGCTCATAAACACAATCCAGCAGCATCCGTCTGCCCAACAGCGCAGGGAAACAGCTCAGAAATGAAAGCCAAATAAAACAATAACTCATGGCAAACAAACAGGCAACTACAACAATCAGATCATGCTGCAGGAGCTGTTCCAACTACCCAGACACTTCATTAGGCATGGAACAACAAAGGAAAATAGACCAGAGTCATCTCATTTAACTCTCTTAGGCAAATTACTTCTCTTGTTTTTCCCCCCAACTCCTATTTATTCTTGCTTTCTGCTTGAGGTGAAGAAATGCAACTTAGGTCTGGAGACAGAGTGAGTTGTGTTTGGAGTCACAGGACTGGGAATTGAAGAGTTCTTGCATTCTAGTTTTTCTGTCATTGACATTTTTCATAAACTTTGGTACTATGGCAATTTTCAAGATCAGGTTTTTGATTCTTAATTTATAATCTGCTTTACACTTGCCCATAACTTTTAGTCCATAGTGGAACTATGGGTATAGAGAGAATTGTCCCTCACCATGTATCGGATACAGAATAAACACTTCCTGCACCACCTAATACTTGACCTGGGCTTTATTTGACTGATTTGAATTATGTACATCCTTAAATTACAAGGGATTTGTGTGGCAGGATCATGCACACACACTGGCATACACACCACAAACCCCAGCCCAGTGGTAGGAATGCAAAGGGTGGGACCCCATGGCAAAAGAAGTGTCCCCAGACCATGCAAGGCCTCATCCCAGAGAAGTTTCTGGACCATCAGCAGATGTAACCATGACCCCTGACACAACCTTGTTTAAATGAAACCCCATCTGAATCCCCCAGAGGTGGTTTCCCTCAGATCAGGGGGTAGGTGGTCAAAGTCACCCATGGAGACTGCCAAGGACTGAGTGCCCTCACACCCTGTCCCTCATGATGAGTGACTGTTTTCCTTCTGGAGCCTCCTAAGAGACCCTTTGGGTGTAGGAACTGATCCCCTGGATGTCCCTGGGTGAGAGCCCTCCCCTGTGTGTGTGTGAGGTTGGGCAGGGTTGGGTCACTGCTCTGTCCATGTGGTGATGACGTCTCCAATGGGTTCATCCAGCCTAGAACTTGTTCCAGGGCACTGGAGTGTGGTCTTTGTGGTTATCCCTGTTGGTAGTGTTGGCTTTTGGTTTTGGTGGTGAGTTAAAATTTGAATTTGTTCTCTGTGAAGAGACAGAAACACTGTTTCCATAGGCCTACATGACAATCTGAAATCAGTGTTTAGCCTTGTCCAGAGGGGAGTTACCAGCTAAAATCAGTTAATGGTTGTACATTACTTTGCTGATCAGTTGAAACAACTAAGAATATTTTAACAATCACTGTAAGATCTGCAGTGCCACCTTCTAGACTGAACTTTCTATGTGTTGTTTTCTTTTTTCATCTGTGAATTCTGTGTTTTGTGGCAGCCTCTCCTTTGCAAGACTTGTTCAACATCTGGGAAGTTGCTGCTGGCCCCAGAGGAACTCAGTGGTCTGTTCCCACCTTCTCTCCTCCTCCTGTGTGCTCAGACACACATTCTCATACCTGCAAACTTCTCAGACACGGGCTGGTCACATTCTAAAATATCTAAAGTTTTCATGCTTAAAAACCCCTCCTCACATGCTACCAAAATACTAGAAACAACCAAACTGTTTTTTATGAACCATTTTTGCATTTACCTTAGAATATAAGGGTTTAGTAAGTGGGCCAAGCCTGCCACTTATTAGTGCTTAGATGTACGTAACACAATATAACCTAAAAATGCCAACTCTTCAAGATGCCAATAGTTTAGCAAGATAAATGTGTTTCAAATCTTCTAAGAGAAAATAACTGATGGAACCAAGATATAGATTGAGACTGCAGTGCTGATGCTCGTACCAATACCAGTGCAAATCATATGTAAAAAATCCTTTCAAGCCATTTTTGAATGGAGACATCATAAACAACGGACATCCTAAAGTTTGGAAAAGGTCACAAACATCTACCTACTTCCAGTGTTCTGTTGAACAGGTGGGTGGAATAGTAAATCTGTGAGGTACTTGAAGCAGTACTAAACCTGTGAGGTTTTAAAGCTGATTTCCCTAACTCAGAGGGAGCTTCAGATCTTTGAAAAGCAATTTGGAGCCTGGGGCTTTGGAATATCCACTGCAGAGGATACAATTTTTATAAAAGGAAAAAACCCCCAAATATAATATTTAGATCTTCACAGGCTATTGTTAGGATTTTTCTCATTAGGTAACTGATCTAAACATATTTCCATCATTAAATCAAAGCTGACAAGCTTTACAAATATTGTTGAGCAGAGAACACTTTTTCCCGGTGTTACACGAACTGGGATTTTTCCCCAAGATATCCATGTGACACTTTCCGTGACTTGTTTGCGAAGAGGATCATTTTGCATGCCCTGCTTGTTGAATTGACACTCATGGCATTTGATACTGTGAACAGTGGATGATAAGGATGGCACTTCTGGGGGTTTTTGAGGCAGTTTTGGCTGGCACATCACAGCTTCAGTGCTCAACAGGCCTGGCTGAGCCAGGTCATTTCACTGATGAGTGTGTCATTAGATAAGTAGATATTAAGGGAGAAACTGAACAGCAGAAGATAACTTCAGTCTCTTTCTGTAGTCCTTGTTGAACATGTAGGTAGTAGGATTTATGGCAAACATTTTGGGTTTGGCAAAGAATAGTGCTGTTTAGGAGTTATCAGATTTAAATCAAAGGAAGCATTGCTGGTACTCGGTGTTCAGCTGGTGACATTCCTCTGTATGGAGAAACATAGGATAATTTGTATTAGTCTTGTGACTGGTTGAATGTCAGTTATTAAAATGCTAAAAAGTCTTTTATACTGACATCAGGTATACGTGCAAATGTGAGATATTGTGCTAGGATGGTACAAATTTATTTTTTTTTTATTCATACCTGTTAACTTGTCAATGTACTGATTTTGAAGCAGGCAAAACAACAGAAATGCACTGTTTCAGCTTTGGAAAAAAGCTATTCTATTGAAATACTCAATTCTCATATGTAATAGTTCATTCACAGATCTATTCTGTCCCTTAAATAAATAGCAGTAGGAAATGTTCTATATATTATGCATATTAATTTCTTTGGAGAATACTAACTTACATTCTGTGTAACAGTAAATCATTCACTTGAATCCTAACATTTAAATCTGCATAATTTCTTGTAAAGATTTCAAAAACTCTATACCCCAAAGAAGCATTCTGAATCAAGGCCATGGAGCAGATCATATTGGTGAAAGAGGCAAGGATGTTCTGATGGAAATCAGACAGATTAAACCATAGCATTGACCAATACTGTGCCAAACTCTCACATATGTGAAAAATAAAACAATAGAACCACATTTCCTGGGTGTAACTGTATTGAGTGTGAAAGGGGACGATATTTTGTATGAATGGAAGTACTGCATATTCTTCCTTTCCTCCCCACACACACAGCCAGATGTCAGGGACAGTGCCCCACCTGTCACCTCTTTACCATGTTATTGCTGTGCTTTGTTGAGAGAGACCCAAGTGAAAACACAGCCTCTGATCAACACCTTTGGCAGAAGTCTTCACGTAGAAATATTGCTTTGCACAAAATGGGAAATGCTCAGCTCAGGAGGAAATTCCGCTGGAACCTATTTCCAAGTGCTTTAAATATTTAACTTAATTGCCAGAGATGCAATTAATCATGCTCTGTTGTGCCCTGCCTAACTTCTCTATCCCGTACTGAGCAAAACTGCCCACGTTGCTCAGTGTTCAGGTTCTCTGCTGACCGGGTACTTCTTATCTCCCTCCACAGACCAGTCAAATGCTCCACAACATAAAGAATGTTTTCTTCCTCCTCTCTGCAGCCAGATTTCTGACTATCATCACTCATGTGAATGAAGGCAATCTTTCTTTTAGTTTTTGAACCGAAAGTCAGTCTTCCGGTTCAGAGGCGAGCAATCCCTCATCTTTTTTATCTTCCCTGGTGAAAATCCGCTGGCTTTTGTTGCAGGCGGTCCGGCACGAGCCGCTGCTTTTGCCGGGGGCATTTTGCCGCCCCCGAGTGCGGCACTGACCGACTGTCCCTACAAACTGTCCCACTGCACCCTCGCGGTTCAGGGTTCAAGGACCCGTCATGGTGCCTCTGTTAAATTTAGTGTATCCTGCTAATTTCGTTTCAGCAGCTAGATGTCTCTCTTTCCTCCGTTTTTAAGGAATAGCAGGGGAGCTGCTCTTGCCTTTGGAAAAGACTTGTTGCCCTCCATCATTTGTCCATTTTAGAGGCAAATTTTTGCTATAAATCTGTAACTCGGTGAGCATGTGGCTTGATTTTGCGCCTAACTTTTTCAGATCATTGATTGTTTCCCTCTATTAATCTGTTGTGGCCTGAGGCTGACCTATGCTTTTCCTTTTCGTCTTTCTCTGTGCTTTCCAAGTAGGACTGTAGATAGAGACACTTTCTGCCTGTGGCATTCTTACTTTCTCTTAATCACTGTGGTTTTCTACTTCATGTTATAGTTTGCATTTTGTGATATGTTTTAAGTCAGAAACACTGTGATGCAAGAACTGAAATCTCCGGTGGAAGAGGAGGATTCTCTGTCTGTTGTTCTGGAGAGCAATTCCTTTCTTATGAACACTGTATGTACTGCAGGGGCATAGATGATGTTGGGTTTAGTGAAGTCAAGTGGAATACTTGGAATCTGGAGAGAGCCTGGCATATTTTTACCATGCAGTGGAAATTTGTGGGGTTTTATTTTAAAGGACTTCTTGTTCATGCTTTCTCTTGCATTTATCATGTTACCTTTTTGTTATTTGCGGCTGTCCTCAGGTTGTTTCTGCAGGTGTGGAATGACTGACAGAAACCACAGGAAAGGTTCTTGTTTTGTTCTGCTTTGTAGTGAAAATAATATTGTCCCTCTCATGTCTTTCTCTAAGCTGTTAACTCTAAGGCTAAAATACCTCCAGCTATTGTAGCCCAGCTAGTCAGTGAGCACTTCAAATGAGTAAAGCACATTGCTATTCCCCTCATCAGAAAATGAGACAGCAAAGATAGGAAAAAAAAATCTCTATTTGTATTTTCTAAATTTTTCATAAAAAACATTTTCTTCAAAGAGCATTTGGAGGTGGGCCCAGGAAAATTGTTCATTGTTGTTAAAAGAGAGCAATTTGTCAGAGCATAGGAAAACTCTATTCACTAGTGTTGCATGTACAATGCTGGAAATAACTTTTTATGTATATATCACTGGTCATGGGATTTAAATTAGTTTTTCAAGTATTTAGTATAATTAACATTGTACTCTTCAAATTTTGAAGATGTTATAAGGCAGAAATAGCTTTATGTTAGCATATATCTCGGGTGTAAAATAGTATTTGTGACATATAAAATATAAAGTAATAGATTAATTATTAATAGATTACTCAGACAACTTGTTCCATTGTTGGCAGTGAAGCTGGTATGAGTGTGCTTACATATTGTATTATACTAGGTCCCTGCTAATAAATTTTATGAAACCTTTAGGATAATATGCCCTTTTGATTATAACATGACTGAATGTCTTAAGGTACTTGAAGTTGGGTAGATTGGATAGACTGATTATATAAATTGCCTCTCTCAGGATCAAAATATACTGTTTAGTATAGTTTTATTTTAATTTTAAATGCTTATATTCTCAATAGAAACATGTACACATATATATAACCTTTAATATACAGGAAATATATAAATAATATGTATTATGTCATTTTCATCTGATGCATTTATGTATTTGTTTTGTTGCATTTTGTAATTGTATGTTGCATAAAGTATGTAACATATAAAATGTATTTGTATTAAATATACACCAATATACTTTAGTAACATTATTGACATGAATATATACGTGCCCATAAAGTAATGTATATTTATATATATGAAAATGCATTAAAAATTTTGTTGTGCAGTGAAATATTGTTGTAAGTGTGCAGCACATGCTTGCAAATGAAATTCCATCTATGTAATTAATCATTAAGCTTTTCTGAAAACCTTGAACTTTAGGAAAGGAGAGAAGAATAGACACAGCATTTCTAAATGTTGAATTTCTTAGTTTGGCTCAGGAGTTTAGACTTGTAACTCCATTTTTATACTGTTTGAATCTCAGAGATATGTGGCTGTGTAGGTATATATATTCCTGTGTATATTGTGTATAAAGTAAGCTATTCTTGTCCCACTTGTATGTTCATTTTTGTAGGAGGTTTTTAGTTCTTCATTTTTTGTTTGTTGGCAAATAATATTTAAAAGAAGTCATTTGCCTAAATAACAGTATTCTAAATCTGTTCCTCATTAACAGAAGGAAAATAGTACGTACTTTGTAAAAAGATATTGGAATTTATTAAAGTCTCATTCATGGACAATGCTGACCTGTAAGTTGTAATAGTTTGTGAACACAGATTTCTGGTCAAACTCTATATAAGACTATGTTTTTAAAGACAAAGAAACACACCCAGGTGTATGCAGATAGAGACAATCTCCCTGTGCCTGTGCACTCAGCTGGACCGTCCAAGGCAGGTTTGGCTGCAGAAGCCACCCCTGCTGAGGTGAGAAGCAAGCTGTGAGCACTGCCTGCTGCACCAGGGATGGATGTCTTCAACAGCATCAGGCTGAGGCAGAGGCAGAGTGAACTCCCACTGAGTGATCTCTGTCCCTCCTGTCCAAGGAGAGTTTGAAACAAGATCATTTCAAAGAGCAGTGCAGTGAGTCAGTCCCTCGGGTCAGGAGTGGAGGGGAGGCACTTTCAGGGACAAGGGTGTGTTCTCTACCCTACCTGCACTGACATCCACAGGAAACTTGGGTGGCACACTGGCAGTTTATGTTCCTGGGAATACGTCCACACATGGATGTGAAAGCTGGGCTCCCAACACACATCCTGAGTGTGTGCTGGGCAGCCAACCTTTGTACCTTTGCAGAGTTCACCCCAGTCTCTTCTGCCTGCTCTGTTGCAACCTACAATAATAACTCATTAATCAAGTGTCACCCTTACTAATACAGAGGAGCTCTTTTTTTATTGCCTTCATTTATAATAATTTAGTTTATACTTTACAATGTTATTGATTTTATGAAATGGCTCATTACATTTACACAAAGCTAAATCATTCAATTAGATGCTTTAAATTAAGTCATATAAATTTCTTACTAGATTTACTGTTGGATTGAATTGGAAATCAAGCCCCAAGGAATTATTTTTTAAATAATTATTGGGAAGGCATTCTTACTTGTGTCATAGGCCAGCAAAAGAATATAAATAGCTCAGCAAGATTTTTTAATTATTAAAAGCTAGATCCCGTTTTGTAAACTGCTGGGTGGTTTAAGGAGTGGAAAGTTTGCTTGACTTCTTCTGCATGAACTTGAAAGGGGAAAAGCACCATCAAAGGGGACTTTCTGTAGGTTCAACTAAATGAAAAAAACAGTATTCTGGAAAAAGATCCATCAGTCAGCCCTTCTTACAAAGGCATGTGCACAGACACTGAAAAGATGGGAGAAGGGTCAGTGAGACCTTGGCCTCCTTGTGCCTTCTGTGCTGTCCTGCAAAGAAGGAGTGAAGTCTGGTCCAGGAAGAAATCAGTCCACTAAATAAAAACCTCTGCAAATATCAATACCAGTCATGAATGAGTCCAGTGGTTTTAAACATGCAAGTTTTTTCAGCTTTTCCTCTTTCTTGTCTGCTGATGCTACTGTGGAAGTTCTTCTAACATATGCAATTAAGAAAATGAAGCTTTTTTTTTCTCTTTTAAAATTGAAGTGAGGAGAAATATATATTGGAGGAATACAGGCACATGAGAAGCAAGTGTGTTCTGAAATGCTCAGGTGAGTTTGGAGCACTCATCTTTGTGATAACACAGTGCTTTTGAAGAAAGTTATCTTCAGTTTAGAAGCAGTGAGAAAAACACATTGTAGTTAAAATCTCAATAGCTAAACCAATAATTATTTGTAATTCAAAATTTGTTTCCTTTTTATTCAAATTTGTCAAAACTTTTCTACAGGGAACTCACTTTAAAATTGTATTTGTCTAACATCACAGTGAAAGATTTTGAGGAGGAGGTGGCTGTTCTTTGGTTAAGATATTACTCTTTAGTTAAGATACTGCTCTTTAGTTAAGATACTACTCTTTAGTTAAGGTGCTACTTTTTTTTCCATTAGCTTCTCCAAAACTTCTTTTCTTATTCCAAGACTGTTAATTTTACAATTTTCTTAGCAAGGATTTTCTGTTACACTGTCTGAAAAATGTAAAAGGATGCAATTCCTTTCCTTGTGTGCGTTTTCATTCTCTCTGCCTTTGGCAAAGGAGTGTCCACTTTCTACCATGCTAGCCCTAGAAAATATGCATTTTGTTTATATTCCTGTGTCATCTTGACTATTTCAGATTAATGTCTTATTTTTTCAGTGTTCTTTAGTTGTCTCTACCTCTTTTCAGTGCTAACTGCAGAGCAGTTTTAACAATTTGCCTTTCTATTCCCTTTGGAATAGTTTGTCTTGCTGCTCTCCCCTCAGTTTCTCTTTGTCAGATGACAGGCTTACCATCTTCAATTTTTTTGAATAATTAAAAGCCTTGAATCTTTGGTTACCCTCTGCTGGACTGTCAGCTTAAAAAACTCATAATTAGGTGCTCTGAGCTCTTCAAAGTATTCCAATGGTTTCCTCTGTCTAGTAAGAAAAGAAGCTTTTTGTATTAGAAGGGAATCAATGTGTTCTTCACAAGGAATTATATTTTGTGTGCACATGGAGCTTCTAGGGAATATTTTTAATGCCCACTATGTGGACCTTTTTTTTTTTTTCCACTTTATCTTGATTTCTAGTTGTTTCCAGAGTTGTATATAATATATTTACTGAAGAATTTCCTCTTTTCATTTCATTATAAATTAGTGGATTTTATGTTTACTGTTCTTCTATGTTTATTCAGCATTACCTAGATGTTCTGGAAAAACATTTTTTTATTTTTAACCTTTTTGTGTGTGTGTGTGTGTCTTGTGTAATCCTTAGCAAGCCTTTTCACTGTGTCACCTTAGAAGCAACTGTTGAATCTCTAATCACATTTCTGATTTAAAGAAAAGACACTTCGGGGTTTTTTTATATGATGTTAAAGATTCTCCCCCTCACTGCTTTTCTTCACAGTGTGAAGTCCCATCACCAGTGCTTGACCCGTTTCTGCTGCCTGTGGTGCAGTTCTCCTCAGCCTGTCAGCTAAAGACACAAAAGACCTTAAGCTTGAGACAAGTCTTGCATACCTGTCCTCTTCTGTTGTCAAATTAACTTTGGGTCAGTCATATCCATGCCCTTGCTAGGACAGAGCTCCTTGGCTGGGAGATCAGCAGAAGTACCGTGGATGGTCCCTTTGGCTTCTCTGTTTTGGCTGAAAATGGAACATCACCACTTCCCCTCCCTCGTCATGGGGCCGTCTGCAGCATTCCCAAAGGCTTCTGAGGGCTCCTCATGGGTGAGTTGGCACTACTCTGCCAAAATGTGAACTTCATGGGCAACACAAAACCAGTAAGATGGGGACATATGGGGTGGAAAAGGCTTATAAAGTACATTTCTCTTAAAGTTGTCAGTATCCCAGTCAGTGGAGATGGGGAACTCGGTAAAGGGATTAATTAGAGAAGGAAGGAGATCAAAGTCACCTATTTGTTTGTATTTGTTATTAGCTCACTTCATGTGTACTGTCTGGTTCAAGCAAGCATCTTATCCTATCCTACACTAGAGGAAAGAGGATAAAGCTCTTTGGATTATTTTGCAGTTTTACTCAGGAAGCTTAGAAGTCTCTCACATCTCAGCAGCATCATGCTGAATTGCTACTCTGGAGTTGTTCCTTTTCATACTTGTAATCTGCTACATATAAAGTAATTAAATATTTGTTGATTTAGAGCTTTTAATCTGAGTCTCTCAAGACCCATCGTGAGAGTCTTTACCAGCAAGACAGTTAACATCTTTTCTCTCTGTGTCCCCCACTGAATTTGTAATTATTTATTCAAAAAGCAGTGGTTGAAAATCAAGACACATCTACTCAGAATAACCAAGGAATTGATGGGGAGAGTAGTCACTTAGGAAATGGCAGCAGCCAGCCCAAGTGAATTGCCCACTGAGATGGAGACTTCCATCCCTTCAGTTCCCAGGCAAGCTCTCAGAGTGGTCTGAGGAATTTGAAGCGTGTGAAATTCTCCTTTCTCCCCTCCCTCCACATGCCCTTTCCTCTTTTACGCAGTTTTAAAAGAGATTTTGATGCAATGTAGTACATAACACTTGCTTGTTTCTCACCAACTATGGTGAGTAGCTTGCTGAGAGGTTGAGAAGAATGAAAAACGTTTATGTAGCACATAAATCATGTAGCAAATAAGTAGTTTTGGAACACTGCATTTCATTTGCCTGTGGGGCATTAATACCAATCCTACAGGACAGAACAGAAAGAATAAAATTGAGTTAAATAAACCCAAAGAGGTTTAGCCTTACAAACTCACCAGCAGCATTGGTGCCAAGCATTAATTCCTTTCCTGCTGGCAGCAGGAAGGTGGGTGAGACAATACTGTCACTTGCACAAATTAAGTCACTGTGGCAGAAACACAACACAAATAAATAGGAAAAACAATGCAAAGAAAAAGAGACCGTTGTTGCTGCATAAACCTTCTTCCAAGCTGGAGGCACAGAAAAAGGAAATGTAATGGCTTGTGCACGTCATCTTGTAGCCTGACAAGGCCTTTCAGAATAGAAAAAGAGCATAAGATGCCAGGAGAGGTCTCGCTGCACATTCTGATAGAGAAAAAGGGCTTGTAGGTAGCAGAATCTCCTTCTCAGTAGACTGAGAAATAGAACAAGTCAACTCTGCTGAGCCCTGGAAACTTAGCAGAAACCCTCATCAGGATTAAACTGAGAGAGGAAAGATAGCTGATAAGAACACGCAGAGTTTTTTAATCACTGCCATTTAACTGCTATAGTATTACAGGCCAAACTTCTAAGACCTGTTTCCACAAAGGAAAGAAAAACACAAAATCTATATTTAACAGATCTAGAAGTTCCCTCTCATCTAACAACATAAAAGCTGATTTTTCTCTTCTATCAGATTATAAATTTAAGGTAAGAAAAATACATTTTACATCACTTTTTATCTATAAACATCATACTGATATAAAATTACCTGTTGTATTTAAGCTTGTTTTTTAACAGTTTTAGCACTTTTTAGACATGATCCATTTTCTTTGCTATATTCCCAACTCAGCTGCTTGCAAAGAGTTCAGAGGGCTTCAAACAGAGATAGAGGACATAAATAATGTCAAAGAAAAGGGAGTAAGTACATGTCCCATGTGCTTCTCGCAACAAGTTTCCAATACATTACTGTGGAACAACTGTAATTCTTATAATAATTTAGAATTGCACCCTTGTACAGTGTTCATTTTCTCTTCTACTCCTAAATTAATTTAGTCTGGCAATACTGATTTAAAAGGAATGTGTAAAGTCTGGTACCCAGAACAACCTGGTTCCTTGCTAACTAAGAATGTACCTAAGTAGTCCAAATTGTTGTTTCTTCTGAAACCAGTGCTCCAGACTGACAGAGACTTGTCACATCCATTAGCTAGAAGTAGTACTTGGAGAAGAGAGAACACACTGAGAGAATACATATGTGCGTATCCTCTGGGTTTAAGTTTTTTAGTTATTAAATGTCAAAATTCATGTCACAATAAACAAGTAGCTGATGATAGAAACAACAGCTTTCCTTGGATGTGAGTATTCTGCCTTATTCACTAAGACTGCACATGGCCTTGTGTGTGCTGCAGTGCTTGATCCTGTGTGCTTCTGTCTGCCTCCACCTGAGCAGTTTGCTTGGGGCTGATCCTCATGTGGATGGGGTAAAACTCTTTTCAATTCATCTCACACGTATTTTTTCTCCCATCCACAGCCAACCCTGGGCAACATGGGAGTTGAAGACAGGCTACCTTTACTGCATGAATCCCTATTGTGGTGCTGCATTAAGGCCATGACAGGCAGGAGTGAGAACTGAGAACAGGAACAAGATTGTCGGGCTGACCGGGTAGGTTTGAAGGGAATGAACCCGGCCAGTGGCTGCACCCATACAGCTTCTGGGACTGCAGTGATTTTACACCATTTTTTTTCCACTTAATGCACAGAAGTTTCCCCAGCTGATGGTCGAGGTGTCTCATTCCCAACTTGTGCTGAACTTGAACAAGGGGGCTGTCAAAAATTTAGATTTCCAGAGTGGTCTCAAACTGTGAGGCAAAAAGAGTAGCGATACCCCCTTTTGTTTTCCTGAGCTCATCCTGCAGCAGCGCTTGCTGTGAGGTGCTGGAGGTGATCACGCTATTTTGAATATGATTAAGTGCATCATCTTGTTTCTGCTTCACTGTCAGCTCTGAAGACCCCATCTACTCAGCACACAGCCCCCAAGTCTGAGAGGTCAGAAGGCCTTCCCAGCCGAAAAAGGTCGTTATTTGATAATGCCAGTTGGTAGCTGACATCCCAAGTTTATATTTATAGCCATGCTTTCTTTAGAAAGTGTTCTTGTCCTACAGGTCTAGTTGAAGACAATAAAAGCTCTGGCTTCCAGGATTCCATATATTAACAGATTAAATTGTTCAGGTCATTAATTTTACTGTGAGGCAGACAAACCATTTTTCTAGGAGTTCAGAGGAAGATTTAGTTCTTATACACTTAGCAGTTGGTTCTGGAGAACGTTTTTCATCCTATCTCCAAGAAAAGGATATCTACGCCACCCTAAAGGCAGCACAAATGTAAGCTTAAAAAAAAGAGAAAGGTATTTAAGTATGTTTTTTAACTTAGGGACCTAATGCTTCAAGAACTCCCAAGCACACATGTGTGGAACCAAGAGCTGGACTCGATGACCCTTGTGGGTCCCTTCCAACTCAGAAAATTCTGTGGTTCTGTGAATTATCGAGTTTCATCTCCTAATGAACCTTTGAGAATGCTTAAGCTTGCAATTCAACAGTTCCATAGTTATTACATTTGCTTTTAAGATAACCTTGAAAAAGAGAGATGGCTGTTGCAGAGGCTGGTGAACGAGGGACTTGACCAAGATGCACGGGGAGCTTTGAGAAGCTGAAAAAGGAAAATGAGGAGGAGGGAACTTGCAGTGTAAATGTGATTCCTGTTAGCTTGGACAGCTGTTTGATTTGTCCAAATCCTTTGACAGCTGGTATTATTTTGATGAATTCTTTGTTTAAATTATTATTTTTTTTTATGATTCAGAATGTTTATTTGACTTTCTTGTCATCTAAGATATTAATGGATGTAATTTAGCCATAGTTTGCCTCATTTAAGGAAGAATCCTGTTTTAACTTGTCATAAACAAGTAAATAAGCATTTAATTTGCAAGCTGCCTATTTTCATCTACTTTATCTCATTTGAAGGTGAATATTTATTAGCTTCTCTCATATATACCTGGATGGAAAGAACATGTTTAACAATAGTCATTGATGAGAAAAAATAGTTTCTCATTTGACCACATGTATTTTAAGTTACTTGAAGTATAAATTTAATCAGTTGATATTTATTTATGAGAACTGAAACTTAATTCTATTCAAACTGCTTTTGTTAGGCTGTTTCTTAAACTATTCTAAGTTTATATTGGTTGTTAGTGATGCATGGAAAAACACGGACTTCATCAAATGAACAGAGAAGGAAAATACTATAAATCAAATATTTATATGTATGTATATGTATTCCTTCATATTTATTATAAAGTTATTCAGAATTCAGAATTTAGTAAATAATTTTGAGTGATTAATTATTCATATTGTACCAGCATAGAAAAAATAAGGGTGTAAGATTCACTTCATAATTTTTTATAAGCTATCATGACAAATTTCAGAAAAAGAATCCAAATGTTTTAGTGTATATTTAAATTACATTGTAGAATATATCAACCTAGACATGTATATAAAATCAATAATTATGATACAGTGGTAAGAAAGTTACCTTCCCTCTGTTAATAGAAAATAATGACAGATTTCAACAGCAAGAAAATTTGTAATAGTAAGAATTCAATTAAGCTAGTTCTTAGCTTAATCTTTCCCTTAATAAATGCTTTTGGGTTAGTAATTGCTAATTGGAATATTGGAAAATTAATTAAAACACATTATCTGATATTGAAATGGTCATGATATAGCATATAAAAAAAAAACGTGAGAAAATATATTCTCAATGCTACATTTTCCTTCTACATATTAAAGAAAAAAGAAGAATTGGTCTTTAAGAAGCTACAAGGGGTTCTTGAATACAAGGTTAAAACTTGTACTAATACACTGGAACAAAAAAAAAGGCATTCCTTGCCAGTATGTGACAGCTCCATGAACAAATTTGTGAGGAATACAGACAGGACCACTGGGATTTCCTTCCTCTCCTGTTAGTTTTGCAGTATGTTCTGCCAAAAGTCTTGTTTGTAACATATAAATGAGAAGTCCAGGATTCTGATCAGCACTTTTGTTGATAATTAGCAAATTTAAAGCCTGCAGGAAGTGAGTGGTTCTTTTCATATCAGGATATGATTTATTTTGGCAAATCACTACTCCACATTTCAAGTTACATCACTGAAGTATGGTGATACATCAATCCCACATGAGAACAGAGGGGAAAAAAGAGGAAAAGCAATGTGAATACATTTCTTGGAAACACTTGCTAACCACAGTGGAAAGGCAGCATCCAAACTGCCCCAGTATCATCCAAGAGATGCAGGTATCCCATAGTGGGTGGTAGAAAACTGTTTTTGCAGCAGATTTGCCTGCAAAATTCTTCAAGTTTATATCGAATTCATTTGAAATTTGGTATTCATTCAAACCAGTTTAAACGTGAATTAATTTTTGGAGTGGTTCATTTGCAGACATGGTGAAACGGAGCATCGTCTGATCCTAGAAAAGCAAAGGGAATGAACTAATCTCAGGGTTACCAAAACTGTGTGAATGTATTGAAGGAATATACGAGTGGTAGCTCAATTTTATGTGTTCTTCTGCTCTTTCTTAATGCAAAGGAGAAAGAGTTTGTGCAGCTGACTCATTCTTGGCTCTTTGAAGAGCATGTGTGTGAGTACCTGAAATGTGGACAATCAAGCAGTATTACTGAGTTTTCAATCAGCATGAAGCACTGCATAATTAGTCTTATGCAGTTATTGCTGTGACCTTCCTCAAATCTTAGTTCCATAATCACAAAAACTTGGTGTTAGCATTTGTTTGTCAGCCTCATTTTAAATGTCTTTGCTATTTACTTATATTGCTAATACATGTAAAAGGGTATCACACAGCACTGTGCATGAAAACTAATTTCACTTGGTCAGGAGGTAAGACTGCAGGTTTTAGCAGAACTGTCTGAAACAATGTTCCCAGGTAGATGCAAGAACAGCAGTTCCCCAAAATCTGAAATAATAAATGGCAGTCTGTCTTTCCCAAGGGCATTTTAGGAATATTTAGCCTGTGAACACATATGAAAACTACAGTGGACTGCAAAGAGTACTCAGTATTATTGAAACTGAAAGGAGGCAAAGAGGTGCAGAAATGAATGGGCTCCTAGAGGCTTTTTTATAGATTATGAGGGGAGGATGTGTTATAATAAAAGGTAATAAGAGCTTTCCTGCCTCCAATAGACTCTACCTTCAACTAACCTACAGCTGTCAGGAGTCAGTAATCCACGTTGGATAAAGAGACTTTGAGGAGCAATTTTATTCTGTTGCAATGCACCAGTTTGCACAATGGATTTGTTCGCTTTTCGCAGGCAGCCCTTCCTGAGGGACAATATTTCTGAAGCTCCACAAAGCGCCTTTTCTGTTTTCATTCTGCAGTCCTTTAATTGGATGAATGGGCTGCAGGGGCCTGGAAGTTGGACTGAGTAAAATTTGCAGTCTTTGAAAAATCAGCCAAACAAAACATGTCAGATGGTTTCACATGACACTGGGATAAAGTGAACATAAAAGGAAAGCCTATTTAAAGAGCAGTGCATTAATGTTTTAGTGGTGTTCACTTCAGGCCGGTACATTTTACATGAGTCTTCTTCCCTTATGGGAAAGTAATATGCTCTGAGTTGACTAAGTGCAGATCCTTTTCATAAGAGGTTGAAGGAATAGGCATTGGGAATGCAACAACAGTGGTGTACTGAGCTCAGAATTGGGATATAATGCCATAAGGCTAATTAACATCATGTTCTCCCATTGTGTTCCCTTCGGGGGAATTGTGGTTTTAAATGATAAGTATGTAGATTGAAACATTCTTAATCTAGGCAAGTGGTGCAGTAAAACATTACTCACTGAATAACAGAAGGAATACAAAATGGAGTATGGGTGGTATATTTCAAATAAAGTGCAGAGTGTCCTTTTTCACCTTTTCATTGTGCTTAGTAACACTGATTTATTCACTGAAGAGAAGATGGAAGATGTACTGTAGACAGGGAGTATAGGGTTTGCTTTATTGCAATCTGTAAAGAATTTCCACTTCTGATGGGTTTGTCCTTTGGAATATTTTTCCTTTGGTGCAATCTCCATGCTCAGCAGTGACAGGAAAAGTCACGCAGAATCTTTTTGAAGGGTCAATAGAAATAAGTCCTTCAAGAAGCATTGATTTGCTAATTTTTTCCTTGCATATGTTAGATGCTTCTGGACATCTCTTATGGGCTGCTACTGAAGCAGACTCAGTGGTGCAGGCAGGATCTCCTGCCACTGAGAGTTCCCACTTCTCAGGCACTGGTTAGAAAACTTACTTCAGAAACATGGAATCTTTTCTTTCCTCATCTCTTATGTCTGAATTGGTACCCAGGATGTTTCAAGACAGAAGTCTGACTCATTATGTGGTCTGTTTTTTTCTTTTTTCATTATGACCCTTATTAATTTACCTTTTTATTAACTACTTTTTTTGAGAACTTTTACTCGGTGTAAATAAACAAATCGTGACTTTAGGTCTCTACATGCACATGTTCAAATAGAGTAAATATCATCTTCGGGTGGACAGTAGAAAAAACCATCAATTTAGTGACAAAACTTGTTATGGACAGCTGTATTTGAAACTTTTGTTGGCCACAAATATCATCCCTACAACTGGGTGTAGCTGTGCATCCTCTGTGAAGAGTTCTGTTCAGTGCCTGAATATGTTGAAAGATGTGGTGAGAGAAACTCCTCACCTATGCACAGCAAAGGATTGAAAAGTCACATATGAGGTAGGGAACCATTCCTTCAGGAGGGCTGGTTAGCAGGCTGAGACTTCAGCATAATGCTGAATATGGCTGCAGAAAGGGAAGGGGAAGGTGCATTTTTGTGGAAAGATGCAAGAGATCCATTCTGGAAAAAGGGAAGACTGTGAGTGTAACAAACAGCTTCAGGGTGAATCGATGAATCAGACCGGGAAAAGAAGTAAGAGAAAAGTCAGAGAATACATTATTGTCTATTTGAAAGCTGCACAGGTAAAACAAGAATTTGATGGGAAAGAGGCTTAGTATGAATGGGCACAGCAACTGAGCTGTGCTGGGGTGATGAGGAGAATGTATTGCTATCTGGATTCTTCATAGGCATTATGGCTTTGTAAACCTTCTTTGCCTTGAACAACGTTTTGTCCTATTTTTGAATTAGGCAGAATCCAAATACCTCTAGCAGAGCTGAAATTTGTGACATGTCTAGGAATAGCAGCAATTGTAGGTCTGAGTCCAATGATTTTGAGCTGCAGTTCAAACTTCAAGTGTAGTGCAGATCACGGTTTAAAATGCCTGACAGTTTTTGATTTGTCTTCTGTCACTGAAGGAGAGAGCAAGTTAAATGGTCTGTGGTAAAAAGCGATTGAACAAATCATTTTAAAAAAAGAACAAGAAGAATGCATTTCTTTTTCTGCTTGGTTGCTAGCAGTAGCTTTTTGGGATTTTCAAAAATTCTTATTTCATAACAAAATAAGTAGCACTATCTATGTAAAAAGCTACTCGTGTTTATGTTTACATATATATATATTCCCATATGTGTATCTGGCTTATATATGAACACATGTACACACTGTAGGTGTAAATAACCTTAGCTCACCACTTCTAAAGAATATGCAAAAGATTTCCAACTTTTTCTTCATTTTCCTACTCTGAAGAGACTGAAAACAGGAAGCTGCCATTTTCTGAAGTAATGGATAAATACAAACAAGAAAAAGTTATTGCATCTCTTGATTCTTTTTCATACAGAAGCTCTTGTAACAAGGGGAAACCCAAAATGTTTAGGGTTTGTAGCAGTATTATCCTTTACAATCAAGAGCATATGTGATCTCCCTCAGCCACAGAAAGTTATATGGTTTGGGGAGAATTTCTCAGGGCTTATAAACAAAACATACATGACAGAGACAAAATAAAGCTCGTGTGTTTCATTGAGTGATGGAGATTTTTAGATTATATTTTACTGAGAGCTGAATACTTGCTTCTTGGATGTCTACTTGCCTGTAGCTTTTTTGTTTTGTTTTGTTTTGTTTTTCTGAAAGAAATGGTTGTGTAGAGTTTTTTTTAATCTGTTTGTTACACTGGAGGTTTTGGTCATTCCCACTACCACCCCCTTGTTTTGCCCTCCTTCTTCTGTGCAGGATGTAATACTTGTTTTCTGAATCATGCTGGAACATATTTTGGGAATTCATAGGATTATCACCAGGGCTACTGCTATCAGGCAGAACACATGCACATTTTATTATCTCATCCAACAGGTTTTCATTTTCTATGCACATTGAGTCAGCAGAGAGGGGGAAACGTGCTGCCATTACTACTGGCAGAACTCGATAAATATTGTAACGGTCTTTTCAGTCCTGCAGAAGCTCGTTCTGTCATGATAATTCAAAATCTAAGTCCTTATTTCCTGTCTCTTCCTTTCTCTCATCTGCCCTTCCAAAATGGGTGGTATCTTGACCCTGATCTGCCTAAAGGATGGTGCATATTACTGGGCTATGAATTGATTCAGTCAGTCAAATGAATTTGTGAAGCCTCTGAAATGTAAACATGCAGCTGCAACCAGTGTCTCCTTTTGGGAACTGTGGTCTCTGGCAGTGAGTTTGGAAGATAAGGCAGGCACATTAAGTGAAAATAACTATTAAAGAAACTACTTACATTCACTTTCTAATACCCTGCAGAACACCAGTCTGATACTTTAATAATCCACTTGGATTGAATAATAATTTGTTGTGTATATACAGACTGCAGAGGGTGTGGATCTCTATTTGGAGTTGACTAGCACGGTGAAATCGTGTGGGGTTTGTGAGAGAAACAGAAGATGAGACAAGGTGAGCTTATCACAGGAACCCCATCCTTGTGAAGCTGACTGTAAGACAGTCGTGTGTGTGCTCCTGCTGTGGACACCAGGTGTGACCCCAAGCTCCTGCCATGTATACAAAGGCATCAGCAACTCACATCTTCTTCTCTTGTCTTTGGCTTTCCCTGTTCTCCACTTCCCCAGCTGGAAAAAAGTAAAATCAAATCAAGTTTTTCTTGCAGAATTGTATCAGTGTGAGTGCACATACCCTAAATACAGCTCACTGCTCACAGATCAGCTCTCTATGCATTTCTGACCAGGTTGCCTCTCCTGCAGAGCCTGAGGCAGCATGATGGGAATGGGATACTACACCATTCAGTGACTGAGAACCAGCTGTGCTCTGGCAGAATTACCTACCAAAATGGGAATTTCCACTCCTGCAATCTGTCTCTGGTAGTGCCTTTGCAAGTTTGTTGTATAGACATGTTTTTTTTATTTTAAACAGACCTTTCCTTCCTCCTGTTTATTGTAGATTGGAGATGATGTAATTAAACCACTGAAAGGATAAAATTTGTTCCTGCGATTTTTAACATCCCTGCATATCTGAAATTTAAGGCTTAAAACTCTTGGTGTGACATGCAATGCAATCTGTCCAAATCACTTATTGTTTTTGTTTTGAAACAAAAGTGTCTTTTTTCCTTTTCCCATTACAATTCCTTTCCTTTGTAGGTGACCTCTGTGTTGTGGAAGAAATGTTTCTCTTACTGTAAGTTTCCTTTGTTGCTCATTTTGTCTAAATATGTTTTCATAACTACGTATACCACTCCTTTTCTATCCATTTGGAGAGCGTGATCCTTTTTTTCATGGATTCTTCCCAGCTATACTTGTCCTGAACCTCTCAATCCATCATGTGTAATTTTCAACTCTGCAGCCTTTTTTCCCCCACAGTTAATCCACTGTTCCTTGTTCTCTTTTTTCCACATTCAAACATATGCACAAAGAGTTTGGAAATTCTGTGTGTTCTAGTTATAACAGGACAGAAGTTGTTTGGAGTTTGTATCTCTCCTATACAAAATTTGAGGAAGATGTTTTGTTATCTTTCATTGCATTAGCAATAATATTTCTGTCACTGTCTATTTCAAAGTGGAAAAAAGAGCATTTAACTAGTCAGTGCATATTTTCACAATCAGAAACCAGCCTATCTGCAACAAAGTTCATTGGAGATCCTCTGCAATTTAGGGCAAAACCCCAAAGCAATCATTTCATAATATTGGAAAGGAAGCATTCAGTTAGAACCTAACTTTGGCAGTATGAATAAGGCACATGGATAAGGAAGAGGAATTGTGCTCATAATTCAAGGACATTATGGCAACAAGCTGAGAAATCTATTTTTCTAATAAGCAGAATACTCTAAGAAGTAAACAGCACATACTTTTCTCTACTGCACCTATTTCTTGTGGCTTAATCAATGACAGCACTGTGAGAGCAAGCCTTTATTATCCCTGATCATGCTTTTCTTGGGTTTAGATTAACAGGACCCAAATTCTTCCTATATTCAGGTGCTCTAATTGTCACTTCCCAAACACGTCCTTGACACATTCGCTCTGTGCGTTTCTACAAGGTAGGTCTTGAAATGAAATTCAAGATTTTGAAGATCTAATTTTTATCTTGCTTTCCCTTATGCTGGAAATACTTGTCTTGAATGTACAAGAATTGCTGTGATGTGTGGCAGTCAGAAAATACAAAGTCTTCCTCTTCAGGTGGTTGGAATAGATGAAAGCTCTCTGCCCAGCACACAGCTGGGAGTGTGCAGAGAATGAATTACCCTCCATAACCCTCTAGGTACTGAACAACCTGATTTTTTTTTTTTTTTTGTTTTCCAGCTGTACCCTCCTCTGTTTATGTTTTTTTTTTCTTTTATGAGCCTCATCATAGGTCTTTAAATATGGGATGTTGTTTGCTAAGATACCACTCAATTATTCCAGGAACATATGTTCGTGACAAGTACAAGTCATGAACATTTGAATAGTCTCCATCTGGCATGAATTAACATAGTATCGTAATAAATGAGAAGTGTTAATACTAAGAAGCCTGTCTGGGAATTCTAGATTTAATCAATATTTAAGCTATATATATGGAATTTGGGTTTGATGTTGATTTGAAAAGCAGAGACAAAATTATTGGTTTACCTTTCCAGAAAAGACTGTAAGCCACAGGATGCTTCCAGTAGTGTAATTCTTGAAATAACCTGATTATGCAGTAAAGTGTCTGTGAAATACTCAGGTGGTTTTTAGCTCTTAAAAATACTTCTAAGGAAAATAAGAAATAAAAAAAAATAGAATATGTTACTATTTGCTATAGTGATGACAGCAATGCATGGGTGCCAATTCAGCATTATTTGTTAACATATGTACTTTAAACCCTTCAATGCCCCTTGAGTATATAACATATATCTCGTATCCATATGGCCATATGGAGACACTGCACTCATTTAAATAACAAGTGCACAGTAAAATTATCTTGGCCCCAGAGTGCATGTTGTTTATAGCAGGGAGTTACTCTTACTTCCTAAATTAAACAATTTTTTTTCCTACAGAACCTTAAGGCTAAACTATTAACCAATATAACTTTTGAGACAAGATGAACTCTTACCATAATATAACTAACATTGGTCTTTACTCACTGCTGTGTATTCTGTAGAAGTCAAATATATTTTAAGAAGTCAATGTTCCTACTGTCACTTTTGTGAATGTATATAAAGCTTTACTGTACATTTCTGCAATCTTCAGAAAGCTTTCTCTGTTTGGTTTTCAGGTTTTTGTGATAATCACGAAGTATTTTTTATATGCGTGGAGAAGATACACAACATAACCACTTTGGAGGTTGTACTTTTCATTGTGGTCTTTGCTAATACTGTTGTATTTAAGAACACAACAGCTCTGCTATCCATGAGTTAGATATGATTTTATTCCATCAAGCTTTTCTTTTCTGGCTATATTCCATTTAAAGTTGAATTTCCCTTGCTACTCAGAGTGCATACATGCTTGTGCCGTGTGTACACCTTCCCTACTGCCTGAAGTAGAATAATTTGCAGTAAGAAAAATCTTCTCTATTTGGTATAAATCTAAAAGGAAATGTAAAGGCAGAATTCTAAGGCAAAAATTTTACAATGTTCTATGTAAAAATGTTCAGAAAGGTATATTAAGATAAGTTGTGACTTATGGAGCATTTATGAATGATGAAAGTGTTGGGTAGACCTTCTGAAAGTCCCAGAAATATTTAAGCCAAAAGACAAGCACTGGGTTTCACCTAATGACTGGGGTCAAGTTTCCCCAGAAGGGCAATGAGCAAACAAATTCATGCAAAAGGTTTCTATAGCCATCCTGCAGTTCAATAGGTGACTAAAGCTATTTCTTTTTTTTAACTATTTTGCTTAGTTTTGGTTAAAAGGACAGACATTAATACTCCAAATTCCTCCCAAGTCTTTATTTTGTTATAAGTTTTGTGAAACGAATGCATCCTGGAATAGTTCTGGGTTCTGTAACCTCTTGTTAGACAAAGACAACATTCACAGCATTTGATCAACACTAAACTTTGGATGTGTTCACAGGCCCAAGGCAGCCTCAGGTGGAGATCTCAGGTGTGAGGGATCCTGGAGCCCTTGGCCAGCTCACTCTCTATCCACATTTTTATCAAACTCTGCTGCAACGATTTCCCCACAGTTTTCCATGATGTATTGTTTGTGAGGAGACCCACCTTTGTCAGGAGAAACCCCTGTGGATTCCTTTGTACTTGGCTAAGGTATTCTCTATAGTAACATTCATTCTGAAGAAAATTAGAAATTGTGCTGGTGTGAGGAGTTGAAGGCATAGAAACACATGGAACCGTGAATTTTCTAAGGATTTTCAACAGTGATTTATCTCTTCTGGTAAACCTCCTGTGAAAGCCAATGGAAGGGAAGCAGGATTTTTTTTCCCTTCCTCTAGATATGAGTATGCCACTATGTAAGAGTCAGGAGTAGGATAGGGGCAGAGTCTGGCAAATTGCATAATTCAAGTCCTGTTTTTAATAAAGGTCCTTTGATTTGGCAGTGTGGCAGAAGCAGATGGGTGGTGAGATAACAGTCTCGGCTGGCTGCCACCCCCAAGGAACATACAGCCTCCTTGTTTAGTGTGTCTGGGTGTAATTTTCACTGACATACAAAGAAGTATTTTTAGGAGTGATGTCAGTTCATTGGCTGAACAGCATTGTTTGGCTTGCTGAAATGATTCCCAAAAGCACTCACTGCCTTTGAGAACGGCACTTTCCTCTTTGTAGAATGTCATTATTCTGCATGGTAATGACTGTTTTGAAGGGCAGGTCAGGTAGTCAAATAAATGTGTGGTTGGTGCTTTCTGATTGTTTCTAAAATAGGCAGGCCAATTTCTGCTGAAGGAGAGTGAGTCTGAAGTGTGCCAAAAATCATTCTGATTTGCTAGAGAAATTTCAGTAGCTGTAAGCACAGCCAGGGGAGCTGGGCTAATGTGTGCTGCAAAAATGATCATGTAATGCTCACAATGTGGTCATCTTATCTTTGTGCCTCTGTGCAGCCCATACAGCAGAGACAAATGGGGAGAGGCAGCAAAACTGGCTCTGAGTTGTGACCCAAAAACATAAGCGTGGTAATCACAAATAATTTTGTTTGTGCTGTGAATGCTGCTTGTGTAGATATGTGTGCAGTGTTTAGTTACACCAGTGAAGAAACACAATTTATTTGGGTTATTTTCCATTTATAGCAGTAAGAAATGCTAGAGATTTTAAATAAGTCTTTGAAACTCTGTGGACTGAAGAGACTGCACTACAAAAACCTCTACCTGAACACCTGCAAAACTCTTTAAAACATTTCTGAACAATTGAGAAACAGGTTTGTCTGGACTTCTGAGGAACTAGTCTCCTAAGTCACTAAAGCAATCTACAGAATTCCATCTGTAATTACTGAACACAGGCAAAGAGTGAGGAATAATAAGAGGAAAAGATGCCTAAAGTTGTTGTGCTCTTACAATGTGTAATGAGCATGTCAGGTAATACAGCTATTCTGTATGGCAAAGTGCAATCTTTCATCCTGTGTCAAAAAGCTTCCCTAAAGTGCTTTTCATATTAAAAGTGTCAGGTATATATCAAGGTTTTTCCCTCAATTTTATGAGGCAGAAAGTGAAGAATGAGTTAGTGATTTGCTAAGATCACTAAGAAATCAAAACCAGAATGAGGAGCTCAATTCTACTTTCAGTCCTTTCCTTTACTCTCATGACATTTTAGGAGTTTAGGAGTTTTTCTTTTTAAATAGTTTTAGAAATGGAGGAATGATACAGTTAAAGACACCAAGTATTACATCCAAGCCAGTGGGGTTAATTCATTTCAGCATGTGCCTGTCATTTTGTGTCACTGAATGCTAAGCCCTCATTTTACAATTCATCTAAATGGATTTGTTCCCGGCTTCCCAGTAAATCTATTTTGTAAAAAAAGTTCTGAGCTCTCAGCAGAATTCTTGACAAGAATCAGTATTAAACCAAGGTATTCTGGGTTACACTGTGAAAACTGAAAGAAGAAAAGCCGGTGGTTGACTTATCTCACAGCAGTGCCAGCCATGAGCTCTCTCCTGGTTTGGGTGGTTTTGAGTGTGGTGGTAAAGGTGCTGTGCTGTTGTGACTAAAGATGGAAGTTCTTCTATCTTATCTTTCATCAAACTAAAAGTACTATGGAAAACGAGGCACTTCAGTGTCAATGAGCTTATCTTCATTTCTGGCACAGAGTGGGCATCTCCGAAATGAGGCTGGGAACCACAATTCAGAATTTGGCTACCAGAAGCTGTGCTTTCTGCAGAGTTTGGGGGAATGGCCTGTTCATTTCTTACCACCTTTTAATTTTCAACACATGTTCACATAGATCTGTTCCTCTTCATCCCTTGGAGACTAGCAATTTTAGCTAGTCATATTAATCAGTTCAACTGTTAAAAGATAAAAGCAGCATGTACTTTACAGCACTGAGGGATATGATCAAGGGAATTGATACTGACCTTGTTCCTCTTGGCAGTTGTTCCCAGCCTGTATTTAAATGAAGTTCAGTGCTTTTGTTTCATTTCCCTAGAAGTGCCCATGTGCCTGAAATAATGAATTGTTCAAATAGCAATTTTAACCCTGGTCTTGAAGCGTGAAGTTTCGTGACACCTAAGTTCATCTAACAGCTTGCTGCTTCCTACTGGGCTTCCTCTCTCTCATCCTGTAGTCCAGGCACTACTCCAGCTTCTCCTGTGTCAGCTCCAATACTTGTCACTTTTTTTTTCCCTTCTGAATTGTTATTTTGCTGGCAAAAACCTGAACCACTTTCTTGAGAGGTCAGATGAGCACGTGGCTGGTGCAAGAGAAGCTGGGAGCAGTGGGATTGCCCCTTTTGACATGAGCAAGCCCTTCAATCCTCTCAGGTGTCTCACAGGGTCCACCACAAGCTGTATTTTGGCAAATGCTGAAAGCTGCTGCCAGCAGCAGCCCTGCCACCTCCTGCCCCAGGGAGCACATTCCTTCCAGTGTGCCAGTCCTGGAGGCCCTGGGGTGTCCCTTCTGAGATGAATTGAGGAACTGATATAATACAACTAATGAGTTTTAAAAAGTAAGTAATGGTGCTGGAGCAGTTCTCCTTCCCATTTCACTGCAAGACTTAACAGCTGGTTACTCTGGTGTCACATCTCCTGGTGTACTTGGGGTTTCTGCTGACTCAGAGGTTGTTACATGAGATGTTTTCATTACTACCAGCTTGGTTCTGTTGATCTAGATGTTAGTGGAGCTATTCTGGACTATCAAAGCAAAAAAAAGTGACATTTTTTGAACCTCTGAGACAAATCTGATGTTTTTTAACTCAAATTTGTCAATTTGTTGTCAGCCATAACTGTGAGAAGCTGTGAGCTGCAGCTTAGAGACAGGAAATTCTTAAGCAGCTTTGTAACTGAAGGAAGCATCTGCATAAACTAAATTGACCCATTATAATTTTAAACAGACCTGAGAAAATCCACTCAAATCTAGTGAATTCTGCACTATTAGAAACATCAAGATTTGTATTTTTTGGGCACCCCTGCATGATCTCCCCTGACTAAACAGAAAATTCCCAACTACTGTTGCCTACTCATAGAACATTTTTTACTGCTTTTATGATTTTTCCAAACAGGTCTATGAAGTGAATCAATCATATTAATGTAAGACATCTGTCACTATAGAAACTCTGGAAACTTTTGAGAAATTAGAAGGTTACGGTAATTGACTCATATCCAGTCTATTAGGATTCCTTCTATCCAGCAGTTATTTAAGCAGCTGTTTGCAGAAGGCAGCAAGAGGTCTGTGTGCTGTAGTTGTGTGTGTGGCTTCACCTTTCCTCACAGTAGCAGCAATGTTGTTACGAACTGGCAACCAAAAGAGCTGATGTTGGCAGAAAAGAGTTTGCAAACTTGACTAAGTGGGATTTAGCAAATTAGATTGAATCGGGTTATGTTGCAACTTAATTTTGTTTTGCATTTTAAAAGTTGTCCTGTAGTGATATTGAGACACAATGCACCATTATATTAATGCATTATCATATTAAGGCTTTTGAATGTATCTCTTAATTCTATAAAAAGTGGGTAACAGCTTGATGGAGTGTGGATTCTGCAGTTGTTACTGATTCTAAGATGCACTTCACTGTTTGAGGGGTTTTATATTTAAGACAGTAGATTCCATTTATTTTATTTATCTTATATATTTAGCAAATGAAACTATTTGTGCTAAAGCTCTTTGAATCTGTTCAGAAAAAAAAACTTCAATTGTATCACAAAAATTCTAGCTCCAAGTGTGGGGGTTTTTTCATAAGCAAAAAATTTTTATATTTTAGCAGGGTATCATTTTCTAATTTTACAGGTGTTTGAAATAAATCTATTCTTTAGGTTGTTAATTTTTTCATTAGCTAACCTATATCCTGAGTATTCATTTGTTTTTTTCCTTATGTTTTCATATTAAGAGTTTATGAAGTTGATATGAAAAGATCTTTTTTTTCTATGTTCAATTGCTTGAAAAAGTTGGTTCTGAATTTATTTATCAAGAGCAGAGAGTCTGCTGAACAATATGCCTTCTGCCTCATTCTGTTCATGATGTTGGATGATCATGGTTACAAGTAGCTTTCAAAAACAAATATAAAAATATTTTAAACAGGTTGTTCCAGTGATTTGCACTTCTAAAAAACTTTGAATTTCCTGCCTGTACTACTCTGTTTTGGGACCTATGTATAAATGAAATGAACCTGTATTTGTAGATACCTTTTTTGAGACATTGTTGTTTTAATTGCAAAATATGGAATAGAAGATGAGCTGTAGAATCCCCATTGCAAAATACAACTTCTATAAGTTGGACTGGATATAGAGGAACCACTGCTGCCTCCTCCTGTGCAGTGCAATTTGTGCTTTCTGGCTGTGTTTTTCCCAAGGAGAAAAAGACCTCCCCTCCCAAACTGGTTGCAAAACTCAACCGTGTCTGGTGTAAAGAGTTTGTGCAGGAACTGGCTTGAGATTTAGGGAAAAAATATTTGAGTTCTCAATAGAGATGTAATGAGCCACCTGAAGCCTCAATGCTCAAACTGCTTACTTTATCAGTCGGGCTTGTAACTGCCAGGAAAATGTTCTTTCAGCTATATTTATGTAGAGCATCCAGATGTCAGTTTGCTAAATCACAGCCATATATTCTCTAGAGAGATTTTAGGTCTTGTTTCTAGTTAAACGATCCAGCAGGTGGTAATCAGAATTCAGATCAGATGTCAGCTGCACCAGAAGTTTTCGTCATCTCCCTCTCCCCCTCCCCGTTCGTGTGCCTGCTTTCACGTGAGGTGGGCAGAGGAAAACACAAAGCAGCACGATAACACTCTGATTGCTACAGTAAAAGAGGTTTTACTGTAAGGATAAAGAAGGAAATGCGAATGACATCTCCTAGCAGTTTACTTTGGTTTTCTTAGTTTGCAGAACTGACTCAATTACCCATTTTAATAATTAACTCGTTGTGAAATCTAAATTGAAGAATTAGAAAAATGGTAAGGTATGTGAATAATGTATTTTAAATTTAACTAATTTGTTCTGAATTTTATAGAGAAACAGCAAATTGAACCTTTTCTTTCTCATTCACTGATACTACCACTTTTTCATCCCAAGTGTATAGTTATGTACTTTACCCTTAGGTTTTTTTCTGAAACCATCCTTGCTTTTTGGAGATTTTTTAATTTCATCATAACTAAATCTGTAGACTTCATATGTTTAAAGTCTTCATGGTTATTCAAAATCTGAAAGTGTGAGTTTACTGGGAATGTTTGATGATTGAACAGGTCAGATTTTTAAATTCATTAGGTAGGAACATTGGTAGAAATATCTTTGCTAGTAATTCCTAATTATCAATTACATTTATTCGTTAACTAATGTTTTATATGAAAACTATATATACTCATTTTTTTTTTGCATAGTAAGGCAGTCTGAAAACCACAGCTTTATACTTTTCAAGTATTGTCAACAGAGTAAAGGAAACATAAATGCTCTCTGTGCTGCATTACTTCCCAGGATAGCATTTATTCTCTGATTATTACCTAAATATCTGGTTTTATCTTATATCTGTGTCCTCTAGCGGATTACTCTGCTATGCAAGGTTGTTTTATTGCATGGCCATGTGTGAGCAAGAGCAACCAATGAGGAGACAGTTAAAGATGTGGATGGAGTTTTGGTATTTGGAAAAACGGGGGGGAAAAAAAGCAGTAAATGGAACATACTTGTCTCAAAACTTTTAGACCAGTTTTGTTTCTGGTGCACATGTCAGCTGAGTGTGAGCCCCAAGCAGCAAAGCAGTGCTTTGTTCCAAAAGAGAAGAAGCTGAGGGGTGTGCTCATTAGATGCAGTGCAGCATTCCTGGGGAAAAAGAAACAAACCACAAACTTTTTTTATAAAGGTAGTGCATAACTTAGGGCTGTCCCCTGATGGCAGTAACTTTTGAACTGAAAATTTATATACATTTCACGTGCTTATTTTCCTCTGCAGTTCATGAATAAATGAACTAGTAGTGCAACAACAATATTATAGCTCAGGGTACTACAGTTTTTGTAGACTGTCAAGTAGATGGTTTATGCCATACCAGTGTGGTGTATAAGCTCTATCAGAGCCTTGGTCACCTCGAGATGAATATTGATAAGACTCAAATGCTATAGCAGTCAATTTTGTATAATTTTCTCTTTTACCCAATCTATTGATTTTTATGAGAAGGGAAAGTAAAGGAATAGTACTGCTGCCTGATTTTGCATCTTTCTTTCTCCTTCTTCCTGTTGACATCACATTACTGTGGGTTATTTTCCATTACCATAATAGTATGGCCTCCAACTGGAATGTGTGCTGTTCATCATAAAGCTTTGAGCCCAGCAGTTCAGTCAGTTTTAACTCTGCTTCACTGTCTACTTCTCTTGTTTGTGCTGTGTCAGCTTGTCCATGAGATCTTTATGAGATACAGCATTGGAGGTCCTGCTAAAGTCAAGATCCACATCATCACTGCCCTCCCTTCATCCTCTGAGCACCTCTGAGCAAGGAGGAGAGCTCTGGGATTTGACAGGTGTCATTCTCCTTTGTAAATCCATGGTGACTACACCCAATCATTGTCATGCTTTTATTTCATTATTTCCAGTACTATAACAAAAATGAGTCTTTATTAGAAAAAGTTGAGACTAGAAAACAAATGATTTATATTTTCTATTAATGACTTAGAGAAGTCATATTTTGCTGTAATATAATCTGTATTACTGTAGATCTGTGATTTTCAAACTTGTAGGAATAGGTAAATATGATCATATATCTTCACCTTCATACGCTATTTTTAACAAACTTTATCGTCACAAAAAAAATGTGTAAATACATATATTTCCAATATCTGAAAGAAATTATCATGGTTAGGTACTCTTTGGTTTCACAGGTCTAGTTCACATGGAGACCACCTAGAACTGGAAAACCACATTTCTGTTAGTGAAGTATTGGGACTAAAGTAGCAGAATTTCTGTTGTTTTTTTTTTTAAATTGTAGTATCAAAAGAACAGAAAAAGTGTTTCACTGTTTATAAAGGTTGTTATTTAAGTATGTTAATTGGACATTTCCACCCTATTTATTATTAACAGCTTGACAAGTTTAGAAAAACTTTTCAGACTCTGTAACAGTAGCTGTTTCTGAGTTTTGCTAATTAAGAGTGTCCAACACATTAATTATTTATTTTCAGGCATGTTTAAAGTGCCCCAAGCGGGATAATTCATGCTGCCCAAAATTAATGTGAAAATGTTACAAGACTGAGGATAGCCAGAAGCAAACTCTTTGACAAGGGCTGCAAATCTCATGTGTGTGTGTGTGAACTTCAGTGCTTCAATGGATTGCTTGGTGCTGTTGCCTTATTAATATAATTGTCTGTATTAAGGGAATCTGTGTTCAGGTTTTTTGTTCCCCCTAAAGTGCTGATTAGTGAGTATTTAGTGAGGTTTTCTACTCTGTAAACTAAACAAAAGTCAATTCTAGTCAGACTTTCATGCACTGTGACTCAGAAATGCATGGAAATTTTTGTTGTGGTGGTTTCATTAGTGCAGGTAAAATTTTCATACAGACCATATCTGGAGCAGTAAATATATTAAGAATGTACTCAGAAACATGCTGAGAAGAGTGCCTGTGGTGAACCATGGTGTGCAAAAACAAGATTTGAATATTATGAAGTGATTTATGTAATATGTGAGGACACCTAGAACCACAAGGAAGATCAAAGATGGTGTCAGGAATGTTTCAGTGACAAGTATTAGAAGGATCATTCTCAAAAACTGATGGTGATTTTGAGCTAGTATATGTCCAATAGAAATTGGACAGAGACAGCTCTATATATAAAGAGTGGATTTTGTTCTCCAAAGTAAAAGGGAGTGGATCTTGCCACCTCTCAATTAGAGGGGAAAGGATTTCTCTGTCATAAAGTGACAATAAAAAAAGACAAACAGAACCAATGAGGGAAAAATGTAATGTTAGGCAGTATTTTTGTTTTCTAAAAATGAATGAATGCCTTTTGTTCTCCTTTCTCATTGTATACAGGAACTGTGAAAGGCTTTGCCTTTTCCCCAAGGTCTCCTTGTGGGAAGCAGTGCTCATTTTCCAGTGAAATTCTAGCATCTTTACTACCTTTTTTTTCTTCATTCCATATATATTAATTTTTAAATAGCTTTTAATAAATTTTGTCCCATTCAATTTGGAAATGAGCTTGAGCAATGCTCCTTTCTATTTTGATTTAAATTTTTCCTTTATACTGTTGTTTATCTTTTAATTTTATTATGAAAAAATGTATTTCAAATTCCAGATACACTGAAAACTGACATTGACACTTTCTTCTTTCCTCTCTGTCCCCATCCATGGCACTGACAGCACTTTTTAATTTACTCCTAGAAGCTGAACTATCTTTAATGAGGCCATTCAAAACCAGCTAAACCCTGTCTTTGTCTTTTAACTTATCAATTTTCTATTTGTTTCTAAGGTCAGTAAAATTTTCTTAATACACATTTTTGGGGTTTATGGCACCTGCCAAAGCAAGAGTCCTGAATGGAAACAGAATAATGCATCAGGGTTGGTTTTGGTCTGCTGAACACAGAGTTGCTCTCTGTTCAGCACTCTCTGCCCTGGCCACAGAATCTCAATCCTTGTCATGAGTGATATATTTATGCTACTGTTAAAAAAATATATGGGCAAAGGCAGTAACATGTGTTTCCCTACTTTGATATCAGCCAGAATAATTTTGTATGTTTGTGTATAACCAGATAAGGATGACCTGTATTATTTTAGCCATTACATTTATAGTTAGTGAAAAATAACAATGCAATTTTTTTTAAATTTGCTAATTCAAGACTTAATCCCAAATGGCTAATGGGACAGAAAAAGTGAGAGTTTGCATTCAGAGGGCAAGAGAATGAATTATTTTAATAGATGAGATATACCCTTGCACAGACTCTTGTAATTCATAGTGGTTGGGTTCTAGAGTGTTCAGTGTTTGATATATATACACATGTAGGTTTTCTTGCTTATTGTGTTACTATAGTTGAGTAGTTCTCTTATTATTTCAATTCTGAAGTCCATATGTATTTCTATAAAACTAAAAAACATAATATTTAGCGAGGGGTAGAAAAATGAAAATATACCTTAGTTATGCTTTGAAAAGAGCTGCTAATTTTCTTTGTTTCACCACATTTAAGTCACAGAGATGTGGGGTTTTCTCCAGTGACTGTTGAGCTGTAATTAGTGTAGTTGTACCTGGACAGACAATGAAGTGTTGTACTGAATTTGAATATTGGCTTATGTTGACTTTTGTTTGATGTGCATTAAACACTCTGATGTTGAGTTGTAGCCCAGATTTTACTGGCGCTTAATGAGGTTGATGGATTCTGGAGAAGACTCTGCTATCAATCTTTAGAAAATGCCACTAGTAATTGTTGGAGTGTAGGTGAAAACTGTTTCCGAACTAGAATTTAAACAGTGTACTTAAATCAGGAGATGCCTGTGCCTTAAGACACATTAAATTTTTGTTTAAAATTATTTTGTCTTTCAACAGTGAAAATATTACAAAGACCATAATGTACGTTCAGCACACTGTAAAACAAACTGTGATTTATCTGTTTCCAGTCTTGCCCTGACTTAAACTAGATGTCATTTGATAATTGTTTGACATGGAATTCTTTTTTTGTAGATCTCAGCAAACACCCAAAACAATAAGAACACCTAAATACTCCCCAACACTGCCAAACTCAGTTATACAATGGTTCAAATACAAGAGACACTTCTATCTTAATTGAGATATTTTAGAGGATTATTTTTAAAAGTGGATCACTTTTAATGTAAAATAACACGTGGATTTACAGCTAAATTTCGTGTGTAAATATGTTCATTTCAGGAGATTCATACCATTTCTTGTCACAGAGTAATAACTTGTTGAGATACAGTGATATGCTCTCTATCCAATATGGGCATTTCCATACTTTTTGTTGGAAAACTGGAGTTTTTAAACTGTTAGACCTCTCTTTTTGTAGAATTCTGGTCAGTGCTGAAGCTCATAAACTACAGAACTGCTTCTTACTTTAGGACTCCAGTCTCTGTACCCTGCTAACTGGGAATAGATTCTTGTGTGAAGTTCATCAAGCATTCAGGTGTCAAGTCTGGAAACAGGAAAGAAATACCACTTGAATTGTGGATATTGTCAGCTCAGACATCCCTTTCAAACCCCAAAGTCTGGTCTGAATGCAGATGCACCAGTGCTGTGTCCCATTCTCACAAAGCAGTGTTCAAGAGATTTGCTTTTGTCCCTGTGTAAACACTCAGAATTCTGACAATGTGAATGTTTGAAAAACTCCAAAATTACTGTAAAACTGAATTTCACCTTTTGCTTAGCTGTGGTCAATTGATTTATAGAGGCTTCAAAATGAGATAATCAGTTGTCAGGGCTCTGAAAATGTTTCTAAGGTATTGGTTGTCAGTAAACTTGATTAATTTTCAGTGTTTGCATTAAATATATCTCTACTACTATAATATTCTAAACTATTTTAAAATAACGATCAATTAAACTTTCGCTTAATGGAGCAATTTAAGTGGAATGAATATACAAAATTATTTCCAGAAATAAGATTTTTCTTTTGATCTTTGCCTTAAACTCGCTTTTCTGAGGGTTTTAGAAATCTCTCCAGTGCATTTGTAAGGACATAGGCATCCTGTGTTACCCTGCTTTCCTGAGAGCGATCAATGCAGATTTTTATCTTTTGATTGCTTCAAATACTTTCCTGTCTCTGTCTTTGGAGGAAAAGGGTGATGTACTACTTAGTCAAACCTGTTTTATAAAAGCTTTCTGTTTAATACCATCCTGGTATTCCTAAAAGACTGTTCTTGGAAACCACTACATACCTTCATACCTGTTTGAATTGCATCTGTCGAAACCTGCTCATTCTTTTGTCCTTGAATATCATGTTTATTGACTGTTTAAACTCCTTCAGATCAGTTTAATTGCTGGTATTGAAGACAAGCACAAGCCAAAATCTTACTCTGTAAAACCAGACAAAAAAAGTTAAACAGATTATGACTTTTGATAGACACTTTTGACATTGTAATTTGCTAGTGTCGTGTACTATATTTTTGTCCAGCATCTCTTCTGAACCAGCCAGCCTGAATAGTCTGAACTGCCCAAGGACTCATTTTATCCAACAAATGTTTATGCAGATGTGTTCTGTACAAGTTAACGTATTACACCAAGTGAGTTTTATTCTCAAGTTTAGCATTTCATTTCATCAGTCTGTCATTAAAAATAACCAGTTGCAAATTAGCAGGGCTAGCCAACTCTCTTTAATCAATTTCCTTAGCAATTGTGAGGTTCAGAATTACTTTCAGAGGCATTTAATAATGCCAGCGTTACATTTATATGGCATCTCAGGACAAAGGAGTTAATCATGACACAGAATCTAAACTGCAGATTGACAGAAATAAATCAGATGAGGGAGAAGAATTCCCACCAATATTATTTTACAAACGGTGGCATCTAATTGCCTTCTGTGTGTTCACCAGGACTGCTCTGAATCTTGTTTCTGAATGATTGATTGCTCAGCTCAGCTGTTAAACTGGATTTGCAGTTTATCTAAGGCTGCTGTGAAGTGAGTAAGCCTTGAAAATGAGTTGAGCGGTGTCGTACATTACTGTTGGCTGCTGCGCTGGTTAATGCAGCACATCCAGCCCTCTGACATTATCACAGGCATTATAATCTTCTATTATTGCAGGGGAATGGCCTGCTATCAGTAATGTGTTCAGGCCTTGAACGATTCAATATCAAAAGCCATTTACTTCTGTGGGATTGTTCTATGGGTTCCTATTGCCTTACAAAGGTGTTCATGAGTTGTTTGGTCCCTGTGTTCAGCTGGAGCATCTTGAGGAGCTACAGCTATGTACACGTGTAGCATTTGGGTCTGACATTGAAAATGCTGCTGCCCCCACACGTGATCTGTGTATGCTGATGTAGAAAGATGTACTGTCTCACTTGCTTTTTCCTCTCTGCTTCTACAACAGTGCTAAACCTGTCTCCCCAGTATCCAAAGGTCTCCAAGGACAGACAATAAGCTCCAGAGGGCAAAGCACATCCCTGTCTTCATCTGTATCCTCATGCAAAAAGCTACAGGACAGTACTGTGGAACCAGAGAGACAAAGCAGAGTGATGGAGAAGCTTGAGAAATGTAAGGTTTGATTCCAATATTCAAACACTGGAGAATGGACAACATCTTTCATGATTTTTCAAACTGATTGAGAAATCAGCTGCACAATATGGTATCTTGCTATTCAGTCTAGGATTAGCTTGATGAATAGTAATGTTGTATTTCAAATGGCTTGCTTTAGGTATTTCCCAAGTAGGAATATTTTACGTGAGTCAAATGTCAGCTGAACACAGCCCCAATCACAGGTTTGTGCTGACATATACAACATATTTGAGTACAGCTGGTAGGACTAATAAAGAATACTTGCCACCATGTATTATTTTTATTTAGAGAGAAAAAAACATAAAAGATTTAATACGTGTGAATAATGTACAAATTTATATTTATGAAGAGACAGTGTTGTTTTATGGTAGAGGTCAAATTTTGTCCAATCTGTCATAAATTTACTCTGTCCAACATTTACCTGTGTTCTTATGGCTGTTTCTAGTACTTGGTATAGTCTACTCTACCATCTCCTACTATAGTTAAGGTGTAATTCAATGTCATTTTAGGTCACTTTCACAGAAGAGCAGCACAGTTGTGTAGTGGGAACTGTATGCACTGGCAGCTTGCCCAGCCACAAACCCAAAATATTAATTGGGAAGCAGAAATGCAGGTGGGGAATACTATGGGCACTCATTCATTCTGCATATCTAATGGGAAGTTTGGATTTTTGGAGGGATTTTGTTATTCCTTGAATATCTCAGTATTCTGCTTACTTTAGTTTGATGCTATCTAGCTAAAATATTTTCTGCATGATTGTACATTAAAATTTAAATAACTCTTTTTCCCGTACTCATTGCTTATGGGCATAATTTGAAGCAGCTGATTAATTTCTCCATCTTTTCTATGGAAATCAATAATGGACACTAGGAAGATTAATGTTTGTGAAGGAAAAGATGATATAACAGTAATAAATCTTTTGTGGGACTCATATGTCTTCTTCAGTTACCCGTACAGAAATGATCAACTTAAAACTGGTGCCTAATAGAGATTGGTTGTTGGTCACAACCCACCAGTGGTAGGAGAGGCAGGTGAGGTCTTTTTGCTTGGGTGGCCCCAGTCCTGCAGCAGAACCCCTTGAATTCTGACCTCAGCATCATGTCCAAGTCCAGGGTATGGTCCTGAAGAATTCATACAGAACTTTTAAAAGCTCTGTAGAAATAAAATAACTTTTTTTTTTCCCCACTGGCTTTTTTTTTTTTTTGGCACCAAATGGACATAAAATTACAAAAAGAAAAAGGAAAAAAGAAAACCCTCTTTGAAGTAATGTTTGAGGAACATGTCCGTTTCCAATTCCTTTATCATAATTGACAGGCCATAGAAACTCATCTCCCAAATGTTTCATGACAAATGTTTTGCCAGGACAGCTGAGCAGGCTACACTGAAACAGAGTCCCAGCTGACATGTGAATAATCTCCACCCTGAACAATTTGGAGCTGTACTGAAAGTGTCGTCGGATAACAGATGGGTGAGTCCATGCCACGGCAGCTGAGGGAGTTGCAAGAAGTGCCATGTGGCTGGATTTTATTTTTTATTTTTTTCCAAAGCCTCTCCATTGCTTCCTTGCCACAGAAACCTATTCCCACAGCTTTCAAAGTGAGAAGGAAATTTTATTGTCTTAATCTCAAAGCCCTTTTCCACCAGTAGTACCTAGAGAGCAAGAGGACAAAATCTATGCTGAGGCACAGCAAAGCAGTTTTCCTTCACTCGAGAGGTTTTATTTGTGAAGTAAAACATCCATCATAAAGGTCATTTTTACTCCAGTGGTTCTGGCTCCCTCCTTCTAAACAGGCAATAGTGTCAGCTAAACCCAGCTGCACAAAGCAATTCAGATCTCCTTGTGAGGTCCTACACTCCTATCGTTCTTTCAGGAGTTACAAAGACTGTTCTTTGGCCATAGATTTCCATATGAAACAAAATACAGACTCCATGGACTATGAAGCTTGATTTTTATCCTTCAGTTTCCCCTTTACAACATCCCTGTAGGCTCTCTTTAGAGGTTATCCTCACAAACACTTAGATGACAGAGAAGCAAAGCAAAAAAGAAATAAGAAGTCAAAAAAAAAATACTCATGAGAGAGTTGTCTCTGGAGCGAGGATATGGCATAGCACAGGTTCCCAACCAACCCTCCTAAAACTCACATCAAAGAGAGATGATTTTATTCTGAACTGAAACACCAGAAAAAGCCTTCAAAGTTGACTTTCAGATTGCTAACTCCTCCTGAGCTCACATATGTGAGTGGGATGAAGACAATGTGCCAGTTCATGAACTGAAGGTGAGCTCCTCAGTGCTCCTTGCTTACAGCAGCCTGCCATGAGGAACTGAGAAAGTGATGGGCTTCTGACAAGACAAGGTGCTCAGTAAGACCAAAGTGGGGTATTTTGGGCTAATGCCTGAGCATTGGCCTGTGAGGGTGCCACACCTGTGATAGTGCTCAAAATTTGACATAAGCAAAATCTATGCTGTGCTTCTTTAGGAGACTTTTTTCTTTTTTCTCTTCCTTTTTTTTCCTTTTTTTTTTTTTTTTTTTTAAGAAGTGGTGATGGTGTTTCCCTGATCCTGGGGTCACTGTCCATTCACAGTTTTTGAGGAGCTGCTACACACCAACATGACACTGGCAGTGAGTGCTGCACTGTGGATGTGAGTGGGTAGGTAAGGGCAGTGCCAAAGGGGTTTGGAAACAATCGAGTTTCAAGAGCTTCCTCTTAGTCTGGATTTCCTGATTCTGGGCTTCTGCTTCTCCTGAGAGACCTCCCAGAAGGGAGGATATGGAGAGACTCCCCTGTACATCCTTGAATACTTTTTTTCCCTTAGACTCTCTCTCATGGAGCACACATTTATTTACTTTAGAATTTAAATAGCTATTTTAAAAGCACGTGGATTATTTCTGTGCTCAGACATGACTGCACTGAAGTGCATTGCAGGATGGAGATGGTTGCAAACCGTAGATTGACATTTATGTACCACAGGTAATTTTCTCCTGTGAGAATAAAGTTTTTATTTCTAGGTGCAGCCTTCCTGCAGATGTAAAATTAACTGCTCAGAGTTTCCATTGGACTTTGAACCACGATTAAGTTGGTTCAAATGAATTATCTAACATCAATTAAATCATGTTACTGCTGTTTTAAGGAAGAGCTTTTAAGATTTTTGCAAATGGAATTTAATTGAATTTGTGCAGCTTTATAACTTATATTAACTTTTTGTCCACGTTCATGTTTATCTCCTTTTGTTGTATAACAAAATAGGGTTGAAATAATTAATGAATGTACATAATCTGACAGCTTTGTGGATTTCTGCTGCCACTAGAAGCTCTCTTTTAACAGGATGTAAATGTCATTACATGATTTGTTTTTCATTGAATCAGAGGTGCCTTTGTTTCATTCTTGCTGTGCTATGGTGTTGCAACTTTCAACCTGAAAAAGTACTATAACATTTTTAGTGTGAAGCATTAGGCAATTTTAACTTTAATTATTGGGAATATCAAGCTTCATAGCTTTCATCTTGAAATATAAATGAAATAGGAGCATTAATATTTATTTATTGGTATTATTTATAAAGTGCAACACAGATGTATGTGTCCAGGGATTTATTTCAATTTTTAATATATACTTTTAAAACAGGACAAAATTAATAATTAAGAAATTCCTCACACATCTAAATTACACCAGATAATATAAAGATGCACATTATAGCAGCTCACGAGAGAATACTGCTTGAGAAAATTTTCAACATAAATTTGTCTGATAAGGTCAAAGTAATGCTGCTGACAGTAGAATAAGGAAGAGAAAATATTTTGCTGCTTCCAGGCATCTTCATGTTAAGTCAAATAAAGACTAACAAGAACAACTCAAGATATATAAGGAAAAAAAATCACTCAAAGGAAAAACACAGAAAATGTTTTTGTATTGTTGGTACCCTTGTAACACTCTGCATCACTGCAGTGCTGCAGCATATGGAGGTTGTGTTCCATGTGAGCTGAGACTGAGTAAGGCAGCAGATTTAGTTATCTCTGGGTCATATAAATGCATCCTTTGCAACCCAAAAATCATAATCAGAGTAAGGGTTTAAGTCCTGAAAGTCACGCTTATAATTTAAATTCCCCTTCATTCAATTTTATTCACTGTGGAAAACCTTAAAACTGTGAACACAAACTGAAGGTGTGGGTTTTTTTTTCCTTTGCGTCACCAGAAAGAACAGAATTTGGAAACTACCCTTGTGCTTTTAGATGCTGTGTAAACACAGATCAGATTTAATCTTTGCTTGACTCTTGTGACTTATAAAGGGACAGCTTTTAAAAACTATGTAAGGACCTATATATGGAATCTATAAAATAATTTACATGGCAGATATGAATATTCACTCACTTGTTCTTAATTTCTGGGCTGCTTGCTCTGTTTCTGTGTATGAGACTGTACATACTTCATAGCTTAAATGTTTTTTTTCTAGAAATGTAAGTTGACATATTTAGGCACACTGTGCAGAGCACTAATTGTGTCCTCACTGACATTAATAGGAGTGGTTGGCTCAGTACTGAGCAATGCTGCAGTTGCCTGTGTGTTTAGGAGCAGGATCAAGGCTTCATCTCTGAGGTCTTTACAAAGGATGTTCTCTCAGATTAACCTCAGTCTGTTCACCTAGAAGTACCCTGTATGCACAGACTTTTTGTTTTTCTTTAAGTAAATTATCTGTCGTGCTGGGTGCAGAAAGACAAGAGAAGAATAATTCTGTCTTGCAGGCACAGCTTCCCTGATTCACAGTACCCACAGCTCTGAGACCCTCCAGTGTGCCATTCCCTAAGACAGTTTGTAAACTTATTTTGGGACAGAATGAGCTTTTATGGGCAGTGTCCTGGTGATTAGGGAGAGCCAAGAGCAGGGGAGTCACTGGGAGTGGAGCAGAGGAAAGCAAAGGCAGCAGGGAGTGCACAAATACAGCAATTCCAGAAAAAATGGAAAGGAGCAATGAAAGGCAAAGGCAGCCAAGATCATGGGAACAGAGGGGGAGAAAGGTCACTTAAAGCAAATTCCCCAGAAGAATAGAGAAAAAAAGGGTAGAAATAAGACTTTCCTCTTGTTTCCTCTGGTAGTTAATTGTCTTTAGGTCAATGACGCTGAAGAAAAGGAGGGGAGATAATATTATTCATTATGATACAAGAAAACGATACAAGGAAAGGTTACTTTTCTTTTTTTTGGTGGAAAATCTATGTTTTAAGTGTTGGTGGATAGTTGATTTGGGGGGTTTCTTGTGAGTTTTATTTTTAATTCATATTTATTAATAAAATCTGTACAAATATGATCTTTAATTGACATTTTCATTGCTTGTTCAGGTTAGCAGTAGATTAAGGACAGTCTGTGAGGAGAAAGTGGTGATCATTTTAATTCTTTTGTTGTGTAAGAAATGGTTTTGGTCATATAATAGTACTTTCAGTGTCTTAACTACTTACATGTACCATTTAACATCTGTTTCTTTGACAAATTTGGGATTGCCATCAGGTAACTACCTAGTTGAGGCAAAGGCTTTGTGGATGCTTTACAATGTCCTTCAGTCCAATGCATTTCAGAATGTGTCTGTAACCACCTGCAGCTGCTTGGCTTAAAGTCAGTTTGCAAATCACACACATTTATGGGTTGGGTTTTTTTTACAAAAAAAGTGAGGGAAGTCATAAGGGAATATTCTCTATGTCCCCATTGTCAATAATGATAGAAGTTAAGGGGTAGAAACATGACATTTCACTCAAGGGTGAGCTGTCTCATGGACATATCACTGCCCATCTCTGATAGTTTGATGCTGGATAAACTTTGGATCTGGCCTTGCTCATAGTGTTGCAAAAGGCAGTACCAGGAACTACTTGAAAGTACTCAGGCATAACTTCTTTCTTTATTTCCCATAGTGCTTTCACTTTAAAATGAGAAATTTCTCCAGATCTCTCTTTTAGGCTTCTTATACTACCTCATTTATACACTTATGCTCAGTAACACTTCCAAGTTGCTAACCTGAGCAAGATTGTTCTCCCACTCAAAACACACTGAGGAATTTTTGTATCCCTCCAGTGTCTGTATGAATAGGTGTTTAGATTAATTGTGTCAAAGCTGCTAGACTCAACTTGTTCCATTTTTCTTTAATTTTAGCCCAAGAGATCTGTTTTCTTTTCTAAAATTACTTGTGGTGTTTGGTCATATTTCCCCATCCCCATCAGATGTCCCACATAACCCTAGATGTCATATAAGAAAGCAGAACATATTTCTGCTTTTCAAAAGTAGAGTGCAATGTGAAGAAATAATACCTTCAAATATATGTTGTTTGGGTTTTTTTTAAGGGTGCTTTTGCAGTGACATATAATTTTAATGTTATAGAAATTATTTGGAAATGTAGAGAAGAATAATTACAAGAAGTTCCCCTTTTTGTTAACAGTGTAAAGTATTCTCTTTTTACCTTCATAATGATTTGATATAATGTATAAATGAGGGATTTACTCAATTCCCTTCTTCCAGTATATTAGTCACTGGGATGGTGGGTTTTACTTCCCGAGAAATAAGCTTATTCTGCTTCTCTTTTAAAATGTTTTTCAGCAAAGGCAGCCTTTCCTGAGGCAGGAGTTGTAGGCTGTAAGGATGCTTTTCTTCAAGTTTCTCCCACCATACAGATTGCTTTTCTTTTTCTTTGAGTACATTATATATTTCTCACATTCAGAATCTATTCCCATTTCATTATTTTTGTCTCTATTTCCTCCTGGTTCATGTGTACTTTATGCATATTTCAGGACGTTTTTCATATGATATGTGAAAATATTTCCTACATCAAACTTTCCAGTGTGGCATATTGATTATGGATTTGGGTGCTTTCAGTCCCTTTTATAAGGACTTATGTACAAGCAAGTTGAAATTAATTTTATAAGTAAGATTTATGAAAGAGCATATCTGTTGTATTATTGTAATTGATTGTTAGAGATTGGACAGATTTTTCTTTTGCTGGGGGTAATTAAATTCAATTCTGTGCCTGACATTGTATGTTAACAGCAAATTTTAGGCTATATTTGAGAGTCATGACTGAAGCCTGCTGTGTGTATGGCTACACAGCAACTCAGTGTGGAAGATGATGATTGATCCTTTCAATCTCAGATATCAGTGACTTTTTCAACCAAAACTGTAACCATATTATTGAAAACTTGCTTTCTGAAACTTCAAATTCTACAGTAAAACAGTGCTCTCAAATTAAAATATAAGAAAAAGGTAGGATCTTTTTTCCAGTATTCAAGTAGCATTTTGTATATTTAAGGGCAATTTCAGACTGAGTTTAATCCCCCAGCAATCCCTAGGCCAGGGTTTGAAGCATGTGGGAGGATCCTGAGGGATAATCCAGGTCTCAAGTGATTTGCACAAGATTACACATAACAGGTTTATGTACTGAGAGATGGTTATTGTGAGGTGTGCTACAAAATAAATGCACTTACTTTCAGTAGCTTTTCTGGAGTGCATTTGGAGTAAGTTACTTAATTTGTACTCCCCACTGGTGAAACCCTTGGGGCTGTATTACCCACTAGTCAAAGCCCACTACCACTAGGCACTAGTAGGGCTACATTCATTTGAAATATGTTCCTACAGAGGAGTTAATGGTCTTGAACTTCTCTGATTTCAGTCCTGCCTGGCTTAATCATTCAAGAGGCAGAGGGGAGAGAGCTGGTTGCTGCCTGGAGTAGACGCCACCACTCTCCACCTTTTTTCATTCAAAGAAAGCCTCATTGTACAGGAATTCATCATTTGAATGCAGATTAAACACTCTGTGTACACCCCTATCTCTGTGTAGCAGATAGATGTGCAAGCAACTTGACAAAGCTGAGTGCAGTTTGAATTCACTCGACACTGCGGGGTTTGAACACAGCAAATCCTCTCAATTCTTGGCAAGAAACAGAGGGCTGAGTCTCCTGCCTGGATGTCACAGGAGAAAGACACATGCTGTTCTGCCCTTGACTTTAAAGTTCTGCAAACTTTAGGTGAAGTTTCGAGACTCTCGTTGTAAAATAAAAGCAGAAAAATAACTAGTTGGGATTTTGGGTTTGGTTTGGGGCTTTTTTTTATATACAATAGCAGGGAGGTCACTTATCATTTTCTATAGGAGTAACTTGTAGAGATTGTTAAGAAACTAATAAGAGCTCAAGGTCTTTTAGGAAAGAAAAGATTGAATGATACCCTTTTCATTTTGGATTACAGTAATTTATGTAGTGTCAGAGCCGACAGCACAGGCTGTCAAACTTACTGTCTCAGGTATTTATCACTTTTTATTCGAGATTTATTCTTAGAAGTTGAATCATAAGGTCTTATATGGCTGAGATTGTATGGTAGGATTCCAGCTCTTTGCCAACATTTTTAAACTTCTGATCGAGACATTTATGCTTATTTTGCCATGAAGCATTTTTTCCTTTCTTTGATTAAATATGCTTATCTATGTTCATTAACTATGAGAAACTCTCTAAATGTTTCTCATCATGATGAAAATAGGAGATTACTATTATGTTTAAAGACTAGATTTAAAAAAAAAATAATAATTGAGAAAAAAATTATCTATCTGTTTTGTTTTTCCTCTTCAGTGCTAGACAGGCACCAAAAAATCCTAAATATTTTACTTGGTTACTCTATTTTTAATATAGGACATGTATATTGACCACATGTTGTTTCCCTTTTTTGTGAGCTGAAATAAAACGTTGTGAATGTCTTTCTGTTTAGAAAAATAATGGGCAAAAATTCAGCATGGTTTTAGTCCTAAGAATTTTCACAAGGAGATATGAATATTAACAATGCTGAGAATGTGCTCAGCAAAAATAGATGTCTGATATCCAGAAACTGAAAACCACGTGCTTGCATCACACTGTTACTGTGTGCAGTGCAGTTGCTTATTCAGCCCAACATATCAGCATTTTCAATTTGTTCTCCTTAGTACTTATGTTTTGCTTCTCTTTCCACTTGATGTCAGAATATAAACCTCCATTTGCTGAAACAGAAGAAAGTAGTTGTATCACTCAAATAATAGTGATTTTTTTACTCCTGTGAAAAGTAAGCTCTGCAGTATTCAAATAAGAATGAAAGATGTCACGTGTGGATTGTAATAGGAAGTACAATGAAATCCAATGAAGTTTGCCCTGTGTGTTTAGTTAATGTTAGTGGATAAAAATATATAAGCACTTAGTTCTTTGCTTGTAGTCATCAGCAGCGTCCCCAGAAGGGTTTGTAGATCAGTAGGGGACCAAACCCACATGGAACTTTGCTTTAATGCAGTCATCAGCTGAAGTGTATTGCATGAATTCTGACCCAACTGCTTATGGAACATCTTCTAGTGATGGACAAGCCTTTTGCCTTCACTATGAAAAATGCCACTTTTAGTCTTGAAGTAAAGAGAGTGGCAGCTGCAAGGTCACATGGAAATTTAAAACATACTTTTCTGCTTAGACAGTTTAAGATAACTTATTTCAAGTAATATTAATGTGCCTTAATTTAATAAACAACTACTAACACACACATTTCCATTTTCATTATGCCTCCATTAAAAAGAATTCTGGAAGGTATTTGCTCTGTGTCCAACAGTGTGATGGCAGCAAGTAAGCACATTAGAAAAGTGTCATCCAGCCTGGGACATTAAGTAATGAAATCAGAAGGCAAGAGAGAGAGATTTTGGGTGTTTGTCAACCTCTAACAATTTGAAATCAATAAGAATTTGATCATGTTGAGCTATACTCAAGGATCATTTCGTAGCTGGTTTTTCCCCAGCCATACTGCTTGAGCCATACTTTCTTTTACTTCTCAGCTGAAAAAAAGAGCTGTGCAGCACAGGGCATATTGATATAATCAACAAAAGCTAGTGTATTGAATGGGATAAATGTAATAAGAAACAAATTATACTGTTTATAGCTTAGACTGTCCAAACCCAAATATATTTTACTGGCAGTCTTACAAAGTTTCTTTTCCATTTCACAGTGGAGCCAGCCTCATGTGAGGTATAAAATTAAATAAGAGATTCCTTTTAGAAGTAGAGGTAGGTCAATAGTACTATTTACTAAATAGATGTAATTTATCAGCTTTTGTGCAACAAAATGCACAAATGCTTTGGGAAATTTGGATAAAACAATGATAGTTATTAAACTCCATGGCTTCAAAGTTAAAATATGTAGTAATACACATAAAGAACCGTGTGCTGATTAGTAAGTTAAATTGTATTTTTGCTGGCTATGATGTGTACTTGGGTGTTTGCTCTTTATTACTAGGAATGTCAAGACAATGGCATCCCTTTGAATGTTTTATATATCTGGACTCCTTAATAATGCATGAAATTAAAAAAATTCACCACATTTCCACTGTCTGAGAATAAAGTGTCACACAAGACAGGATGAACACAGTGATATTTGTGATTATCTAACATTTATGTGAAATCAATTTGCATATATTCTTGATAGGGAAAGAAAAATTAAAAGCACTTCAACCGCAAAGGTAGATATTTTGGGGGAGATTTCTAGAGCAACTATTTGTAATTTTTTCACTCTTTGTGCTCTTCTGCTACTCGAGGAACTCATACACAGTGACCTCAGCTAAACTCTGAAAAGCAAAATACATTTTAATATCAAATATATTTAACAAGAAGTAGTCTTGCTTCTTCTGATTGTTTATAATTAGAAATGACTTCTTTTCACTTCAATGAATTGAAGAGCAGGATGTTTCAAGTCATTGGTGTTGTTGGCTAGAATGATAAAGTTTGATGATTAATGTATTTCATGGCAAGGTAATATTAAAAGCAAGGGAGTTATTAGATTAGAGTTCAATCCTTAATTATGTCCCTTTTAGTAGTTCAGGCTTTGAATGAAAGCAGAACTGTTACTGTTGGTGGAAACTTCTGGTTTGCTCAGCACTATCTGTGAGTCTTGATGAGCTGGTTAAGCCATCAGTCTTTGGTTTACACTAAAAAAGAGAACACAGGATTAAACTTGAGACTCTTGATTAACAGAATTAATTATGGAAATCAGGATGCAGTGAGCCCATTAAAGGGAACCTTTGCTCTCTATGGAAGCAAGTGCACTATATACTCACTTTCTTTGTTGAAATAAAAAATGTTCCCATCTGTTTTGCTGGTGAGAGGACAGCTGCAAAGCTCCCCAAAGAGAGAGAGCAGCTACAGAGAACTGAAATCATGGATCTGCAGGATCAGGGCCCAGCCTCACTGGTAAGTCTGTGAACTTCTGCAAATCAGTCTTTGGAAAATAGATTTTGATAATACATCTTGTAAGATTGCAAGGTCACAGACCTGCATGAAAATTATGGTAATGGTATAGAACACAAATCTGCTTTATAAAGAACAGCTCTGTAAATCTTGGTGGGTTTTTTCATGTGCTCATTTGTTTAGTTATAAGTTGGCAAACACATTCTATTAGAAGAGGTAATGGAATTAATTTTCTTCTTTCTTCATCAGCTGACAAGAGGACCTTGAGATTTGTTAAGACTTGAGAAGCACTGCCTAGTATTCTATTGTTACATGAAAGAAAGCTTCCAGAAACAAAAAGGGAAAGGAGACTGTTACCTCTGGCACTTACCCAGCATTTCATAAACAACCAGACAAACCAAAATTAATCAGTCATAGTGTGAAAATAGTCACATGACATATGTTATTGTTGCTGTTCATTGATAACACCAGTTTTGCGAGATGGGGGCAGCCTTTTCAAAGCTTCAATCAGGTATTTCTGCACTACCTTTGGCTGATGTCTGATTGGTCTGGTGAAGGATATGGTCTGCTGAGTTCTTGTGATGAAATTCTGGGATAAAATTATAAATACATCAAAATAAAGTAGTTTTTACTCTGTTACAGAAACTTCCAGTAATCTTTTAAATGTTTTATGACTACATCATTGATAAATTTGCTTCCCTTATGTTAGTTATTTTGTGTAGTGAGGTACTTAATTTCACTATCACATTACTAGAGAAATGCAAAAAAATTTTCTGTTTGAAATTTTATATCAAGACCATGTTCTGACAGGAGACTCGAAAAAGAGGGACAATTGTGATATTTTGAAAAATTTGGGTAAAACATTGCCTTTTTTCTTAGGATTTCACCGCAATGACTTTTGTTACTGCTTGTCTTTCTCACTTTTTTCTTTTAAGATGTAAATTAATATTAGAAACTCTGGCCACCTTTGAAAACTATTTTTTTAATCTATTTTTTCCTTTCTATTTAAGAGACACATGATAATACCATCTGTTAATGAGTACAGTGATAAACTACTTCTGCTTTTCCTATCATGATCTGCTTTGAAGATGCTTTCAAGAACTCATTTCCTGTTAAATATTATCAGTCTCAGACCGATTTATTGTGAGATTTTGATCAAAGTGTATCAAAAGAAAGAAAGATGTTTTGAATAAGGTATGTCCTCTTCAAAATGTGTTATTGCATACTCTATTTCAAACTCAGATTTAGAATTCTTTAAAGCAAAATTTAATTGTTTAAGTTGTACTCTGAGTGAAGTCATTTCGCCACACGGAACTTACCCTTTTGAAAGGAATGTGGGCAGGAGAATATTTGTGTTTCCTGGTATCTCAGGACTTCTGTACAACTCCTTTGCTGTGTGTGTATGTGGTTGACACATCGAACTGTTGGCACTATTCATTTTCTATTTGCAGTTACCTCAGTACTATTCATGATGAAAACAATCCAGGCAATGGTGCTCCTGCCTCTCTCCAGGTGTAAATGAACCTCTCACTCACAAAGTCCTGGGATGGCTGAGGTTGGAAGGGGTGTCTGGAGGTCAGCCTGATCCAACCCAACTCCAAAATCTGTCAAGTCCACATTAAGTTCATGTGGATTTTAAAAATACTAACCCACTCCATGGAATCTGTATTCTTGCTGAGAACAAAGCATAATAAAAAGTTTGCTTTTTGAAAGGCACTTGACACATTATGAGATCAAGTTTTCAACTCCTGTGGTATTCAGCAATTTTTTTTTTTTAGTTACTTTGAAAGAACTATTTCAGAACAAATATGTCAAGCATATAGACTTCTTACTGAGGCCAAGTTTGATGCTTCAGTCATTCATTGTCACAGTTGAACCTTGATGTGAAGGCTGTTCTTTTATTGTTCTTTACAAATAAGTTAAAATAGCATGTTTAAGGTAGTGCAGCTGTGAATAATGCAAGTGAATTTAGATTCAATGTTCTGGGAATATCAGAACCGGTAATTGTAAAATATATTTCAGTTTGAGCAGTTGTTGAGTCTCCCTTCACTATAACAAAAGTTCTTGTTTAGAGAGAGATCAGATGCTCAGATGCTCTGCTCTGACACTCAAGTCAGTAAAAATACAGTGATGTACTGGTTAAGGATACAGTCCTTTAAAATGGTCATTTCTAATTTCCGTAGCACAGAAACAAACTGCATTGAATTCCTGATGCATAATATGATGGGAAATAAGATGCAAATAAAAACGTAAAGTGATGACTTGAGTGAGCAAAAGGGCTCATTGTTGCCCAATATTACAGTAATTGTGGTGTTCTCAGCAAAATCTTCTCCAAGGCAGCAGCAACACAAATATTTCTGAAACATCACCTCTCTTTTTTCTTAAAAGCAAAAACAAAAACAAAAACAAACAAAAAAAAAACTTGGAGATTTTGCCTTTGCTTTGGGGATGAAATTATTTCCTTGACAGTTGGCAAAGGCAGGAGATTCACCAGTCTCAGCAACTGTTTTCCTGGTGGAAAAATCTAAGTGAAATGATTAGAACATCTGGCAAATCTCTTAAATAAAACAGTACTTTGAAACAGAACTGATTCAGTGTATCCTAGGACATTACATCAGTGACATTAGAACAATTAATATTCAAGAAGTGCTTAATTATAATTATACTTCACAGATGTTCTACAGGAAAAAGTAGAACATCGTGCTTTCAGGTTGAGCTCTCATGCAGGCAGACTAATGCAGTGGCACTTTACTTTCTCCCTACAAAAAATATTGTCAAGATTGACTGTTAAACCAAAATTATGTGTGAGAATCTCAGCAATAGCACGTGTCCAGCATTTGATATTATGTAAATAGTGAATGCCTTGTTTTATCAACTGCTCTCTCAACTATTAAACTGAAAAATTTTGCACACGATGGCATATTTCTGACAAACCTTTTGTGCCTTAGATTCGTTTAATGTAAGGATAATGGTAAAGAAATCAAGGATCTTTATGGCTGAGGCATATTCTGCTACTTTTAGCATGGGTCTGTGCATTGTTTTTTGTGATCCTCTGCACCACTCATTTGATATCAACTGAAATCAGGGATGCTGCTGCTTCAATGGGTAAATGACTCCCCAGTAATGTAGTCAGCGAAAAAAATTGGGATATTAGCAGCTTATTAAAAATTAACAGTATTTAATGATGCCTAGGAGGTAAACCAAGGTTGAACAGGAAACCCTGGAGACATTTTCCAGCCTGCACTGCTTGAATTAGAAATTTTAGCACCATTTTTAGCTCTGAAAAAATTTGGTTTATATTAGGTGGTTATGAGCTAGGTATAATTTAACTAAGAATGTAGGATATATGTCATTTAAGACAGCTGTGAGAAGCCACTACAATATACTGTTGAAAATGAGCAGTTGCCTGATGAAAACATGTGTAGGTACTTATATTATTGAAGACAAAGATTTTTTTGCTTTGACATCTCCTGTTCTCAAGAAGTTGTATTTTGTAAAACAACAGATTCTCAATTACCAGAGTATCAAGCAACATCCATTATCAGTTTCTCCTTCCAAGAAAAAGTCAGTGTCAGTACTTTTTGTTACTTGCTGAGGTCAAAAGTACAGCTACCACTCTAGATGGAAAAACAACTCCATGAGGTCACTTGGGAATACTGTGAGTTGAAGTACAACCTTAACTCATCTGAAAATAAAAAGTGCTTTTACAGAAGACCTGTGTTTAAGATTTGATTAGGAAAAGAGAAAATAATTTACTCTGCCTCCATCAAGATAACATCTTCCAATGATGAGCTGCAGTTAGCACATTGCTAGCCCTGCTCCACTCCTATTTAGTCACCTGTTAATCATGAACAAACTGTTACAATAGTTCATGTTTTATGGAAAAAATTTATGGGCGTAGATATTTAAAATCAAATATGAAATATATTTCTGAGTTCCAAGAAATGAGGATAAATTATTAAAATCTTCCAGACAACTTGAAAATGTGTCCAGTACTACTAATTAAAATTACTCAGCTGAGCAACTGAATTTAATTAACTGAATGAGGTTGTGATGGATGTAATGTTTATGTTTTGTCTGATTTTTCATATCTAATGAAACTTCACATTTGCTTTCTCAAACTGTGAGAAAAATAATCGTTTATTATATTTATTTAACTAGATGTCTCAAAACCCACTTTAAATATACAGGGTGGGTTTTTCATAAAACTGAAGTATTCACTGCATACAGTATCTTAAATAAATACTTTAGGTTTAGAAACCCAAAGAATTAGGAAGGTGGTGTTTCTGCAGATCCATATGTTCTTTGCTTTCAGTCCCAAAAATCTCAGGATTTGCAAAAATATCTGTTTGCAGCACTGTTCAAGTGGTAGCTATTTTCATATAGTTGGTGATTTGTGCTGCATTTGGCTTGGTATTGAACTAAAGTGTATTTACATCTGTACCCAAAGAGTGATTTCTTGCTGAATTCTTCCTTTCTTCTTAATTTCTTATCTACTAAAGCCCTAAGATTGAACAGCTTCGTGTAATACATCCCTCTTTGAATGAGGGGAGAGAAGAAGAGAGAATGGAAAAAAGTATTTCCTCCTTTAACTTTTATTTCTCTTACCTAGCAGTTGCTAAACTATTTTTTATGTAGGAAATGTTGTATCATATTGTTTAGTTCTGCTGACTATAGTATATAGAAAGGCATTAAAAGCAGCAGGAGTTTCCACATTCACCTCTTCTCATGCAGACAGCCTTTTGGTGCCTCTCTTTGAATGAAACAGCATGAATTAGGATTTTTTGGGGTTTGGTATGTGTTTCAGATGTCTCTAGCTTCATTCTCTCATGACTTTTAAGGTCAGAGAACAAAACTAGTGATTTTCAAAATTGCCAGTTTTTGAGGAGATGAACTGTTATTAGTGTTGTGGTTTTCCATAAGCTATTGAGTGGTTTTCAGTCTCATCAGGCAGAGCTCTTCAGGTTACTGCTCACAGCATCTTGGGACTCAATTTTATACAGAAATCTTGGAAAAGTCCTTCTGGGGAGTGGGTGTGCAGGGCTGTGTCAGAGCTCCTATTTCATGTGCTGCTGCCATCGAGTTGTGACATGTAAGACAATACTGCCTTGGACACTAAGCTCAGCCTAAGCCTGTGGCTGAGCACTTGGCAGGTGATTTTAGACTGAAGTATCTTAAATTTGATCCAAGAGCTTATCTGGCCTGCTCTTAAGTGATAAGAGGAATCAAGGTTAGTAAGTTTTCCTGCGCTCCTGAGCCCTTCATCTGTATGTGATGTTAGGGCAGAAGACTTAATGGATTCTCATATGTGTTTTTTAATACTTATTTCAATAGTATTTCAATAAGAAGTCTTATTTGCAAAACAAGGAAATAAGGCAGCAAATATGCCAAAATTCACATGTGGATTCCTTGTCAGCCATGTGTGCTTGTTGACAACTTGTAAAAGACAGTAGAGAAATGGTACTATTTATTCTGCAATTGTCTCCAAATATAAAAGTAGTATAATTGGAGTTTAAAATAAAGGGGGAATATGCTCTGTGTTGTGTTCTGTTTTGAAGTAATTGCAACTAGAGACATTTTAGCTCAAGGTTTTTATTAAGCTTATTAGAAGTAATTTTCTTACTTTGCAAGGTTGTGGCCTGGATTCTTGAGACTCTGTTGCATAAAATTCTATACCTCCCCTTCTCAGGCTATATGACAGGGACAGTAATTAGCACTAAACTCCAAGGCAATTTATTTTCATAAAATTAATAATAATGAAGATAATTTCATTTTTGAAAGCAGCTCTGTGCAAAGCCATCTCTGATCACTGCATGGAGATCTTGATTATACACTGAAAAGGAGCTATTCACAGGAGGGAGTATTAGCATAGCCCCATTCCACTAAAAACACTCTTAGTCTTGCCAAGTTTCTGTGCATAAAATCATATGCATGCTGTGTTGATGTTATTAGCTTCCATCATTCAAGCTGCTGCAGTCCCCTCTGTATAAATCTATACTGAAGAATCTTTATATGCCAAGGAATATGATCCCTAACCACTTTAAAGTGTGATGCATTTAAAAGAATGCAAAACAAAGTATGTTAAAATCCAGAAAAGAAGACTGGGCGAATGACTATTTGAATTATTTCTGTTTCCTATCTGTGAAAATTGAATTGACTGACAGTAGAAAGAAACACTTAACTGGTTTTATTATATTAACTTTTATTTCAGTTGCTTGTCTTTAAATTCTATGGTTCCATAATCAGAATCTTGAAGTGAGTTAGAGAAAGCAGCTTGAGACATTATGGAATGAATGTATAAATTTTAACCTGATTTGAAAAATGCTGCTCTTGTTTTCTTTCAAAGCAAAGTATTATGTGGCTCATAATGCCATTGCAACATGTAAGAATAAATCACTGTACTAAATTGGTGGGCTGACAGTCCTTTTAGTTCATGAATTTGTGGTGCCTGAATGCCTTCCTGAACAGAGCATATTTGTTCAGACATGTTTTGTGAGTCTGCTTCACAGCCTGAGCTCTGAAACAATCATCTCATAGGAAAGTAAGGAAGAAGCTTTGGTCCTCTCCATTTATCATTCCTGTGCAGCTAAACTGGATCCACATCCTCACAGTTCTCATGTCATTCATGTCTTAAAAGTTCAAAGCTCTGATATTTTGAAATGTAAAAGAGGGGACTAGGTAGGGAAAATTAACTGCTTATTGAAACCAAACCCGTTGGGTTTGAGGGTTGATTTCCTCAATATACAGTTACATTTGATGTGTGCCAAGCCTCTTCTCAAACTTCATCATTTTTGGCCTTGCTGTCTTGGTTCTCAGCTGTTTGGATTTCACTGCTCTGTGTTATTTCAGGCTACATCACTTTCCTTCATCCTTCTTCTGTTACATCTGCCTAAGTTTGGAACCCCATGTTGGTGGGGTTTGATGCAGATGCAGCAAGTCAAGGGACAGAAAATCAAGATTAAATTACTGGGAATTTTTTAGTTTTGCCTTTTGTGTGGTTAAACACAGGGAAAGCTATTCACCCAAAACACTGCCAAAGGAAACCAAGATTGCAAAATAAAACCCCGAGTTTAGAGGTATTAAAACTGAGGAAGACTTTTTTTCCTTTTAAATGAACTGTGATGCACCCTGCAACTTGAGACTTACCATGTTGGGAAAGACAAATCTGAGAGTGAACCAACACAATGAATGTAGAAAGGGTTTTATACATAAAAATTTATTTTGATTGTGAGAAAGGCTGAGGAATTGTCAATGCCAAATGTAGTGAGATTGAGCTAGGAGGATTTCAGAGCACAGTGTCCTGGTTGAGGCTGTTCAGATTGAATTTTATCCAATTTGGAGGTTTCGGAATAATATTTAGAAACACTGAAACAAATATTAATGCTGTTTTCCTCATGTGTTTTGGCTTCCAACTTGAGAATTAGACACTGACTTTCAATTTCAAGTCAATTAAATCAGTGAATTTAATGTTCACTGTGCTATAAATGTAAGTGCTCTGAAATAAAAATATTCTTCAGTATTTTAGATTGGATATCCTAATTAAAAAGAAAATTTATTCTTTCTGACTCTCTTCTCTATGGAGAAAATGAAGATAACACTAATATTAGCTCATCAGGCCATGACAGTTCCTGTTTGTTAGGTGTTGGGCTACTGTAGTCAAAAGATTTGTAGAGATGATGAAGAAAAGAATTATTTCATATTCCAAAAATGAGTTTAACAGGGTGCAATGAATACATATGGATGTAAATATCATCAATGGTATTTACATATTGATGAAAATTATAGGTCAGGTTGAAAGGTAAAATACTTCTGAGTGCTTGTTCAAAGATTGTTGTTGATCCTAAGGTTTTAATGAATAAAGGTGCCAGTTCTGCCATAGGCTATTTCCAAAACTCAGATGACTTATTTTACTGCTTTTTTCATTTACAGTCTTTTTCATTCTTTTAATAATTTTTTTAATCTTTTTTCTTTCCTCTGCAGAATTGCCAGATGTCATTGGATCAGTGTGTAAAATTTTAGGAGAGATATGTGGAAGCCTAAAGCAACTCCAGACTATCAGGGATGCAGGTGAGACACACTACCCTGATCCTGACAAAGGTAGGTGGTGGAAAGATTGAAGCTGCAGGCAAAAAAAAATCTATCCAGCTAAATACGTTAGCAGAAGAGTGTATTGTTCCCATTGCTCACATTTTATTCATACATCCAGAAAAGTTAATGGTCAGGATATGTAGCTGCACATTTGACATGTTTCACATGTTTATTATAAATTTAATGTGACTAAATTTTGTTATATTCTACTTGAGAATGCCTCCAGTATGTGATTCATTTTGATTACTTGGTACAAAAGTTTCTCATAGTATAACCCCCATTCCTCATTGTCCCACATTCTCATTTATAGAGATTTCTTGTATCATGAATTTTGTACAGATTCCTGACAAGGTCCCCTGTGTCACTAAGCTTGTTAAGGTCTGTGGTACATCTAAAACCAATTTCAGTCGCGTTTGACCATTGTGCAGATGGAACATTATTCATGCATTAGGCTTTCTAAGTGGGGTAGAACAGAACCTTACATTTATTCCTTACAATTGTATCTGCATTTCTGTATTATATATGGTTCAGTAACCTTTTGTAGAGGACCAGAAGATGCCTCTGGAGGCAACACAATGTGCATCAGAACTGATTTATACTCTAACATCTGTCAACTTTTCCCTAGGACCCAGTTGTGCCAGGATACACATGTCATCTTTTCTAATGACTTATCAAAAGACAAAGGCTGACTGTGGAAAGGGATCTATCACAGGAATGAGTCTGATACTACTTACTGCCAGTTTTCCAAGGAATAATGTTCAGTGTACATTTATTGGCTCAGGGATTTGTACCTTGCAGTTTAGTGTGCATTTTGCCCATAGGGTTACCATTTTTATTCATGGACTTCTGAAAAGGAGGCTTAGAAATGCTTTTGGAAAATGTGTAAAGCACACATGCAATGAATTTGGAAAATATTCCATAGAACTTCACTTTCCTATCCTCTGAAGTTTGTTGAAATTTAAAAAATACTCTAAATCCAACATCCATATCTCTTCCTCTCTCCCACCAGCAAACAGAAAAGCAGGCATAGGAGGGCTTAGAGTAGCCAGGGTATTTTACAGTACTGTTTAGCTCATCTCTTGAACCTCATGTGAACATTTTGCCTACATGGGTGTTGTGTATCTCTGTCATTTTGTATAACCATTATTTACTGTGCCAAGTGAGTGATAGTTGGATACTGAGAGGACTTACCCAAACTATAAAAGGTGTAGAGCCCCCAACTCCTCCTCAGTTTTATACCCAGTACCCCTTTATTCTATGGTTATTTTATTCTCTTATTCTTAATTGAACTAGAATTTCCATTCTAACTTCAGAATATTTCCTTAGCAAACTCCAAATACTAAAGCAGCCTAAATATTCTCATTTTAGCTGGTGAGTTCAATCAAAGACCAAAAACTGAAAAAAAAGATCAGATCCACAAATGTTATTTTACAAGGGAACATTATCTTCACAATATTAAAAGTATAAACACTGATTTCCTCCTGAAGCATGTATTTTTATTAAAATAATTAATTTAATATTTGCATTATTACACATTCTTTTTGGGAAAACAGTGTTTATTACCATATGTGGAGTTCAGAGGTATACACATCAGATCAGTTCAGATCCCTGAACTGCTTCAATCAGTCAGTTCTGTTGCCTGTGAGTATGATGTAAATTATGAGCATCTTGTCATGGGAGGTCTTCTTTTTGCGCTTGGGGAAATCACCAGCTAAACTATAGCAGTTCTGAATTGTGAGTAAATGAGCAAGAATTTTCCCTTTTTTTATAAGAGATGTTGAAATTACAATTTAACAGGAAGTACAGAAGTCTTATTTTATTCTCTCTAAAAATATTTTTACTCCTATTTATAAGTAAAGTTGCAGACTATAAAATGGCATTTTATTATTATTTGGAATTTAAATTATTTTGGTTATATTAGTTAGACCAAATAATAAATGTCTGAGGGCCACCCATGGTGCACGCTACAAACAAAAGTCAAAAGTAGAATGAAACTATAACTTAAGCTGAGTATGACTTCAGTTGTCTTAACAGATTTTGATTCTGCACCGTGTTTTATGTCTTTTTGTGATAGCTGGCTTTACTGCTTTTGTACAGATTCAGTTTAACAGGTTGGCTTATAGGTTAGAATGATCTGGGAGGTTATATTTTTTATTTTCCAGTTTAGATCTTTCTTGTATGTGGAAATACAGTGTGTAATTTATAGGACATATATTTATGAGTTTATGACACAAAGGTCTATTTTAAAGATTGAACAGAATGTTTTATATAACAGTTCTGTGTTTATAACAGAATTTGAGGTGAAACTACTGTTCCACCTGAGTTGCACTGGCTGTTCTGGGGATAGATCATCTCACTGCCTTCTGGCAGCTGAATGTGTTCTAAATAATCTAATATTCATCAGTTCATGGGAAGAAATGTGATCTAAAGAGCTAATTAGCTTAATTAGTGAAGTTATCTAGAATGTGAGGCCTGGCTTCAGTCTCTCACAAAGCAGAGCAAATATAAAAGAAGAAACTGAGTTTCCCTTTCAATAGAGACCATCCAGGACTGGGCACATTCCTCTCAAATATGGCAGGGTGAGTGATGGGAACTTGGATAAGCCTTTTGCTCAGGAATTCTGTTTTCCCTTTGCAATTCCACACTGTGTTGCTTAAAACCAGGGTGGTATCAGTTAATCACCAGCACTGCAATGAGGTTCATCAGGTTGTATGTGGTCCCATAGTCTCTGTGATGGAGTTTCCAAAAACTCATGCTAAACAAATTTTATCAAGAAACACACTTTATTAGGTCAACCAAGTTGCTTCATGTCCATTCTTTAATAATTATTCATTTTGGAAAATGTTAGAACAACCATGCATTAAACCATTGCATGAGGTCCCACATCCAGTTGTTGTGTTTTAATAACAAACAAAAAGGAAAAGTTACATTTTTTTCTTTCTTTTCTTTATAATCACATTTTTACAAACAGCTAACCTGTGCTGTAGTAGAATATTTAGTGGAGACCAATTTGCTACTTTGGGCCAGAGAACCATAGATTGCTCAATATCCACCTCAAAGTCTGTGGAAAGTGAATCTATTAATGGTTTTCTAACTGCAGTTTTATTTAAATCTGTTTATTATGGCCATTTCTACAAGCATCCTTTGTGTTGCAATGCACAAAAAATAACATTTAAGAAAAATAAACGCTGTGGTTTTCTCTCTTGAGATGTCCACAATTTGAATAAATAATGGAGCCACATTAGCCTCAGAAGGTCAATGGGATCAGAATATTCTATGAAGCTGTATCAACCAACACTGACTTACCATTAACTTTCTGTTCCAGCTGTATTATGTATAAATCTTTAGACCAAAGCTGTGGGTATAATTCTTTTTATTGTTTTGGTCAAGGGAGAGGAATTTTGTCTGTAAACATTCCAAAAAACTTGTATGTGGCTGCCAAGCCAAGTGTTCTGTCTGGCATTTGTGAGTTAATGAAGGAGCTGCTTTAGCTTTAGAGCTGGATTGCAAAATACAGAATCTAGAGAAGAATATTGCAAGTGTAATGTTACCCAAGCCTCTCTTAATGAGAATTTACATAAAGAATGACCCAGTGGAATTGCAGCAGTGTATAGTGCTGCTGTTTAGGAGAATGGAATCATGTCTCAAGCCTAAAGCAACTTAAAAGTAGGAATTTGAAGTTTTTGGTCTTGGGGGACAAAGTAAGTGCATTTCACTTTCTCAAGCCATTCAGTGTTGACTGATGCAGCCTTCTGTAGGTAGCTGCTAATAGAGAGAAAGACTAAGATCATTAGAATATGCCTAATAGACTGGAAAAAAAATTACAGGCTTTATTTTCATTGTGTTTTCCAGTCAATGAAGAAATAATCACAAGATGAATGCATTTTTAGAGGACAATGGTACATATAAAGAATAGGGAAACAGTATGAAAAGCAAAAGCTTATGCCTGAAACTTGAAGTATTCCTAGATGATGATTAATTCTAATACTATTATAGATTTACTTCTGAGAGCTTCCTTCTGATATTGGCCATGTTTCATCTGCCATATCTGTGATCACATATCTGTGGACTGGATGATACAGAGAAAACAAGGACCCACCATTCTCCCATCTGTCCACAGTTCCCAGATGAAGAACTATGATCACAGAGTCCCTCTCTAGTCATTAAGGAGAAAAAGAGATGCACATCTGGATAATGGTGGTGATATGAGAGGAATTATGCTCTGCAAGTCCTGCATCGTTTTGTTGGCCATGCACAGAATCTGCAGTTCCTTTTAACTCCATAGTTAAATGCTTGAAGTTTGATGACTAACTTTAGATTTTACAGTGTTTCACTACTGTTACTACTTATTGTCAGTTTATGAAGCAATTATTTTCTAATTACTTTGATAGAAAAGAAAAAAATGAAGGATGGTATAAAATATAAAGCACTATCTCATAGTTACTGGCTGGAATAGTTTTTGACATGTTTAAGTTTCCATCTGTGTGTTTACATAAAGTAAAACATGAAATGGAAATATGAATGTACTAAAAATAATTCAAAAAAATAATTTACAAACTCATCTGGGAGACATATGTTTGTGCATATATATATATATATATGCACACACCAGAGTTCCTGGAGTGGAAATACTCGCTAGGTTAGGAGCTTTCAGTGGTGCTAATTGTGGTGGTCCTGCTTTACCTCACCATCATTGATGCTGAGAAAATTCTCCCCAGGCACAGTGAGGGTCAATATCTGATACTGATACATTTAATTTATACTTTCTTACGTCACTTTTATTTCAGTTTGAAAGTATAATCAAAATTTAGGTTAGTTTTTCTAGTGCCATGAACTGTTAGGAGGTAGATTTATGAAAATGGCAGGCTTTTTAAAATACAAAACTTGGTCAAAAGAGATTTGTTACCTTTTTGTTAGCTTTTCAAGTCGTAAGTAATTGCCCACTATCCCTCTGAAGAAGGTTTATAGGAAAATGTACAACCTCCTCCTTATATAAATGAAAAAAGACTGAGATAGAAATGAAGTGATTTCCACAGGGCCATAAACTGCGATTGGAATCAAAATTATTACTGAGTAGTTTGTGATTCCTGCCTGATACCTGGGCTGTAACAGTGCTCACAGAGTCTCCCGTGCCTCTCTGTCACTCCTGGAATTACTGGCCCTGGGAGCTATTTCTCCATGAATGATGATCATAGTTTACAGCTCCAGCTTATTCAGAAACAAGTTTTGTGGACGAGTTCCCTTTTTTTAATCTGTCCAACATTTCACTTCTAGATATAAATTGTGATTGAATGATTTAGTTCAGATTGTTTCTAGTGGAAATGCCACTTCTATAAATTGTTCCACGAAATATTTCCATTTCTGTTAGCGAAAATCAAGTGTTTTCTAGTACTTGGGGAAAAAAATTCTTCATTTCAATGAGTATTACTGCTTCATGCAATTGCATGCTGTAATACCTTTTATTTAGCTGACTTGTAAAGGTTGAGGAGAGGATCAGACTTTCATTTCTTTCTGCTTCTGGTAAAGTTAAAAGTGATACTTTCACCAAGGTTAAAGGAAAAAGCTTTTGATCCACCTAAATCGGGGGTCTACACCTGAAAACTTTCAATTCACAGGACTTCTGCTGTCACCTGGAATGTTAAAATCCTGAGGTTCATTGATTCCTGTGACCCATCTAATAACCCCTTTCCTGAGATGATTAAGACATGCAAATAGCATCTGACCCTCGTGTCTTCTTCAAGATTTTCACACAGAGCCACTAAAAAGAGATCAAATAAACTGGTTTGAAAAGCTGGGAGATGATTCAGTGGCTATTTTCTTCAAGCCATGCAAAAATTCAACTGCTTGTGTCACCCTAATTATTGCTATATTTGATGAATGTGCACCTTAAAGAACACATTCTGTGAGGATCTTTTAGCACAACCAGACTCACCAGAGCTTGCCTCTGGCAGGAGAAGGTTTATAGCTCCTTCTCAGCATATTTGAAAGAAGATTATTGCTGCTGACGCCTTGCAAAAAGGTAACATTTGTGTGCATCAGTGACTAAATTACTTTCTATTGTACCACATCCCATAAAATGACAAACCTCATCAATAAAAAAATGCAATAAAGAAGATACTTTGGGGTTTGTCTGGCTGTGGGGAACTAGAGGTACTTAATAATGCTGAATAGCTACATCCAGTGGCAAGTAGGAGGAGTTACTGCTTCTTGTTGGAAAATTACAACGGTGCTTGATTTTTTGGAAAGATTTTCTTGTTTTTCTAATTTTCCAGGTAAAGAAAGAAATCAATCATGACACCATTAAAGAAAAAAAAAAGGTAGAAAGAAAAATATATTCAGAAGTGAGCAAATGCCAGACAAATGCCAAGGGGAACATATTTTTTTAAAAGTTAACATCAGAAGAATAAATTCTGTCAAAGCTGTAATTTTGGGAGGGCAAGGGGAACTATTACAAGCAGAGGGCTAAATAGTATCCATAAGAGATGGAAAGAAGGAACAGTCCCAGGTGAAGGCTGGTTGTTGCCAGATGATCATGTAGGTTAAGGTTTTTGCCAGAGCAGTATATTGAAGAGTTTAATATGACTCAAGTTCACTGGTAGTTAAACTGCCTTGTTGATCTTGTTAAAAGATAACAACTTTAATTTATTTTAATTTTTTTTCAATTTCTGTAAAAACAATGCTGTTTGTTGCCTTCAGCTGCCACAAAATGGCAAGTTCAGCCTGAGGCAAGTTTGAAGAAGGGCACATAACAATGTGTGTTTCCATGACCTGTGACTTCCCTGGTGACTTCCCTCTTGTAAATCCAAAGAGGACAAATACAATTTTCTATTTAAGTGCTGTTAAGCACACCTACCAACAGTGTGCACCAATACTTCATGTTAAAGGGGTAAAACATATTACAGAATGCAGAAAATGAAGAAAAAATAAATCAAACTCAGTTCATCATTTTCATTTAAAGGTCTTGTACAGGTCTAAAGTCTTAGTCTTAAATGTTATTACTCTTTACAACATTGCTAGGAATAATCCTGTTTATTAAAGCGTCTGTTCTTATGCCTTTAAAGGTGGTACTATGGCCATAGTACCAGCAGAAATTAAGCATTCTTAATGTTATATTTTTGCCTGATACAATCAAATTAATTTCTTAACTATAGAATCTATTTCTCTGAATAAGAGAGGACTTACACAATTTGGCTTTCATAGTAGTGTCATATCTGCTGAAGGAAAATTGCAGGTGTCTGGGAGTGGTTTTCCTTCTCTACTATTAGCCTAGAATGATATAAAGAGACAAAGAATTAAGGACAAAATATAGCACTTGCATTATTTACTAAAGGTATTTTTACATTTAATGATTGACCAAATCTAATAGGTCAAGAAGACCTCACCTTAGAGTGGATAGGCTTGAAGGTACATGTTCTGTACCTTTAATCTTTCTTTGTTAAAGCAAACCTAATCTTTTCTTCTTCAGTTTTAGCCAAGGCTTACCATCTGTACCACAGCAGAAGTGTGATGAAAAGCAGAAAAAACAACAAAAAGGGAAATTGAGGAACTGACCGAGATTGAAAAGCAGTAAGAGTTCTGCAGATATTTAACTTTGCTGTTTAGCTCTGGAAGTGATCTATCCCCGTGCATTCTGTATAAGCTCTTTGTGATATCCTGGCCTTAATTAATCAGTGAACAAACCAGAGAATCCCTCAAGATGCAGGCCTGTTTTTTCAGATGGAGGTGCACTAGTGCTTATTCTGTCTGCCCATCATTTTGGGGTTATGTTCTCCTCCTTTGTGGCAGAGGTTTCTCTGAACCAAATAGGATCATCCTACTGCTATTTCCATCTCTCCTCTTCTCTGATGAGGGTGTGTTTGAAGTTTATGTTTTAACACTGAATGGGTTACAAACTGACCTACACTTTAATTGAACAGCAAAAAACCTGTTAATATTACATTATTTTGGAGCAGATATGAAAGCTGCCACTAGCATTAAAATCTACAACGTTCAATGATTTTGAGTGTTGATTAATTCTGTTTATCTGATAATGCCTCTGAATTTCAGAGAGAATTATGTCTTCATTTAAACTTGTCTGAAACACTGAGACTTTATGAATGTTGTAACAGATAATTAACAGGAAGAGTCAGCAAGCCATTCATTGTTTTCTTGCTAGTTGAAAGCTTAGCTGTACCAATTGTTGTTTTACCAGACTTCTACAAATATTAAAAGCTTTTCTTTTTTTCCTAAAAAACATATTTTTTTTATTACATTAATTTTTTGGTATGTTATCAAATCCTCTGCTACATTTGTGGTGATTATTAGCAGCAGGCTTTCTTTTGTATATAAGATAACTTTCAAATGTGTGACTTTTTAGGTGGCAGACAATGCTTTTCTGGCTGCCTCATGTTGCTTTGAATTAACTTCAGGTTTTTAAATCAAAGACTTGAGGAAAGGCTGCCCTTACATAAACTAATCACTGATGAAACTACCATTGATTAACTGTTGGGCTTTCATTGATTGCACATTTACAGTTCCACGGGCAGATTTCAAACTTTACTTGTGTAATATTTCTGAACCATAAAAGAGCATTTTGTGTATTGTATGCATTATGGTGTGATTGTCAGATGTAAATCAGGAAGAGGGAAGAAATTTTCTTCCCTTGAAGTGCCCAGAATTTTTATATACTTTGTTCCAGATCTGCTAAAATAAGTTTCTTATGCTATTCTCTTAAAATGGATGCATTCAATACAGGTCCCAGTTGGGTGTTGCTGTCTTCTGTCATCTGGAAGGCAGGTGGGAAAATATACAAATATGTGCAGAGGACTATCTGAAGATGTGTTCTTTTCAGGTGAAGTTATAGAGTCATCAAGGTTGGAAGAGACCTTCAAGATCATCCAGTCCAACTGTTAACACAGCACTATCAACATCACCCCAAAACCATATCCTCAAGTGTTACATCCAGACACCTTCTCTCCAGTCCCTCCCGTGAGAAGCAGTTTTTCTGAATCTCTTGCTGTCCATAACTATTTCTTTCATGGATGTCAGCTTACCTGTATGAAAACCTTACCTTGCAGAACTGCAGCACTCCTGTGTTGAGGAAAGCAAGCAGGTGACCTTCTGTGCCATTATTTTTACAATTGTCTAATCAAGGTTAAGCTAAGGAGTCCCTTTCACTCACACCTTCCACATCTGGAGTACAGCTGCTTTTTTCTGCACTTTAGAGTCCTCAACATTATTTTCCTTGGCTCTTTGATTCACTAAATTATTTTGCAGCCTGCCAGCTACATCCTTTGCTCTTTGTGAACTCATGATCCAACGGAAGGCCAAGATTTTTCTTTCAGAGGAGCAAAAAAGGTTGTGTCACTAATAAATGCCAGATGCATTCTGGCTGCTGACACATGCCAGTAGGGAATGGAGTCTTGTATCCCACCCTGGACTTGCAAAACTGAACTTAGTTTCTGCCACTTCATTTTATTTTTTCACTTCCATTACAGAAATTCTACTGACTTTTTGAGAAGGAGATTATTCCTGTCCTTTGACTTGTGGGAGTGAGCAGAGCTCTCCAGTATGCCTATTGCTTGGAATTAGATGTTATAGATGGACTGCCTCATTACTGTACTTTCCTAAGGGGACTCAAATATTTTAAGCTCTGTTCTGTTTTAAACACTGTTCTGTTCTGATCCTGTTCTGCTCTGACAAGTGAGCCTTAAAGCTGGCACAGCTGTGCTGACTGCTTGAATCCCAGCCCTTCACTTCTGCAGGCTGCAATGCTTTCTTCTTCAGTATTAGTTGTGTCAGATCCTTCCTGGTTTAGACTGAATTACAGACTGCCCAGAGAATATCAGCTGAGCCAGGCTGGAAGTGTGAAAGCAGCTCCTGAGAAACACAGGGCACCCTTCACCCTTCTCCAAATCCACATGTTCTTTCTTTTTTGTGCCTTATCTTTTTTTTTACATCTACTATACCTTTCTGCTTTTGCTTTTCAGAAGGTGGTTTTCAGAGAATGCAATAACAGAGAGCCCGCAGATGAACCCATGTATGTTCTGGAATATAATGGAAGGGTTGTTTGACAATTTGGATGTGCAGGTTGTACCGTGGATGTATTTCTGAAATAAATTCAGAAACAATAGCTTTGACCAGTATTTGATTATGATTCTACTATTTGTGGGATTGTATTTCACTATATCTTACTATATCTTTGTTTTTCCTACTGTGTGGGGACATGTAATGAGTTGTCACAAAAGCAGATGAGCTATTTAACAAACGAAAAATCTACATAATTAATGGTATTGTCATAGAGGTATTTTGGATCACATTCAGGTTGAGATTTCAGACAGATTATGTTGATGTTATGGTGATATTGATAGAAACGTGAGTTCATTGGGCTGTTGTGTGATGATCACTTGGGTTGATCAACAGTGACAAAATGGGGTGATACAGGTAGGTTAATCCACAGAATAGTGCCACACAGGAGTGAGAAGATACAGCTACAGTTTGTTTAGTTTTTTTCATTCTAGGGAAAGCAAGATAAACAATGAAGCGAAGTTACAAGGAAATAAATAGAGGTGTTGGTTTGCAGAAGCTAAATAAATAATGAGCAGCTCCCAGCTGCGTGGATTTTATTATCGAAAGAACAGATTTAATATTATTGGGTTGACTTAAACCCTTTTGTTCCATAATTTATGATAGAAGTTTATAGTTAACACTTGTATAAGGAAAAGAGTGGCAGAGATTTATGACTTCCAAACCCACTTAATGTATTTTGGCAAATACTGTGGAGCAACTAGCATTTCAAATAATGAAGATGCTTAAATAAGGTAATAGATTATTCCTGTTATCATGTTAATGCCTATATTTTGCCCAGTAAAGTTAACATGAAATGACAATTTTATTGTAATCTTTTTCGCAAAATTTTACTGCTGTAATTTGTAGCATGGCTATAAACTTGTGACTGGGATAGAAAACAGAGACTGGAACAAACTTTTAAAATCAAATAGAAGTGAGCCTGTTTGCATATATATAATCATGGTCATATTTTACAACTTTTCTTTATTTGAACATATTGCCTTTGGCAGACTGTTAATTTTGCTTTTAGGGTATGCAATCATATATAAAAAAATGTTTTTATTGAGGTTATAATCTGAGTCTGTTACATGGGGCCAGTGGCTCACATCTTTTCTTCTCAAAGTAGTTACCATCCAGAGCTGAATTGCTAAATAGTATGAGAGATTTCTAAATAAAGTAATGATTTTATTATTAAAATATATGTGGGAGAAAGCTTAAAATTGAGAGATTATACCTTGCCATATACACTTACAGAAGAGAGACATTAATTATCTCTCATAAACTTTCTTTGATTTCTCAAATCTAGTACTTTTAAAGCAAAAAGTCTGACATAAGCAGTGGTTGCTGCAGTATTTAATTGTTAGTTTCTTAAAGTATGTGGGAGGTAAAGGAAAAAATGTGCAAAAATATAGAGAGAGGACATCGACTTGAATAAGTGAATCCTTTGTTTCACTTCTTTCAAAGTATATTTATAGTGCAGCCTGCAGTCTGTAACACCAAATGTACTGTATGAGACAGCATTTGGAATTAATTGTGTAGTTCATATATGCGAAGGAAAAGATTTCTGCTTAGAAATGAAATAATTACTATTATATTCTGAATCATGAATGCTTAACTAAGTAACCTGCTTCTATGTAATGATGCTGAAGTACTTAACATATATATTCTTACTTCTCTCAATCTACAGAGTTCTTTAGCATTCTACAGTACTTAGTGAAGCCGGTTTCAAAGTGATGCCTATTAAAAATAAATGTTAATGTTTCAGGAAAGTGTAGATGTTTAGAGGTGATTCATGGTTTCTTTCTTTTAAAGAATGAGAATTGTGTACTGCAGGGCAAGTTCAGGAAGTATGAAAGCACTTTACAAAGGAAAAAGATTGAGTTTAGTGTAAAATATTAAAGCTTTATACTGACAGATCTGTTTTTATTTAAATTTTTATTGAATTTTTTCTTTGAAGTAACAACAAGAGACACATACTTTTGGCAGATAAACGATGCTGTGCTGAATGAGTGGCTACTTAACCCTAGAACTGTCAGGCACCATTATTTTCAATGTCAAGGAGCTGGAAAGCTTTATGCAATGTATTCTGTTCTTCAAATTAAATTGGTCAAATTTCTGTTCTTTTATACATTTCTATGCCACAGCTACATGTGATATCTAGACTAGCTCAGCAGGGAATGCTGAATTTGGCTCTAGACCTGCTTACAACACGAAGCAGAATTATGCTACAGGTTATCTTGAAAGCTCAAGCAGCAGAGCCTGAAGCACTGATGTTGTCCTTCTTTTGTTCTGACTTTTAAAATATCCTAATATCTGGAGGAGACATTCTATTGTTCTTATAAGTAAATATAACAATGTAAACATCTCTCAAAAGTACAGTGTATGATTCTATGAAGGCAAGAATTTGCAATATGTGAGATTCTACTTCCATAGTTGATATTTACCTGTCAAAATTAACTTGAGGACATATCAGTATTTAGTGCAAAAATAATGCCTAAGAAAGCTTTGACAAAGAGAACTCAGAATTTGTTATGCATTAGGAATATGGGATCAAAGGATAACTTGAGTTACAAGGGACCTCAGGATGTCATGTGGTCCAACATCCTGCTCTAAACAGGGTCAGCAATGAGCTCAGGTCCTGGTTCAGACTGTTCCTGGAAAGGATCCACAAGGTCTTTAAGCAGCCTCAATCAGCCATTGCTGGAGTGTCCTCATGGCAGTAAATACGCAAACAGTAAATAATCAGTTTGATGCAATGAAAATACTTTTGATTATTATGTGGCCATGAGCTGTTTTAAGCCATTTTCTGTATGTGCAGATCACTAATTATTTATGATTAGTGGGGTTTTTGTAGCTATTACTAAATGTTACTAAACTAGAAGTAAAAAGAATCTTAAACTCTCTCATGTCTGGAAATTTCTAAGATATTTTGTCAAAGAGTAAGGAGCTGGTAAATGAGGACTTTTAAGGACTTCTTGGGTATGATTCATCTGAATAAATGTCAAGTGCTTGTACTGAAGTTTCTACATCTAAGTTACTCATCAAAACCTCCCTTTACACTGAGATGAGATTTACTAGTACAGTCTTTGGAGTTGCCTATATTTTGTTGAAAGTGTTATACTTTAAATTCCATTGATCTTATTGATGCATCTCCATTAACTGCTTTTGTGAGGACAGTTGAATGATGTGAATTAGACCATTTATCTTTCCTATTTTGGTATATTTTGACACTTTTTTTTTAAGTTTGTTTGGTTGGTCGGTTGGTTTTGGTTTTTGGTTTTTTTTAATTCTGTAGTCAAAGGTCATGTATTCTCTGAGGTCTACTGTACTAGTAGAGTACAGGTGAATTTGTCAACGGCTATGATCTACTTACTTGACTACAAGTAAATGAGAAAAGATTTCCTTGTGTTGCTTGATACTTTGAAGGTCCACTCATAGGGATTTTCTTTGAATAAAAATATTAGATGAGATGCCTGAATCTGAGGCATTACCATTGGTTGGTAATAGAGAAGGGAGAGCACAGGACAGACCACCTCCCCAGTGCTCCTTGCCTTAATATTCTCTTTTCTCTCTGATACTACAACTGCATCCATCAATGTCAATCATATTTTATGAAAATGCAGACTTTATCTCATGAGATGGAATATGTATGGCCACATACTTCAAAATTTATTGTGAAGATCTTGCTGTGTTGGACTGCAGAGATATGAGAGAGATCATCAGTATTCTTTTAGTATTGACAAATATTTCAGTACTAGTATTGAAGTGTGTATCATGGGAATGTTCAGGAGCATTACTCATATTAGAGTCATTTAGTATATTCTTATTGTTTCCTTTTCACTCTCACTAGGCAGGCCTTCCACCCATGTTTTGAAGGAAAGAGTAAACTCAAGAACACAGTCATTTTACCCTGAAATTCTATTATTATCTTCTAATTTATCCTTAAAATCATGTGATGAAAAACTGCACAAATTTTTTCAGAAATTCTAACACATTCTCTCTGTTTGCTCACATACTTCCTTTACTTTCCAGGAAGAAACTCATAACACCAGTGAGATGATGAGAGAGGGTGAGTTTTAAACTCCTCTAAGACCTTGAGGAATCAAGACAGAGCCCTGGGAATGGGCATTTGAGCAATCCCTGTTGGCTTCATCACCTGCTTTTATTCCAGTGGCTGAATTCCTTGATTACAAACTCATGGGAAGATTGTGTTTAATCTGAGAATTATTCTATAATGAAGTATGCTCAGGTAAGGAATGTGATGGTGTGTGTATGGTGTGGAAATTGGTGGACAGTGGTCACAAAGAAGTTCCAAAGATGATGAGGAGTCATTCCATTTCCACTTCCAAACCTGACTTGCTCTTCTTCTACTATATTAACAAAACTAGTGGGGAAAAAAGTAATTAATGGCAAGTGGTTATTTCAGCCATTTTACTACTCTGATTGAGATGGGGACAGGTTTTTCTCTGCTACATTTTCAAAAGATCTGATTTACACTGCAAAATAGGGAAAAGCTCCGCAAACACTGTAAAGGCAGAGTTGTGGTAGTTTTGTGTTGTGCCTGAACAGCGGGAAAGGAGAAAACAGGTGCTAAACAGCAACTATTAGCATATGTATACCAACTGATGAGGTGTTAAACATAGTCTCATGCAGAGGTGTCAAAACCCTGGCCAAAGGAACTGTTATAACCTGTTATGTGAAATAATACAGATGATATAAACCACAACGGGATAGAAAGGGCTTCAAATGCAGAATGTCCTGGTCACAATCACAACAACTCATTTACCAGGATATGTGTTTTCAGGAGATTTGCAGTGTGTGTACATTCAGAACCAATGCATTTCTCAACATAGTTAATGACTAAATAATTTTGTGATGCTTTCAAAACAAATTATTGCTTCACTGTGTGCTATACCAGTGTAGCCTTAAAATTTGATGTCTTATTTTCTTTTGTCACTTCTCTCATTTACTGTGTGATATTTTTTTCCTTTGCTTGCAGTGGAAGCTGGAATGCAAGATTTACTGTTCTTAGTTTAAATTGTTGTCATGGTCTGCTGCTTTTCACATTTTGAAATTATCAGGTTCGATTAGAGACTATGCTCTTCTCTTTCGTTTTTATGCCATATATTCTTTATGACCATTTAATGAATGCACTTACCAGTAATACATATGAATCTGATAGTCATGCATCTTTCATTATTTTTTTCCTTCAACTTTTACTCTCCATTTCATGCCCCAGGCATGGCTTGAACTTTTTTCCTTTCTATTGTCAATATAACCTTCATTGTCTCAGTTTTCATTTTGTTGTCTTCATGATAACTGAAGGAGTCAGTCCCCAATAGAAAAGTTTGCTACTTTTGACTACTGTGATTTGCTTGCCTGTAATATCTAAGTATTTTTAGATTACAAGAGAGTAAAAATGTTTTATTAAAATAAGATGTTGTTTTCAGTTTTTGCCTCTCTTCCTTTTATTTTTTTTTTGGTAGTTTTGTGAAAGTGGTACCATTAGAAACTGGCAGTCACCTGGATGATGGCTCTGGAGTTAATTTGCAAGTCTCACCTGAAAAATAATCAAATGTCTAAATGTGAAGATCAATCTCTAGAGTGGCCTCATCCCATTTGATCTTGTCTGACCTTGCTTTGTACCCAAGTAAAACCTCCAAGTAGATTCTGGTGCACTTGGTAATCTCAGTGTTGTCTTGTACCATGGTGACTTTGCTGCCAGTTTGACTTCACAGCATTTTGAAGATGTTCCCAAAGTAGTATAACAGGAGGTGGGCTGAAAAATGAAAGGTTCCCTGTGAAAACTGTGGGATAAAAGCCAACATGTACTTTAGTTCAGTTGTTAATCAAATGCTTTATCCAATGTATTGTCAGTTGCACTCTAATCTTATGATAAAATATTACAGTTATGACTGTAGTAAATGAGAGTATAATAAAGTTTAGAAGTAGGAATTTTACACAGCTTAACACAGTTCTTTTTCACCCTTAATGGAAAGCAAATGTTCTTTATTATATTCTTTATTATACTTTGTGCATTGTAATCAGCACATTGTAAAGAGACTGATTCTGGTGGTGCTGATTTTTAGCACAGTGACTGAGGCAATGGGACTTCTGTTATTTTTCAGTGACTGATTATTCCTAGTTGGCAACATTTCAAGAAACTTTTAAGCATGTGCTCCTCTTTTCTCCATTTGGGTTACCTCAACCATAGCAAGAAAGCATTTAAGGAAACAGTCAGGTGTAGTTCTTCACATCTTGCCAGCCTTGAGACTCACAGTGAGTCAGCTTAACCCACACAGGAAGGATGAATTTTACTTGACTTTACATTAAGCTACAACCTCAACAGGAAGCTCATATCTTAAAACAATGACTGTGTGTTTGGAGGGGAGGATGATGACTTGTATATATGTAGACTCCTTTTTTAATTGTTATTATTTTATTTTTTCAAGATTTTTGCATTTAACAAATGAGCCATTCATTAACATGAGGTTGCCACATTCCTGCGTGATTTGCCAGGTACTAACTGAGAATTTCAGAACTGAAAGCATATTAGGTTACAGAACTTTTATATAAATCAATTCTTATAAAATTATTTCATAAAAATACTTTCCTGTAGATTCAAAATTAATTGGCAGTTTCTAATTAATTAGATTTCCGAAAATATGGTGAGGTGGGCAAATTGTGCTGTAGTGTATCATATGAGGGCTGTGTGATTTAACTGTTAAATGTCATATGAAAAACAAAACTAAAAAAAAACCCCATACACAGGAATGTTATATGCTACTTTTCTACAATAACTTCTTTCCTTTAGTTTAAAGTACATTAGTTGCTTGCTGATTCCTATGGTTCCTGCAGCACTATAAGGGTCAGGATTTAAAGAAAAGTAGACAATATTTTTATTCTGCATTATGTTCCTCTTTTTGTCTAGATTCTTAGTAAATAACGTGGATAAAGATCAGGATTAGCACATTTCCAACATGGCATTGAAACCTCACTCATGAGGTGGGTGTGGGTTTTTGGAAAGGAAGGAGCACCAGATGGTCTTAATTAGTGTCCACTCAGATAATCGCAGAACCACTCATTACCAGTAGGTCTTGAGACATTAAACAATAAATCTTCCTCGTTAGAGTGTAATTAACTGTTAAAATGTTAAGTGAGGTCCCATTGGATGCTTTAGATGAGATTTAGAATATGGGTAAAAGAGGTGGTATGTTTTCTGTTTACTGCATGAAATCTTGATTGGTAGATGGCTGAAGAAAAGCTTTGGGCACCGTACAGAGGGTGTTGCAGAGGATTAAATAAAGGTGATCACCCTCCACTGTGCTATTAGTGTTTTGGGATTCTTGCTTGTATAAGAAGCAGGCTGTAGTAGAGAAGCCCTTAGTCCCCCTTGTAAGAGAATCTATCAGTAAGAGCTTCTGTAGCATTTCTTTGTGCAAGGTTTAATATCCAATTTTTCCAATAATAGGTCATTTTGTTCCCACAAATGTGAACCACAAAGTTAATTTTCTCATTTCTGATGGTGTTAGAGACGCAAGGCAAACTTCCCACCAAATGTAACTGATTAATGTTCAAAATCTGGTGTGAGGGAGTTGAATTTTCATAGCTTAATTAGTGTCAGCAGGTTGCCAATTAATTAATGGAATTCTTTTGTGCCATCTCCAGCTGTATTTAATTAGACGGGTTTTAGAGGAGAGAAGGCTATTGTCTAAATGTAGCTGGGTGATGAAGCTTTTTTAAAAATTGTGCTTTGCACCTTGTTAAAGGCCCTTTTTTTTCCTTTCAAATTCTAAATTCTTCACATTCTGCAAATGAGGACAGTGTGTTCTGTCAGCAACTAAGTGGTTAGCAAGGTTATTAGCTCTATGATATGACATGGAAGTATTTCTGGATTACAGTGTTTTGGATAAACCTTTGAAGTTCATGAGAGAAAAAAGACCCCAAACACTGTGATTAATTAAAAATGTATTTGTAAGATCCGAGCTAGATGGTGGTGTAATCCAGCCTAATGATATGGCATTTTAGAAGAGGAGTGTATTAAATTATAATTGGAAAGACCAGATCTTTATTTATTTTGTTAATTTAAAAGATTTAAAAATGTATAATCTGAAAGTAATGAGCTATAAGTTAAAATTTTGCACAACTCAAGACATGTTGGAAATAACTGAATATTTATGTTGTTGGATTTATAGTAATGGAATTTGTATATTACAATAAAGTGAACTTTTAGTATCTATTCATAGTTCATAGTTGGCTTTCTAGTTACTCCCAGCACACCCATACTAAAAACAGTGATCACTGTCAACTTGGTTTAAAATAGAAAATAAATTTGAAAAAAACCAACAAAACCAAAACCAACCAACCAAATACCTCCCATCTCCTACCCCCCCAAAAATATAAAAAGTAACGGTAATGATAATGAACACCTTTCTTTTCCTAATTTTCTAACTAACTCATTAACAGATATAAACACCAAGTATCTGCATTTTACCCTTTCTTTCATACTTAATCACCCTTTATGGTAATTCCATAAATGGAAAGGCCCACCCTGGGTATTGATAACAAATGTGGAAGATTTCAGCATGTCAGTGGAGAAAAAATTTCAAACGTTAGCAAAAGGCATTGGGTCAAAATTTAGTCCTTGATGGCTGCTTTCAAGTCCCAGAGCACTTAACTCCATTTTTATTGAAATAGGTGTGAGTAAAAATACACTCTGTATTCACAGAAAATTAAACTTCAGGTGTAGCTTTATTTCCTCGCCCAGACTTAACTGTGCATCACCACCCTCTGATCTCTGAACTAGCAGTGGAGATATTTATCCAGCTGATACCTCCAGAAGTAAAACCAAGCTCCTAATGTGATGCTCACAACATAAGCAGTCTCAGAGCAGGATTCAGATATTACATCTAGATTGCCTGAACACAAGTCTGCCTGTGACTGGTTACACATGCATGGAGAGATATCAAACCAGAATGGCTGTAAATGGTTTTGCTGAACTGTCTAATCTGCATCTAGGAAAACATGTAGAAAGTCCCTTCACATAGTTACGTATCAGTTTCAATCTCTGCAGGATTATGTCAAAACATTTTTGGTTAAAAGGCATGTGCACAGCTGGGATCAGCTATTTACTTTCTGTGCATTTTGAGATGAACTTGTCAGTTCATCATAGAGTTCCTTGGGCATCTCTGTCCAGGTGCACTCAAATTGCAGTCACTGCAAATTATATACTTAGCTTGGCAAAGCCTCCTTCCTTCTGTACCAGTATAAGAGCTCCAGCTAACTAGAAAATTCACTCCACTGATTTTTTAAATTAAACAATACAGGCATTTAAGATATTATTTATATGTCTTAGCAGGGAAGAGTACTGGAAGGAAAACCCTGCATGACTGAATCCAGTTTCCTACTGGTGCAGTCAGGCATAGGAAAGGGATTGTAAGATAAATTGATAAAGCTACATCTCAAAGGCAGTTAGGATCTTTATGTTGACTCTGCTGCTTCTGAGTGCTGGAATGCTGCTCCAGAACAACACAGCCCGAGGAACTTGCATTTCATTTCTATTTATTCATATACTCATCAATCTTGCTGCATTCAACGAGACCTTTCCTGTTGTTACTTTATGGTATCCTGAAAACCTGCTTCTCACTTTAAAGCTTCATTTTTAAGCCTCTTTAATATGTCTTCAATATCTCTTCTGTGTTGAAAATTGTGACGAAGCAATGTGTACAGTGGCTGAAACAGAAGGGTATGTTTTAATTTCTCCTTCTTGTGCACTACTACAGTTGCTGTCAGAGATCCCTCTCAACAACCTTAATATGCAGAGCTCCTAAAAGCCATTGTTTTCAATCAGGTAATTAAATCATTACTTTTGGACTTAATTCAGGAGCCATGTGTATGTAAAGGAAACAAAACTTTCAAGTAATGCTCATCACTATTTATACAGCATTGGCAATTCTTCATTTGCAAATGGTGGTGTGATCACAGATAAGGTGATGCATCTCTGCTGACTGCAACTGAATTGATTTTGCTTAGGTCAGCATTTAATTTGGCTTTCTGCTGCAAAGGTCTATGAGCAGTGTAGAGTGCTAATAATGTATCCACTAAATCTGTTCTTTATAGTTCAGTGGGGAGGTAGTTGACTATTTTATTATGAGAAAGACTTATCCTTAAAAGTTAAAGGGGCAGTGATAGCTTTTAGGCTCAACAATTAAGTAAAATCCACCTCTTGACATTTATTTGTTTTATGTTATAACTTCATATGATCTAGAAATAAAGGCTTTTTAATATATACCTAGTTTCACATAAATATGTATATATAGAGAGAGGAGTGACTAATCTAAGTACGCATTTTGTTCTCATTTTAAGATAGAGCTAAATCTCAAAAGCTCTATGGCTTTTTAGAAACCTTATTGGGTTTCTTTTAGAAAGTTTAAGAGCACAATTACTCAGTGCTGTCTATGCCTGATGCTGCCTTTATTAGAGTGACTATGAGATTATGTTTTCGGATCTCAGTAAAGATTATGGTGGTTGTTTTATCTTTATTACTATGTCATGAAGTGCTATTGTGGTTCCCGTGTCTTGGAATCATGCAGAAAAACTGTGAATTAGGGTGGAGCCAAACTGGAGTTTTCTGGGTAAAACAAAGCTTTTTTGCAAAATGAGAGAAAAGCAAAAAATCTGTAATGGTAAAAATCTCCTCATGTTACTATTGTGAAGAGCTACTTGGATATACAAACATATTAAATGCTTTTCCAGATGCTTTCCTCAGCTACTTGCATATTTTACTTTAATTGTTCTACCTAGAGTAGTGAAATAAGAGTGTAAAGGTCAGAGACTGAGCATTTATCCATAACAAGCTCTAACTGAAGGAACACAGCTCACAAAAACTAAACAGGATAGGGATTCACTTAAGCAGTTATGTATCAGAAGGCTGGGTCTTTGTTTTTATTGGGGATATGCACATCACACATTATTTCATTTGCAATCCCACCTGCTGGTTTGGGCAGTGTGTGTAACACGTGCTCATAAACTGAGAGTCCAGTTACTTTCCCAGTCACCACACTTGGTGTATCAGGATAGATGGCTCCATATTGTCTGTCTGTGGCCTATTTTACTCTCTGAATCAAACATAAATGTTCCTCTTTTAGTTCCTATGACGTTGTGTTAATTCAGTTTTTCTTCTCAATAAGGACTTTCATGCATGGTCATAACTGAGGTACTGGGTTTCATTATCATTCCCATTTTATCTTCCTAAACGTTTTGTCTTCATCATTGTCATTAAATGGCAACATATAGTAATATACACTTGAAGAGATCATCAGTTTTTAAAGAGATTTTATGAAATTTTGGCAGTCAAATTAAGTCACACCAAAAATAAAAAATGGTAACTGAAGTTGTGTCTAATATACAAAACAAAAAATTCAATAACTTACCTTTTAAAACTTGAAAAAACCCCCCACCTTCTATTTACTGTTCAAAAATTCTCGAAGTTAGATTAAACTGACATTGTATGTAAAGGGTCTGAGTTACAGCTACACCACGGGTGACAGAGTTTCAAACCAAAAATGTAACCAAATGCTTCCCTATCTCTCCAGTCTTTTTACATATTGGTTGCAAACATGTGATGAAGTGCATTTTTCGTAGTAAACTGTTCTTTGCATGGCCTGGATACATTCTGTGCAAAACTACAAATATAACAAATTTCTGAGTGCTTCCAAATAACAGCTTCTGATTTTTGTGCTCAATTATGAGTGGTTTCTTTCTTCCAAAATATAAAATCCCCTTCCCAAATGTCACAGTTTCGTCTTTTAGGACCAGACCTGTCATGTTTCTATTTTCTTCTACCTGATAAGATTCAGGTTGTCAGTTTGCAACTTAAACAAATGAAGAAGAAACAATATAGAAAAGACTGCTCATTGGAGAAAGCAGATCAGGAGAATCACAGCTGTAATCTGACTAAAAGACCCACAAGAAACATTTTACATTAGTATTAAGGAACTGAACTGCTGAAAAATATAGAAGGTTCCAGTTCTATCATTTGCACTGGAGTAGTATGAAAAAATGTCAGTAAAAGTGCTTCACCCTGTTTCTAAAAATGCTGTTTGGCAAACAGTCCCAGCTGGAGTAAAGCTGTTGAGATACACTATTTCCTCAGATTACTGCTCATTTTCTTTATGGAGGATAATTGGGGGATGAATTTTTGTGAATGTCCCCAGGAGGGAGGAACTGAACACGAGCGGTGCCTCTGTTCCAGTCCGGTTCTGGTCAGGATGTCGCCCAACATCGAACAGTTTCTCATGGTCCCTTTACTTCTCTGGGCTCTTCAGAATCCTACAGGTTTCCTCTCAAAGGTTTTCATGCTCTTCATACATCCTTCCTCACTTGTACCTCCACTGCTTCCACGCCCTGTGGAGAATAGCTTGTCAACAATGTGGTGGCATGTGGGGATTTTCACTGGCACAATGTGGTGGCATGTGGGGATTTTTAATGGCACACTTTCCTGTGCAGGTGTTTGAGGTGATAACTCTGTTCTTTCAGTGGCTTGCGAATGGAGACGTGTAACTTTTAATAGCGCCTTTAGCAAGTTTTGACTGGTAACAGTGTTATAAGATGGATGAATTGCTTCTGAGCTTAAGCAAACAGGTGCCTTTCATCTTTTTGGCGTTTGGTTCTTCAGCTTGGAGCCAAACTGCTGCAAACCCATCTATCTGGGAAAAAAGGGAATATGCAGAGAAGTAATAAATAGGACAATGCTCAATGTAACCACAAGTTTTATGATTTTTTATGCAGATGAGCACTAACCTGTGTTTTATGAGTCATTAACATCTCAGTTCTGAAGACCTGCTTATGTGTCTTAATTATATATACATACATCTATGTTTATGTGAGTCCTAATCTTGTAAAGAAGAACAAAAAAAGAGGTTTATATGATGTATATAACTCAGGATCATCTGAAGTGACACAGATAGGTTCTTGTGCTTTGTATAGACTCCACCTTGCAGAGCTGGAGTGGAGGGTTGAAAAATTGAGGGGCTGCACCTTTGGGAGCATTTGCTTTTGGTTTTTTAATAAGCCCTTTCAACTTACAAGACAGGTTGCAAAGGTTATTCAAAGAAAGTGTTGGTCCTGATTTGTGGCTGCTGACTAAGTAGATTTCTGTCTGCGTATTGAAGTTTCCATTAGTGTCAAATTTTTAAATTTAAATTTTATAGCCTGCATAATTTGTTCCTGGGAATTGCATTCAGTTCATTGTAACAAATAAAATCACAGGAAAATAACTTTGCTTTTTCACAGATCACAGATTATTGAATTGATGCTTTAACATGGAAATTTAGCATTTAAGAGGTATGTTATTACTGTCATTTTTGCTTTAAAGAAGCTTCTCAAAAATTACTTTCACTTTAAAACTGCCTAAGTGCTTTACACTAAGCAGAATAAGGCAAATCTAACTTTGAACTATTGAACAGCGGGACAAAAGCTGCCCGTTAATAGACCAAGGAAATGATTGGGAGAAAAATGGAGCAGCTGAGTTTAGAGAAACTTGTACTTTTTTCTTAATGAGCAGTTTAACTGCCAATTGATTGGTCATTCAGCATTACAGTAAATGGTCAATGAAATATATAATGATGCAAGACTGCACTTTAACAAGACTGAATCTTGAGGCAATCAGGAATGCTTAAGGCAGAAAAATACATACAGAGGAAATTTCTTTCTGTGCTTAATTAAAAAAAAAAAAAAAAGGAGCAATAACAGCCATTCAGGCAGCTAATCGATGGGATTCCTTATTGTGTGTGCTGGCACACTTGCTCACAAAATTTCCATTTTGTGATTTTGTCTTTTGATTGTTTATTTCATGCTACAGGATTTTTTACTGTTAATATTAGTTAAAGCTGACTGCTAGAGAATGGTTGTGTTTTTAAGGTCTTGAGCTCACAAATCTCTACTTATTTGCTTAATTTTATACCTGGGAGCTTGAGGAAGCTATTCAAATGGATGAAACTGAGAATATTGGTATGAGTTGCAATATTAATTCCTACATTAACACGTAAGTGGGCTAAGACTGAATGCAGGGGAGAATGTCTATCTTTACACATTAAAAATATAAATATTTTAGTTTTCAGAAGGAAAACTAAGATCTTAATCAAGTAAAAATCAGAGCACACCACTGTCTTGTTTCTCAGCAAAACCATGTTATCAAACAGTCCTTTGACTGATGACATTTGCTGGTGTGAATGAGAAATAAAGGAAGAACAAACAGGATTTTTTTTCTTCTTTTCTTTGCATGGGGTGTGAAATGTACCATTATAGGCGGCTGTCAGTGTGAATGGGTTAACATTTACCTAATTTATAATGTGTGAAAATAGACACCTAACAGCAGAGCTGGGATGGAAAGAGAGCAGTCTTTCCAAGGGCACGGTTCAGGTAATGTTTACCCCTCTTCCCTGACTCAGGTCCTCTGGCACTGAATACACTGTTTGGAGGGTTGTTAAATATTTGACTTAAACGTTGTGACCTCCTCTTGCAAGACAGAAGGGAAATAGGCTCAGTTTGACATCTCTCAAGAGATCAGGTGGAATAATGGGCAGCATTTACCTTTTTTGATCCCCAAGTTAAAGAAGAAATTTTCCCCCAATAACTTGCAGTGACGGAAATTGTTGTTCTCCACAATGTGACCTGATGATCCTGGGAGGCTGAGATAGCCATAGCATACATATAAACCCAGCTTTTGACAGGAGGCAGGTGAGTGACTCTGATGGATCTTCCACAGACTATTTTCACAGGCTCGGATTTCTGGGTATTATCTGCTTATTTCTGGGCAAACTTTCCAATGGGCTTGGAAGGATGAGAAGTTCTTTCTCTTTGCAGTCTCACGTGTGAGTGCTGCACATGAGCAGCCCAACTGCCTCTTACAGCAGGTGCAAATAATAAATTTAATAATCAAGTCCTCTGAAAAATGTACAGAGGAGTTTGGAAATTGCAGTGTTAAACAAACTAATTATGATAGCATTAAAAACTCTCTTCTGCATGCACAGCTTTAATTAAATTTGATTTTGCACCCAACAGAACTGGCTCTGGGCTTTGCAAAAAGTAGTAGTTCTGGTATTGATTAAGACTGAATGTGATTAACATTAATTATTGATTAAACTTCCCCATATCTTCATATAGCATCAAAGAGAGATTTATTGATGAACTCTGAAAGGTCTCACAACTGCAGTTATTATACTGTAATTCCTTTTGACTATAGCTTAAATAGAGCATTTATGACATATCTTTATTCCTTTGGAAATTAAATATGAAGTCCATCTCCTAAACATTATCAGCTCAGGGACTTTAAATATTCTTGAAATATCTATCTCTATTGAAGCATAAGTTTGTGTTGTAGGGTTTTGTTTGGAATTTTTTTAAGAGTGAGAGAGGAAGGAAATGAAGCAATGTAGACACTAGATTAGGACACTAACTTGAGATACAAGAGAGGCAGTTATGATTACATGTCTGGAATAGAAAATTCTGTAGCATTTCAAGGAGTCTGGTGGCTCTCTGTTAGTAGTTGGCCTTGAATTTATTCTCTTGGTTTTTTAGCACCTTCATGACGTTATAAAAAAAGAAAAAAAAAGCACTGGAAAATGCTTAACCTTTGACAAATCATCATATTGCAGCAAAAAAACACCACCACACAATTTAAAATTACCATATGAATAAATATGCTTGAGTGAGAAAAATTCTATAAAATTGATCTTCTGGACCTTTGGGAATCAGAATGATTGTTACATTGGATTGTTAATTATGGAAGTCTATTGCAGAATTCTGTCTTCAAATAAATTTTCATCAATTGTAATTTTTCAAGGGAAGTGAAACAGCAATTTAGGACCTTTTCAGAGTAATTGATCTACCTATTTATCAACTATGCCTTGTGTTCAGTAAACATTCAAATGATGTCTTCTAAATGATGTCTTCTGAATTAAATGAAGAACAATAGCTCTGTTGAATAAAGGAGGATGCAACAGTGAAGTAAAGAGGATATTGCTTCAGAAGGGTGACTGCAACCAGTGCAGCTACAGGCACTCAGGTCCAGAGAGTTACAGATCCAAATAAGAGGGTGTGGATAATGTTAAGGTAATAGTTTGGGGGAATAAACACCCCTTTCCTTACTGTGTCCTGCTGGTTATACTGGTTAGGCAATTTTGGACTGGTGTTCATGACCATTCCTATGCTTTGTGTAGGGAACTCATTACCTGAGTTGCTGAAATTCTGAAAGATGAATGTTCTCCCCAAATGGGAACAAACCTATAACTGGGAATTTTGGACTATTTTCCAAGTGTATTACTTTTCCCACGCTTTAGATGGAAAAAAAGTCTTAGTGATTTTTGAGGTTGGCTTGTTTACTTTTCCTTCTGAAAAGCCATAGAGACAGAGAAGAAAGAAGACTCTAACCAGCATCATGTAAAGCAGGATGGTTATAATTTTTCAAAGTAGCAAGATAATGAAATACTTCTTTGGGAACAGGTGTATCACTACTGGCCAAACATCATGTACTTGTTAACACCATGAAAGGTCACCATACTGTTGTAACTACTGAGTTGTGATATTAAATTAATTGGGTTCTACCCACTGATCTGCATGATCAATTTGCAAAAGATGCCAGAGAACAAGTGGCTTTGACATTAAAACAGACTCCCTACACAGCACAATTTAGGCTGGGGTTAATCCCAGTGTAGATGTGGAGTTTGTTGCAAAACTCCACATCTACATGGACAGATACAGTTGGACACTTGACATTGAATACTTGCAATCAATTATTCTTTATTTAAATTTAAGGTACACAGAGAAAAATTAAAAATGTAGGCTTTTAAATTCAATTCACCCAGAAGATGAATTATTTGTGCACGGTATATTCTCTTATTTTTTACCTTTGTCCTGTTTGTAGTGATTGATATGCAGAATTCACATATGAGAAGAAAAATGTTTGCATTTACTTTTGATTCATCTTTGGAAATTGAATAGAAACCCCACATTCACTTCTCCATATCCACATCAACCCAGGCTGCAGCAAATTCTTTCTTCTGTGTGTCTGTCATTTCCCTGTTGCACAATGAAATTTCTATTTTTTGTGCTCCTGTTTTCCTGAGATTTTTGATTGTGTTGAGTTATTTCAGAAGATGTTAAGCAGGTGTGCTGAAGGGCTTGTACTAACATTTTGGTTTAAAAGTATGTTTATGAATCTGACTTCATAACATCAAGGGCAAGATTCTTTGCATGAATTATCTAGACAATTATTTTATATTTCTATAATTGCTTTTACGATTCTGTAAGCAGAACTGCAAAAAACAGTTCTGATTTTTTTTTCCAGATTTTTTTCTTAAATCTTCTGCAAGCTGGCAATAAAGAACCTTTTACTTCCCAGGATTTCTGACTTTATTTTTGATTTTATTGTCACAGCATTAGCCATGTTACTGCAGTTAAGTCATTCTCTAACTTCTTTTTGAGTATTCTGTAGACTACAGAAATAGAACCTTTCATAGTAATACCATCTATGTATGGGTATCTAAAGGGTTAAAAGTGAATTATTTTTCTGGATGCATTTTCATATATTTTATACTTTGAATTGAAGTGTCTTAACAGGAAGGACACATTCATCAGTTCTGGTTCTGGTTTGTTTGTTTTTTTTTGTTTCCTACATCTCTCCGTTGTTAATGTGGGATGTAACTTTTGATTATCTATGTAATTAATGAATAGATGATGTCAAGTCATTTCCTGAGCTGAGAACACTCAAAGAGAGCATTTCTTAATAATAGGAATTTCTTAAATTATGTTGCCACTATTTAGAAGTAGAGATAGAAGTGCAGATGAGAATATAGGAGATGAAGAGTTCTTTGTTAGGGAATAACTATAAATAATGAGATAACACTATCTGAAGGCTTAAAGGATTACTATGTTAATCTATGTCCCTCTGAGATAGGATTTTTAAATCTCCGAAGGTAAGCAGTGTTATATCTGATATGGACACTTTGCAAGAATACCAGGAAAAAAACCTCATTCAGGCAATAGCATGTTCTCAGCTACAATGTGCAAAGAGCAAAAGCTCTGGCACTGTGGGTAGCTGGAAAAAGCACAGGATCAAATGTATTTGCAAAGTAAGGTAATGCATCAGTTCACTCTTGAAGAGCCTTGTGAGCAGTGCCATGTGCCTACAGGTATTCCAGCAGGGAATACTGGCAGTCTGCAAATCCACAAGCAGAATGTGACAGATTTAAACAGAAATGTAAAGCATTTTCTCTTAAAAAAAACCAAACTCGTGTGAGGTGAAAAGTAGGAACCTATCAAATATTTTAACTGTTAAAAGCTCTAGGGAGGTGATGTTCGTAGGCAGGGGTTTTGTGTATCAACGAGTGACTCAGATAAAGGAAAACCAGAACGGACAGGTTTAGCTTGGAGACTTGAAAATAATTGTATTCCAACCAGCCTTAAGAAGGAACACACAGAGTATATTAACAATGGATCATGACATAGATCCTGGCACTTCGATGTAACTGTTCATGTAAATTACCGGCAGCAGGTTTTGTGATCCTCTAAGTTTTGTACAGTCATTCACAGCTCATTAAACCTTCACCAGTGCTGTCATTCACTAAATACAAAGGTAGCATGGGAACTGCATAATTGAAGTGTTTTAGTCAGACTGCTGTAGCTAAATTTCTAAACAGTAACCACTTTACCTGTACCTCATTGTAGTTTGGAATAAGGATTAGTGCAGATAAGGAAAAATGTGCATCCTAGTGGACCTCAGAAGCTTTGGTCATTTAGTGAACCTTATAGATCCTCCCAATGTTTAAGAGGAGTCTAACCCAGCTAACTTAAGAATTTTTGGCCTGAATTCTTTTGTGCTTATCTGACAGAAAATACAGATATCATGAATTTAATGAAACCCTCAGAAAATCTGCCTTGACTTACTTCAGGTTGCCTCACACTCCTCCTATACCACTACACCACAACTCTGATACATGTAATGGGAGCAACTATGTTTTCAAGGACTTTATCTCCCTATTCAGTCCAATTTCCTGGTCCCTTGATTGCCTGTGTTGCATAAATATTAATTCAGTGATAACCTCTCTTTTGCTTTGAACTGATTAGTTTTCTCTCCGAGTTCTCCCAAACACAGGTGTGTTTCTGGGAATCACTTGCTGCAGGGACTTCTGCCATGGAGCACCAATGAGGAGACTGACTCAGGTTTGGTTGTCCCTTCCCTTGGACACCACTGTGGCAAGCTTCATGCTCTCAGGAAGCTCAAGTGCTCTGAAGGCAAACCCACAGCTGCACAAAGCACACCTGTCATTGTAGGGCACAGATACCTCTCTTCAGGGCTGCAACACAGCTCTCACATATTTTTAATATTGATTAAAAAAAACCCACAATACCCCACGTGAAAGAATGGGACACCATGGTGTGAAGCTCAGAGGAATCCAGGGCCACTCTGCACGAGCTGTCTGCAGTCTGTGACTCATTCCCTCGGCAGGGACATAATTAGCAGTGAAGATATAACCACAGTTTCTTACTTACAAGGTCCAGACTAAAAATACTCTTTCTATATGTTACTAACTGTGACCATTCATTGGTCACAGACGAAATTATGAAGAAGATGGGGGTTTAAATTTTCTTAGGAAAACGTATGTTTATTTTTCTTAGTTTTCTTCCATGACCTCTTCTTACTTCACTTGCAGTGGGCTCTGTGTATGACTGATGTGTAGTGAGGTGTCCCCAGAGTGCCCTTGTCTTCCAGGTGTAACTTCCCTTGATTTTACATACCATGGTCACCTAATTGAGCACCTAAATCTACAAGTTCACCCCCTGCTTCATCGAGTCCCAGGTACTGCTGCCTTTCAAAAGGAGAGTTTTGTTCTCCCTTCTGACGTGAGCCATAGGATGATCTGGAGCAGCTTGGCAGAAAACTAACAAGGCCAAGCAAAAATAGTTGTCATCACGAATATTTGAGCTCTGTGGTCACAACAACAGAGTCAGCACAAGGGAAGGGGTGGGAGCATGAAGGAGGAGCATCAGTGCCAAATGCAGGGTCTCCCTATTCATTGGCAGCCCACGGTATGATCAGCTTGAGCTGACAGTGCAACCATGGGGTCAGGCTCTTGAAAACAGGAGCTAGGGGACTTGGAAAGAGAAATCCCTATTCCTAATGTGTTCCACATCTATTGAGTATTTCTTTGCTCCTCGTGTTATTTGGAATATATGTATTCCAAAATACTTCATTGTGTTTGTAACCAGCATTTTCCCAAGAATTTTCAGTTCTTGAACAAAGCAGGGCACGCTGCAGTGGTGCTGCTCTCTGCTTTAGTTCTGCATTTTAGTGCTAATGATAAAATCCTTTTTTCCTAACTCAAAGCAGGTTTTTTATATGTGAGAATGTTCTTGTTTTCCATTGCTGCTCAATGCAGTCTATTGTTTATGTAATTAACATAATTATTGCTAATTATGTAATTACTGTAAATACATGTAATCAGTGATTCTAATTTGTAATTATAGAATTTTGATGTTCATTTGTGCAAAAGTCCTTACAAACTTAGTATGGGAAAGAAAAATTGGTCATATAGAGCAGGTAATTTTAAACATTTGTAAGAATGAAATTGCACATTGTTTTTGCCAACTGCCAAAAGGAAATTAGTTTTCATTATTTACTAATTGGGTATGCTTTTTTTTTTTTTATAAAAGGTAATAATTACATTACAGAAGCCTAAAACCAATTTTCTCTCCTCTTATGTTACAGCTTAAATGAGTTAGGAAAATATTAGATTAGTAGAGTGTAGGCACCAAATTTAACCTGTAATTACAGTAGCCACTTGAAGTGAAATTACAGCACAAAAAATCTAACCAAAAAAGATAAAAATGCTTTTGCTAAACTCCCTTTCCCCTGTCCCACTCTAGGAAATAGGTTATTTACAGAGAACTGGCTATTGCTTTCAATGCAGACATAAAGCTTCTGCTAGGGAGAATGTAATTACCCAGTGGAGAAAAAAAGTCAGATGGAAATTAGCTTCTTACCATCTGCATATTGTGGAATACTTTGCTGATTAGCATATTCTCAGTTCTCCTCCTTTGCCTTCCATGGAAATAGAGGAATTCCTGCAGTCTTAAAACTCTACTTGAGTCTCCTTAAGCAGAGATCAATAGCTATGGGTCCAGTTTATAGTCCAATTTTTGTTTCTCTTTATTATAGCTGTTGGTTGCTGGTATTTATATCTTCTTATTTTGTCAGAGAGAATCTATTCTGGTGCTATGCAAATTGAATTTGCATTTTTTTGTTCAGTAACCAAACTGGAAGTTAAAGAAATCTCTTCAAATCTATCTTCACTGTACTTTCTATTTCCAAATAATAAATAATAAAAGGAATCTTTACCTCCAGTTGTCTTTTGTGTCATGAAATACTTCACACAAGATAATGTGGAAATTTTTACACCTTTTATTTTTAGTTATTTTCAAGAAAAGAGAAGGAAATAATGAGTTAGATGTGCAACTGTGAACTCAATGGTGATGTTTGCTCCTAATATTCAAATGATAAGAGCACTAGATAAGGTTGGGGAGATACAAGTTCAGATTTCAAATATTAGTCTAACTGGTTAAGCTTTAAAAGAGAGGATCTTCAACTCTTTCTGTTGAAACTGTTTCATTTTATATATTTACATTTCAAAGATAACAAAAAAGCTTTGGCTGTAGCTGATGATTAGGGCACTCTCCAAACTTCTGAGCATTTCTGTGTTTGCAGTGCAGTGTGAATTTGTGTTGGTGTTTTTTCCAGTTTTTTGAAACTCTTCCACTTTCTGTCCCTCTCAATTCCATACAATGTTTCAGAAAAATCTTTTGTGAAAAGTATTTCTTTTTTGCTGACAATTTTTTTTTGAAAGGGGATGATTTTCACATGGTTTCCATTTTGTTTAAAAATTTTTCAAGGGTCAATTTTCCAAGCCTTAGTATTAGAAAAATATCTAAGTTTACCCAATACTCTGTTTATCTCACAATAGATGGTGCTTGGTGGTTTTTTTGTGGTGATTCCCAGCGTCAATAAAATAGCACAGGTATCTCTACTAATGTTTAATGTATGTTATGCTAAACATATACATGGACTAATTGGACATTGAGATATTAGTTATGTCTAATACATGTTTTGGTATAATGTTATATTATAACCAGTTGTTGAACTGGTAGTTTAAATTACCAGGAAAAAACGCTTTTACCTTGAATACCATTCACATACTTGAAGTGTCTTTGTAAGGTATATAAGTAGAGTCTCACTGTACATTCCCATCTGGTAATCTATACATTTTTACTGTCCTTACCATAAAAATTTCTTCAGATTGTAGAGAAAAAGTTTCCTTAGATATAAAAATGGTGTAAATCAGGGGAATTTTTCTTTAAGTTGGAACTCACAAGAGTGAAACCCTATGTTAAATGTATTTAATTCTGTATTTAATCATCATTTCAAGCTGAAATAGCAAATTTGGAAAAGACATATCCTCACAAATACTGGACAAAGTATTTCTTCTTATACTTTTGCATTTGACAGACACAGGTTTGGGTACCTGTATCACATCTCAGTACATGCTTCTTTTCTCCTTTTCTCACCTACTCAGCTGTGATCTGAATTAAACCATTGATTTCAAAGTGCTTTTAATCTCACTTTTCTTTTTCCTCAGGGTTACGTGCAAAACAAGGCTTTATGTGGCTTCAGAATCCTCCAAAGATACTTTTAAAATATCATTGGTACTAGAGAAAAATATTTGTTTTCCTGTTGCAGGCAAAAGTTTAGATTTGTTTTTGTTATTAGATTGTCTTGATAAACCATGTCTGTGCTTTATTGGCAGCCATTTTGCCTGATCTGTTTTTTTTAGAATAATAGTCAAATGCTTGTGTTAAAACATAACTATTTGATATTTCTAAAATTCTCTTTGTATCTATTTTCATCAATTCAATATGTTCACTTCAGGCCCTAAATATGCAAAGACATTTTGGGGGAATATGATCCTACAGATGAGGCCAAAGTTTAGACCAGCATGTATGCCTGGAGAAGTGGAAACACTGTGTAACTGCATCTTCCAATGGAGGTACAGCTCTCATAATGAAGTTTGAACATTAGATGTAGGTAAATGGAAATATCTCTATATGGAAAAGGATGTTTCTCTTGAAACAATCTTCTGCTTACTATTGTGTTAAGAATACTTAAAGTATACATGTATTCCAGAAGAGGTTTGAAAGGTTCTTCAGGGAATGTTTATTCAGGTTTTCCAAATAGATAAAGACCTCAGAAAGTCAGGAAACATTTTAGCTTTCAAACTGATGGATGGTGGGAGCATTTCCATGCAAGTGTTTCCTTAAGAGTCCACATAGAGACAGACAGGTTCTTGCCATTGATCTCATCCTTTTGAGCTCTTCTTAATGCTTTCTAAGGTACTTTTGGACTGAAAAGTTGGGTTTTATCAGTGGTGTTTCTGGCTCTTGACATATGAAGCCTAGGATAATCTTTCTGGGGTGAGCCATGATTTGTCATTTTATTCCCTAACTAAAGTAGAAGTGTTTTTAATACAGTGATAAATTTTGTAAGTGCATCTATTTGTGACTTCTAATGATAAAATGCACAGTAGCATATTCATGGTTTATTGGATTATAAACCTGAAGTCCTTTGAGTCTTGCCTTTTAAATGATACTCCTGGTCTTGGAGCAGAACATGCCTTCTGGATTAAATGTGAAATTTCTTCTTATTCCAACACAAAACCCCCCAACCTTATAAACGTCTTCATTAAATGGTGCCTGGAAGCAGTGAGTTCCATGTGTTAATAATGTATTATATTAAAAAAACAAAAGTCCATTTTAATAATTAATTCCCAGTTTTCATTAGCTCTCAGGTCATTTATGATGAGATGGTGCATTTTGAGTCATATAATTCTTTATCTCACATGCCTGTCTTATCTTTTTTTAAATCAATGAATGCAACATGATTTTTTTAATAACTTCTTGTTGAAAAACTGTGTAATTAATTTGATTGATTAATTTAAAGGATAATATTATAATCTAAACAAAGCTACAAAATACATGGTCTGAACCAGAGCAGCATTGGTGTAGTAACCAAGGATGTGATTTCTAAATTCTTTGTATCTCATTTTCATGATTTGACCAAAATGTTGAAATATTTAACATCTCTAAATACCATAGATCAATCAAATTACCTTATAATATACTCTCAGTGGATTTTTATAACAAAGGAGTGAAGTTGAAAGTGCTGTTAAAACATCTTTAGTCAATGTTTTCCAGGCAGATTGATAGCACTGTTACTCTTGTTGAAGATCATACCATAATCTAAATCTACATCAGCTGCTGGTTGTTGGTTTTCCTTGATGAAGTGAGAACCTGCTTGCACTCAGTTCTGTATAAATGTCAGTTTGGAACAGGTCAAATGCCAATGTTTGTAGTGCCAAGAAAAAATATCATAAGTATGAAGAGAATTGGTGTCTTTTTCCAGGGAGAAGTGATGGCTGAAGTGACAGGATGACCTCCAGCCTATTTAAACCTGGCTTCTAGAAGCTGAATGCTGAGGATTCTGCCTTTAAACTGTCAGAGTAATGTTTCTAAGACCTAATGTGAATGCAATTTTTCACTGCTGTAACTGTTAAAAATATGAGTTTTACCCTCTGGTGCGGATGGAAAAAGCATTTGTGCAGGAAAAAGGTGTGGATTAGGATTCAAATTTTAGAATTTCTGCAACTTCACTTACCCTATTTTCTTAGGTCCTAGAGAATGTGCAGGAATACACTGAGAAATGAATATCATCAATGACCCTACCTGCATTTGAGAGATCACTTGGATGTGGTGCTCTAAGAGGCTTAAACAGCATCTTTTCCAGGTCACTGTTATGAAATCAGGTATCAGATTATGTTGTTTATTTTTTAAATACAAAATTTCTTTAGGTTTTGCAAAACCTTTAATGATAATTTGTAAAAGCTGTAGATAAATGTCAGAATTTATTCTGTTTTTTTCAGCAAGATTTGGTTAGTATACAGTATGTCTCATTCCTAGTCTGGGAAACAGAGCTTTGATTTAATTCCACAGGTGAATTTTAATCTTAACACATACACTACCAATGACATAATTTCATATTTTCCATTATTTGGAATAAAAACTTTAAACCAAATGCCCTCTCCAAACAGAAGAAACAAACGTGGTTATGCATTACTGTTCTTGCAAAATTGGCATGTACCCAACAGGTCTGAAATCAAAAATTTTCTGAAAAAAACATAGATGATGGAAATCTCCTTGAGCCAAATTTGAACACGTTATCTAGAAACGTGACCTGTCCTTGTTAGACCTGTGGGTTTTTCAATATACTGTCATGCTGATGATTTTTTTTATACCTCAACACACCTTAAAGTACACAGAAAAAAAGTAGAAAGCTATACATAAAGTTCCTGTAAACATAAGTTCGATTCCAAAATTTCATTTAAAAGAAGATAATGAGGCATTACTTGTAGGCTGGATCTGCCCTTCCTCAGTGAGCTGTGTGAGGCAGATAACATGACTAGGATGCTCTAGAGCAGCCCTCTGATTCTGCTTTAATGCAGCAGAGCCCCTTTTGGTAATTTCTGTGCCCACAGCCTGCTGCTGTGGTTGTGCTCCTTCTGAGAGCCAAATGAGTGCAGCCTAACAAACACAGGGCCTGTATAAAATCTCATTCTGCCTTGTACCATCAGTGAATCATCCTGCTCTTGCTCAGAATGTTGTCTCCAGTTCAGCTGTTGCTATGCAGTAAGTTCTACTTATCATACTCAATATTTCTTTACATATTCAAAAGCAACAAAAGAAAGGGATATCTTCATGTTACAAAAGTGACAAGAAAGTGGGAATTTTCTTGTTCCCTCTCCAAAGTGCAGGTTGGACATCAATTCACACAATAGAGCACGTACCTCACTGACAGACCAAGCCAGTCAAACAAGGGTCAGGGTGGTCACCAAGTGATAGCTTGAGGAGCAGCTGCTCCTCATAAGGCCAGTTTTGAGACCACCCTTAATGTGCTCATGAAGCTGCAAGATTGTGGGACATAACAAAGCTGCTGCCGTGGGGTTCCCTTTATTGTGCCCTACTGAGATATCAGCTTCTAGAAAAGAGTTACTCTTAATATCTGGATTTTGTGCATAGAAATAGGATTATTTCATTGTTAGCAAAATTTATGTAGTGCTGTGCATTTACATAACAGTTTACAAACATTGACATGCTTCCTGCCCTGAAGAAATGAAGGAAGGAAAATAATTTTTTAAAAAAATTTTTTTTAAGTGGGTCAGTGCCTAAGGTGTACTAATTACAGAACTGCCATTGGGGAGGGAGTTGATGTATTATTTTGTAGAAATCTTGGTATCTTAGTTTGCTTATCTGCCATCAATATATTCCAATTGTTTCAGGGTGAATGGTAAGTCAAAAATATTTTTCTTGAACATTTTGCCTTCATCCTGTTTGCTCCTGTCACAAGCTGCCATTGCTTACAGTTTTCTTGATGGTTGTGTTTGTATTTCCTCTCTCTATTACCACACTTCAGAAATACTCTGGAAATAATACATGTTTTTGAAAAGATCAAAGCATATAATTTTTCTTTTTGTATTTTTGGATGAAAGGGTGATTGTAGTGCAGCATCAGAATATGGAGTGCAATGTGTTAAAGGATTTGAAACCAGCAACTGCAGCCAATATTCATCTGTGTTTAAGCCCAAAAGGACAACATTTGCTATGAGTTACATTTTCATGAATATAAGGCTTTCCTCTGCAATCAGCAGAACAACATCATTGCAAATTCTCAGTACATGGGAGGAGGATTTGTGGGGGAGTGTCTTCTGAGCTGCCTCTCCAAACTCGCAAAGCTCAGTTTTTCCAGCTGCCTCAGCCAGCTTTTTGTGAACTGTACGTGTGACACACAAGATGTTGAAAAACATGTAATTGCAATGAGGCAGGAAGTGTCTGCTGTTGCATTATGTTTGTAAAACTGTAACAACATCATGTGGAGAGATTGAACTCAGGCAAGGTGATTCAGGCAGCTGCTGGGTATCCCTCATCCATGTGGAACCTGCTTATCCATGGACAGCTAAGTCTTGAGCTGAAGGGACTGGTGCATATACACAGAGACTGTTAATCAAGTAAGCATGAAAAAATACAACCAAAGGTAAAGGGAAGTGAAGAACAGGATCTAGTGGAGCATGTGTTAATCTTGTGGAGATTTGGCCTTCTGCAATAGCATACTACATATTGCTCCTAAGGAGTATGAACTGTATTGCTCTCAACCTACATAGAAATGTGTTCAGAGAGTAAATGCTGTTACAACCTGGGCAAAAAGGTTGTTAACTAGAAAAGCTTCTGAATGGAGACCTATGATTGCTCTCAAATAGTTCTAGAGATGTAGATAAACAGTATATTAGTAATTTATCAAACAGCATTTAATCCCTCAGCTTTGAAATCAGAAAAATCTGGTGGAAAGAAGAAGGAGGTCAAGCCCAGTCTCTGAAGAAAGAAAGAATTTAAGTTTTCCTTTTTGATTTCTTTGTGATGGCTGGTGAGCAAAAGTCATTCTCATAAACTAAGCAGGCAATGTTATTTGCATGGTCAGCAGGGAAAACTGTGAGGAAGAATTCACCTTCCAGGAAAACACTCTCTCCTTGGCCATAGACTGATAAAATTGCAAGAGGCTGGAAACAATAAAGAGTGAATGTGATGCACCATTATATTTATGCTCTAGGAATAGAAAATGTTGGAGTTTTAAATGCTTAGTTGTTAGTGTCAAATTATGCAACTATTAAATGTCTTAATTTGCATAATTTTTCTCTCTTACAAGCCCAGTTTTGAGCACTTCCTCATCTGTCCATTTACAGATAATGTGACTTTTGATTACCCTTGAGTTTGAAGGGAGGGATAGTCCTCATAATATGCAAACAGCCTTACAGAATCTCCTCTTCCTGCACAAATATATGAGCAAAATCAGAAATGCCTTTGTAGGTAGGGCTGTTGCTACCCAGGCACCTGTGAAAGGACAAACATCCACCAGTCATGTCACACATGGCAGGGTAAAAGTAACACTCTGCAGGCCAGGATGGAAGATGCTTAGAGGTCACAAGTTTTAGCCAAAATTATAGTCTTCTGACAGATTTTGGATGGGTATTACAGTAATATAACTTGGATTTTTTTGTCTTATGGATACGTAAGAAATAGTTCAGCTCCATGACTATAGTTATTATTTGTTCATCTCAAAGGGCTCACCTGTGTCACAGCAGGGAAGTGACTTCTAGATGCAGCTGGGGTGCTCCAAGCCTTGTGCAGTAGATGCAGGGATACCAGTCCATGTACAGTATAACTCAGAGGCCTGAGTGCTCAAGCCAGTAAGTCCTGATAAACTCTGACTCTATAAATGAACTATTTATGGTACTGCATGAGTGGGATGCTGGGTGGCACACTGGCACAGCACCGAGCCATGTCAGTGTAAGAGTGCAGGGCACCACTGTCCAGGGAACTCTGCAGATACTTGCACTGCACAGGTGTGTCCAACAGAAAAATTGTACTGGTACTTCCATAATGTCAATAGAGCAAATATCCAGCTCTGGATAATAGAAACTTTGATTTTGGGCAATATATTAAATGGGAGCAATCAGTAGTGAAAAGAAAACAGAGGGAAGGGAGGAGAGGGTTAGGCTATTTGATGTTTTTATGTTAGTTCATGGCCTGAAAGTGTTTTACATGGGTGGGAATGTGCACACTTACCTCTGTGAAATAATCCAAGTGTGTAAACACTTGTTGTTCTCTATAGCCAATTTAATCTTAAGGGGTGTTGTGATTATATTCATGCTTTGAAATAATCCTTTAGAAAGTGAGTTTCTCTATGGACATGATTAATAATATTACTGGTGTTGTAACAAGTGTAGATTCTTCCCCAGCTTCAGGAAACACTGTACTACATATTCATTTTAGCTGAACTTAAATAAGGACTCCATTATGTCTTTCTTTAAACTACAAAGGCACGTGTAACTGTACACAGAATCCTTGAAGATAGCCTTTGTCTGGTATTTAAGAGTGTTAAAGCGTCTCATACTGAGACTGCAACTTAAGAACTTGTACAAGTCAACAGCTGTGACCTCAGCCAAGCAGGCAACTGAGTTTTCAGATAGCAAGCTGTGCCTCATTCTTCTTTGGCCAGAGCTATGTATATTTAATTAGTGTCCTCTCACCTTCACGCTACGTGTTTTCCCACTTGACGGTTCCTGGCATCAAAAGAATGTCCTTGAGAAAAAGTCAGGCCTATTGACTCCTAAGCATATTATTTGACTTGCTGTTCAAGTAGTCTGAAGAAAGAGCTGGAAATAATGAAAGACACTGCAATGTGGAGCTGCCTTAACTGACAGTGTCAGGTGGGTCGAAGCTATTGAACAGTTCCTATTAAATTAGCTTACCTTCATCTCAGCTAGTTAAAGCTGGCATGCTGACAAATTAGTTGCTTTCTGTATATAAAAGAGGAGAGGCAGGATGAGATTCCCATTTTGTAGCTTAGTGACAGTAGATATGTCACATCACAAGGTCAATAACAATCTGTCCATGGAAGAAATGTAAATGTTTGGCTGATGTCAATACATTTTGGATTAGATTGTGAAATATTCATTCCTATAGCAGATGAGCTCATTTGCACTAATAAAGACCACTTTATTCCAACCCAGTTAATTACAATGCTTTATATTGTCTGTTTTAAAATCTGATTACAGCTTTTGTTTAGCTTTTCCAATATTAGCTCTTGCGCATTCTATGCTATTTCTATCCAAAGAGTGCTAATAGAGAAAGTTAACGGACATGCCTGGAATGTGAAAAGGGTTAGGGGCTTATTTATTTATTTTTGTTCATCAGAACAGATGGATTTTACAGTTTTCTTTAGAGGGAGACTCTGAAAGTGTCATGGGCTGTGTTTTAAATTCAAACAGAAAACATTATTGAGGTTGGTTGGTTGCTGTAGATGTATGTTGTCTCATATGGCTAAACTCAGATTTTAGGAATAAAAATGCTTAAGGAGGTTAAACTGTTTTTCACCTCACTATGATATGGTAAGTATTGGGGATACTTTGTTGCTGCTCTTCACATGCTTCAGACTCCTTCATTGCTGGGTTTTGATCCTAAAGTACTTGCTGCCTAAAATGACTGGACTTCTTTATCTTTTGGGAGTAATCTCTGGTAAGGACATCATGACCTGTGTTTAAGCACTGTTAGAATACACTGCTAATTACTGCAGAGCTACCTGGTAATGTTCTCAGTTAAGTCACTGTTTCTTACATACCAAAGTGAATGTTCTAGATGTTTTAAAATTAAAGTATTTTGAAAATAACTACTGAAAGCACCAGATAAAATGAATGTATCATTTTTCTGGAGGGCTGGTAAGGTTTCTTCTTTATAGGTGTCTTTTGATAAGGCTGTTCAGTTCTGTGAAGAATTTCTGTCTCTTCTACTTCATAATTTTTTGTTTAAATTTTTTTAATGAGAATATGAGAGTACAGTATTTATGTCCTGGAGTATAGTACTGAACTTGCTTCTATTGTTTTCAGGATGTCTGTAAATCTGTGAAGTTTCATTATTGCTGAATTTAGTCTTGCCAAGTCATTTGGGCACAAACCAAAGCTCCAAGCGAACAATGTAACTTCTGAGCTGAAAGTGTTGTACTGCTCTTTTATCTAACTGTGATGATATCTAACTTTTAAAAGTTATAAAATTATTTTTTGACATATTTTGAGAGTTTAACAGAATCATACAATTCAAATCTCATTTTCCTCTGAGGAAGGTTATATTGACTGTAACTGTATCTTCATATCTTCAGATGCGTACAGCTTTTTGTCATTTGTTTTCCTTTATTTTTTCATTCATTAAACTGGTCTATATAACTTGACTCACATGTATAAAATGCTTCTCAGGAGGTGTCTTAGTGTCTTTCACTTCCAGTAACCTGGGAAAGATTTGCATTCAGTTCTCTAAAGAGTTTATGAGGTGAGGAATGATTACTAATACTTTTTTTTTGTCATCACCTTGCTGTGTAGGCAACATGAACTGTTTTCAAGTGCTTTTTACTTCTATTGTAGGGCCCAGAGTCTGCCTGAAATCACACAAGAAATCAGCCTGTACTTGATAATGATCGTGCACATGCAAGCAAAGTCTCATGTGCAAAGGTGACCTGCAGAAAGACACATTCTCTGGTTAACCCCCTCATCTCTCCCATGGCAAGTTTTTGTGCACTGGTGCAACATCTGGCATGACCCTGTGCATATATTGTGCATCTTATTATGGCAGAGGACCATTATATGATGGTCTAATGCATGGAATGGGCACATCTCTGCATTTCTGGGAACTCAAGTCACAAATGCAGCCTCAGTGCCCATTCCCCAGGAACTAACAGCACTCTTATATGTAGTGAGGGCTTCCAGGTAATTGTAAACAGGTTAATTAATGTGGAAGTGAAAATTTTAGAGCTGCCTTGCAGTTAGACCTCAAATACTGAGGAATTTTTTTGTTGGGTGGAAAATCACAACGTGCAGTGTATTTGCTAAGATTTGTCACGGAAACCCCTCCTTGTATGACACATTTGCTCTTGTGTAAGGATGTTTTATCAATATTTGTATCCATTTAACAATTATACATCTTTAGAAATGGAAAAGGCAGTCATATTGCATCAACATCTTACTGGGAAAACACATGATCCTCATTATAAATAAATTATCTAGAGTAAAAAGGGAGCTGGTGCTGTATGAACCAACCTATCAGCCTGATGCCTTGGTGTATACCTGGAGGCAGAAAAGAAATGAAACAACTGCTGTTCCATGCTTCAGATTCTGATGAACATAGAATAGGATATGGAAATACAAAGATATTAAAATTATAAATTTTTCATCTGGTGTGCTCAGCAAGCTTGTTCTTTTTGCTTTATCCCATCTTTCAAGCCTGTGAGTCTCTTTACTTAGGTTAGTGAACTGTCTTAATATTTTAAATCAGCAATAGTTGGAATGAGCACACATAAATTATCCACAGGTAGTGGGGTCTCTAAATGAACAAGCTCTCAGAAGATATTCAGAATAATTGTGGCTCCTAACTTGCAGTTCCTGATGTCCTATTTGTATCTGTCTACCTACTTCCCTCAGAAAATATGGAGGACATGTTGGGAAAAGCAGTGAAAATTTTTAGTTTGTGGAATTAGCTGTAGAAGCTGATTTTAATCTGTGCCTGAGCAAAATTTATTATTGGCAAGCAATTTTAATCAGAAATGATATGACATCTGCTATAGCGGTATAAAAGTACATAAATATTTTTGTATTCTCAGTAGAAAAATAAACATTCCTGGAATATCTAGTCTGTAATTTTACTTCTAAAACATCTCCCTACTTTTAGCAACAATTATTATTGACAGATACCACCTATACTTTGTGGCACTCCCTTGAATCCAATTAACTGCACGATGATGCCTGGAGGTATCGAAAATAACAACCCACACAAATACCACTTTTATTGGTCTGTAAAAGAGTTCTTTCTATTGAAGTTAGCAAGGAGTTGATTCTTTTTCGTGATGTTGCATGTATTGTTTTATACTGAATCTCAGTTTCAAACTCATCCCTAGAGAGCAAGAACAGAAGCATATGGAAAGAAGCATAGAACAAATTCCATATTTTCTAGTTGTGAAAATACTGTTTTGTTGGTGAGTGTGTTGAAAAGAAGGCAGTTTCTGAACTCTGTCTGCTTCTCAAAAGCTGTTTGGTGGTTAGAATGCACTATCCCAGCAAAATCATGTAGATTTTTGTTTGTGATGTGGATTTTCTTGTCCCTTCATGCTTCGTATTTTGTGATGTCTTTCTCCTTCTGTGAAAAAGTAATCAGAACTAAAAAAGATAATATATTTTGTATGCTGTCAGGAAAATGGCTACTGTGTTATTTTTAAAGAATGTTTTGTTTGGTTGGGGTTTTTGAGACTTTCGGGTAGAAATAGAGGTATCAAAGGGACACAAAAGCCATGTATAGGAGATTTGCTTCTGCTTATCTTTTCAGTAGAGCAAGGTAAAATGAGAATATGGTTCTACAATTAATTAATTGAAAAGAATCCAAATTATTGGGTTATGGAAAGATATTTCTAGCTTAGGTCAGGCTGAATTTCCCTGTTGTGGAGCATAAAAGAATCTTCAAAGCAAATTTACTACTCAGCAAAACATTTGATCACATGATAATTGATTTTGGTTTGTCATAGCTATTTCTGTACTATTTAAAAAGTCTTAGGTTATTAGTATTTTGTAATTTTAAAAATACTTATCTAAAAAATACTAGTGCCAAGGTCTGTGAAGTTTCTCTGGAAAGAAATTAAGCTGCTTACTCAGTTACCTTAAGTTAAACAACTTATGTGCTGACCACTTACCTCAGCTCAAAATGAGGTGGCAGGTAATTCAAAGGAGAGAGTAAGAACTCTGCTTACTCCATAGCCTATAATGAAGTTTGTCTGAAATCATACAGCATCTCTTGAGGGAATTAGTTGGTAAAGGTAGGGTGACAGTGATGGGAGACTGTCACATGAGTGACAGTTCTGATATGACCAGCAGTGGCTGGTAAAATAGATTTCAGCATGACATCCTATTTCTGGTGACAGAAGGTATATTGCAGTCGTGTTTTATGATGGAGGATATGCTGGCCAGGAAATGCTGGTTATCCCCATCTGTTTTCAAAATGTTTAGTGAGATCTGTAGCAACGAACCCAAATCTACAGCATCCAAAGTGTAGCACATAATGGAAGGCAGTGTTAGTTTTGGCTGGGCCCCAAAAGCCTGTCATGGAAAACAGAACCAACACCTTCTGGCCCAGGAACGAGGGCTGCCAAAGGTTCTCTTCAGTGCTCCCCTGTAAAGTCACCATTAACAGTAGAACTCTTACCTCTCTAAATGGAACTGCAGATATGAAGTGAAAAAGTGTGACTTTACTGCCATTTCAAATGAGCACCTGGAGGTCGTATCTGTTTGCAGGACTGGGACACCTACACTGTTCCCAAACTTTCTTTGGCTCTATTCACACACTTCAGCAACAGCAACTCTCAAATCTAAGTTCCACCACTGAAGTGTGAATTACTCAGATTGTAAAAGTTACCAGTTGTTGGGAAAACATTTAGTAACTGTGCTGGAGTATGAGTGGGTAACAGCAAGAAGCTGAGGGAGCTTAAGTTTAGGTTATTACTTTGAATCATGCAAACCAAAGAAATAACTCATTCTTGAATGATCAAATGGTAAATGTTTAAAATTTCTCTTTGACTTATCTCCTGCTCTGTTTCATGCAGATTTTCTGGTCACAAGTTTCACTAGACTGATTTTATGTATTCAGACAGTGCTACTGAATTGCTGCTGCTGAGCTTACAAGTTTTCTCAGGAAAGCCATGAAGCAGGGGCAAAATACTAATGGGATGCTTTGACACCACTCCATCAAATATTTAACCTGTTTCATTTCTTCTTCACACACTAGTCATTCCAGCAGCTCTATTTTAATTGTTTAGGGCTCAATTCTCACAAAGTGGTACACTTGTGACCCACTTTTAGTGCCATCTTATCCTTAACAGGCAACATGGGAACTGACATAACTGTAAGAGACTTCCAGATGCTTCTCACTGCTCAAAGAAACTGCTGCTACAACACCCCTCTGATCCAGCTGAAGAATTCTTCCATTCACGTGGTTGAATTTTCACACAGTGGCTTCTAATTTTGCCGTCAAATAGGTTAAAGGCAAAAGGCTGAGAAGAATAGGTCTCCATTTAGTAAGAGAGGTATCTGAGGCCTTATATTGGCCCCAAATTTACAATGAACCAGAAAAATTTTGCACACAGGCTTTTGTAAGTGCCCAGATGTTCAGACTCAATCTCAGCAAGCCTGGCTACTCAAGCTAATTTCATCTATGGCTGATGTCCTGGTTGTTTATTATAAATTTACTGATAGTATTAACCCACGTTAATTACAGCCTACCAATATTAATGCTGATTTAAAATTGTTTACCAGTAGCAATTTCTGTAGGGAGATGTTGCTGGACACTGCTGTACCCATTACCTTAAAAAAAGATGTTACTTCTCATTGTGAACTAATTTAGAGCACAGGAACAATATGTGCCATAGTGAAGAGTCTTAAGTATAGTTGTGGTACCAACATGTTGTGTAAAGAACACTGGGTAATGCAGAAGATTCTGAGCCTTGCTAAAGTTTGTAGCAATGAAGGTCTCCTCTAACCTAAATTTTGTATCCAACCTACCAGACCATGTGGTTACTGGCAGTAGGAGACTGCTATCGCTTTGTTCTAATTCTAGATAGAGTTGCTTGCCCCATCTCTGTTCTGTAAAATGCAGCTGGTAATAAACTGGCAGCTTGCTTACATTTCCAAATGGCCTTATAAATTGCAGAAAATGCTCCATGTGAGGGAACAGTACCACTATATGCTTATCCGAACAGAACTGACAATTATAACGAAATCTGCTGCTCCTTTTTCTATTATGTGCTCTTGCAAGGCAGAGAAGTGCTTATGTACAGAGTTTTATCTGAGTCTGCTGATAGTACTAAAATCTTTCGGAATCTTGATGGAAAGTCAATTGCTTTTCTCAGTTTCCTCACCAGCTTTGTGCATGTTCTTTCAGCAGTACCCTTGTTAAACCTAAAGATATGGGAAGATTTTCATTCAATGGCCCTTTCAGACTTCCCTCCCTCTGTAGATTACATAATTATTCTGGAGGAAGAGTGGATTGCAAAGAAGGTATTTCTTTTTATGCCAGTTCTGATATTTATTTTACAGTGTGCATTCATCTGCTGATGATTATTCAGTGCTCTATACTAGGATAAGGTATTCTGGTGAATATAAACAGTGGTGCAACTTCTAAAGGTATTAAACAATGGCAGCTTCTTTGAAATGAATAGCAGCTGCAGGTATTCTATCTCTGCTTACATGATTATGTATGAATTTTATATTTTATTTTGCTGTCTGTGTGGTACCATTATGGTTCAGCAGAACTAAATCTGTAGGGAAAAGAACTAATCAGATAGGAAGCTGAAACAGGATATAAATGAGTTCACTATGTAGTCAGAGAAGGAATATAAAAATCATATTCATTGTGGGAAGGGAGAAAAGATTAAAAATAGGTGATGTGAAATGTGTTACCATTGTTTGCATCCAAATTAAAGTTAGAACACGAGCCATTCATGAGCAAAAGGAGCAAAAGTATAGAACAAAATTATCTTGGCTAATCATACTTTTCAAATTATATAACGTCTAGTCTGCAGATAAATTCTTCTGAATTAATCACACTAAATGTTAGGACTAGAAATAGCAGGTAGCTTGGTTTGGGAGTCCAGGCCTCTCTATCATTAGGAATTAAATTATATAATCCTATTTGCAAATGTTGAAGGATTTATTTTACAATTAATTAGATTTCATCCCTGACTATTGCTCTGAAGTGGTTATCTAAGCACTATAAAAACTTATTCCCAGTATAGGCATGATCAGGCAGAATTACAGAATCACTGAATCATTGAGGTTGGAAAATATCTCTGATATCATCGAGTCCAACCGTTGACTGATCACCACCATGTCAACCAGACCATGGCACTAAGTGCCTAATCCAGTTCTTTCTTGAACATTTCCAGGGATGACTCCACCACCTCCCTGGGCAGTCCATTGCAATGTTTAACAACCCTTTTCATGAAGAGATTCCCCCTGATGTCCAACCTGAACCTCCCCAGGTGCATCTCGAGACTGTGTCCTCTTGACCTGCCGCTGGTTGCCTTGGAGAAGAAGCTGATCCCCACCTTGCCACAGCTTCCTTTCAGGTAGGGGTAGAAAGAGATAAGGTCACCCTTGAGCCTCCTTTTCTCCAGGCTAAGACCTAAGAAGGTCATTCAGAAATGTGGAATAATGGCATCTTATGAATTTGTGTCATTCTATTTTATTCTATGGTATCCATTTCTCAAGTATTGGTTCCATGAGATTTTGGAGGCAGCGCCATGAATTTAGTCCTCTAAAATCTCTAAACTGTGAGATAAGTATAATGTATCCACTGAAAAAACCACTACATTTAATAATTACATATAAGTGCATTAATAATTGCATTTAAAGGAAAAAGAAGAAGAAAAAAAACCACCAACAAGTTTTCTTGTATCCTTCTACTGGGGACTGGGTGTCATACTTACAGAACAGCTACAAGTAAGTTTAAATATTTTACTACCTCTAATTCATGATGTTTCACATTTCATTATTATCACTTTTTCTGTCTTGGGAATGCACAAAGAGCCATCATGCCTTTAAATTTCTATTGAGGTAGAAATATACTTTTTGTATATATTTCATTCTGGAAGTGAATGAGATGCAATTCAATGATAGCAAAAAATGACAGGGTATGGGAGAAATTGGAAAAAATTATTAAATACTTCTCAAGGAGGTTTCTTTATATTAGTATGTGCACAGTAATTCCAAATTCATTTGATAGTTGGCTATTTAAAAATTATAACATATTTAACAGGAATATAGCCTTTTGTGTCTCAGAAAAAGGATGATGTATGCAAATATGGAATGTGTTTACCAAAAGACAAAATGCACGGAATTCAATGTTTTTCTTCCTGTTAGAAATGAAAGACTGTTATTAGTTTCACTAGATTGAAGGATGGCATTCTCCTCTAAATCTTTTACAACTGTTTGTTTAGGGTAACATAGTGTTTTTCATTCATGGTCCTCTTTGTTATCTATTAAGCACAAAACCAAGAGACTATTGTGTTGTTCAAATATAAATTTTTGAACAATAATGTCTTTCTGTGTACAATCTCAGATGTACTCTGCTCAGTCACAGAGGTTCAGCTTTATCACCTGTGAATTTAATAGCAAAATTAATTGTGGCTCCTATTAAAGAAATTCCTGTTGCTCCAGTTCTATGGGGCCTATATGCTCAATACAATTTGTGTCAGCACTGTATTTGATGTAATATTGAGGAAACATGGCTGTACTTCAATAAATCCATAGTTTCTAAGATCAAAAAAGGCTGTGAATGTAAAGCAAATACATGCAGATAGGATTTGTCCTGTAAAACATTTTTAGCTTCCATTATAAGGAACCCAGTTTTTGAACACCAATATAGCTATTTATGGGCAGGTGTATGTGGCTGTTGATAGTGCTTAGGAAAGCAAAGTAGACTAAACTGTGCATGAAAGCAGTTTTTCAGGTAATCCATCTGTTGCTAGAAAGCCAAAGGAATAGTTTTTCTTCTAAAGTTACTCCTAAAGATCCCTAATAAAAGTACTATCAGGAGTTATGATATCAGTTTACCACCCAGGCTCTGGTTTTGATAGTCATCTGTGATTGTCTTTTTGATTATCAGAAGAGAAGGAAATAAAATATTCCAGGTAAACAGATATTCACCCAAAAGGGCACTAAGCATAAAGTTTTGAACTTCTTAATTGATAAAGCCTAGATTTGGGGCCCTTTTAAAAAGCTTGAAAGCTTGTCTCACATTGATGTTCAATCAATTAGAACAATAGAGTAATATCCTTTTTAATTAATGGAATGATATTTTTGAAGGAACTTCAAATTACTATTTTTTTTTTACAATGTATCCAGTTCTGTATGTGCAAGCTACTTTTCAGAGTCTTTTTTTGGTATGTAATTTCATGATAAATTTTTTTTGGTGTACCTTAAGATTACATTTCAGGCAAATTTTAATATTTCAGAGGGCACATTTCCCAATGGCATATGAGATTTTTATTGTTCTTGCTAAAGCAGCACATATCATGTTCCCACAATCAGTCTCTTAAACACTTCAAGACTTTCTATTTGTACTGCTACATGTGGGATTTGCAAACCTTGCCGGGCAGATCCTGCTTCCAAGTCAGAAGGCACAAGTTGGCTCTGTGGCAATGCATTATCCTGTTAAGACTTCATCCAGTCCCAATTAAGCCACATCTTTTTGACACTTGAATCAGGGTTTAAAAAGCATAATTTTTCTTCCAATTTCAGCTTTCTTAATAAGATCTTAGAAAATGTTCTTTGATTCCAATCTTGGTGCTTTCAAAAAGTTCCACTTCTTTTCGTCATAGAAGCTACTTCCTTACCAGAAGTGAGGTCTTAACAGTTGAAACCATAATTAGAGGTAAATTGCCATCCTAGGGGGAGATTTGTTCCACTACCTCATTCATGTAAGAGTTAGTAAGGTGTTTTAAGTATATTACATGCTATGCCAGTTTATATTCATATGTTTTGTGCCACCCAAGTAATGTGATGAAGGGTAAACCAATTTATTATGACAAACTGTACAGGTAATTAGAACCAAGTTCAGATCAAATCTATTACTACACTAAATCTTCATTTAAAATTAGTTGCAAATGGACTTCCTAGTGTACTCTAAATGCATGAGGTAGCAGAGTTCAGAACATCACTGTCTTGAAAAGAAAGCTTTTATGAATCTCCTTTCATAAAATTGTACATTATATGACACAGAGTTAATACAGCAACTCTCAGAGAACTAAAATTCCTTATATAACGTAGTTTCCAAAACAAGTGGGTTTTTTTAAATATTTCCCTTTATTTGCTATTTGATTATTATCATCTGGTTATCTCCATTTTGTCACTTTTTAAAGAATTCATCACTGGAGTTAGGCAAAATCAGTTGCCTTGGATATTTCTGTTTATGTACATGTAGAAAAAGATTTTCTCCTTTTCTGTTCTGCATCACCAGTCTGATAAGTGAGATGACGAGTGTTGTGAAAGCATTTATACACACTTTCAGCCTCTCAATCAGTAATTCTTTTCATCATACTTGATATGTAACCAAGTCCCAAATATCAGTTCTGTGTTGTTGAAACCTTTCAGTCCTAAAGTCAGCGCCATATAGATTCTGTATCCATTTGAACTTCAACCAATGGCCATTAAAAATTATTCTTAGTGGTTTAGACACCCTGATCAGATATAATAGAAAATTAAAATATTTTTAAATTCTTCCTGATGACCAAGCCCCTTTCCCAAAGGATTTTTGCCCCTTAGCTAACCTGTAAGGGTAGATAAATAGTGAGCCAGCACATCTGAGGTTTTTCTCATCTGCTGAGCTCTACAGGCTGGCCCAAAGTGTATCTACAGTCTGTAGGACTAAGGGAAGGCAAAAATACTGACCTGACTTTCTCTCCTGCATTAGTAAGAGTTCTTCCCTTCACTTCTTATTAATGTACACTGAATTTGAAGGCATATATATTTTCGTGACTACTGACTGGATTCTAGTCAGGCAGTTCATTTGAAGGTTTGGGGTAACCTTTTGGCAGGTCCCTTGTTTGCCCCTCCCTTCTGATTTGCTAAAAACCCCAGTACAAGTGTCTGCAGTGAGACAGAGATGATGCATAAAGCAAGTGTGACAAAGGAAGGTCATAGAGAAGACATTGCTCTGTGGAACTGTGATCTGTGAAAGGCAGGGATGTGTGAACTCAAATTTATAGGCTCTCTGTTGAGACATTTCCAGAATATTGCTCATAATACCACCATATTCCATCAATCATCCTTCTTTGGGCTTGTTCTAACTCACTTCTTTTAAAAGACAAGGAAAAAGGATATTTACAACTTTCCATTTGTATTCTTAGCATGAATTGAAGCTTCATAAGCACTACTTACAGGGTTTATCTTTTTTTTTTATTTGATTTATCATTTTGCTACTTTTTCTAGCCCAGCTACGATTCTAAACATTGCTTTTTGTTGAGACATACAGTAAGTATTGCAAACAAAATGTTATCTAAGCACCAACTCCAATTTAACAAAGAGTTGACGTTTTCTTTAATTAATGCTGTCTGTTCATTCTTAATCAGTCTGTCACTAATCTGAATTTCAATGTCTTTAAAACAACTATCATGTTATTTCCATTGGACTCTACCTCCTTTAAAACAAAATGCTCAGTGCTCACATAATGCTCATTTTTGTTCCTTTACTTTTCCTAAGTTATGATGTGCAAGTAAAATCATGCTATTAAGGTGGAATTAGTTCCCATCTGATTTTTTTACAGACTTTGAAAATTCTACTGTCAAGACAATAGGATGAAAAATCTCCCTGTAACAAGGGAATTATAACTAGGGAATCAGGGTACAAAAAGGAGATACGAATACTGTCTCAATAATACAAATACTCTCTCAATAACTGGTGCTCAAAACAAGAAAGCAAATTCTGGTATTTTCAGAACATTCATAATCACGTGGAACTTTGTATTTTTATGTTATAGCTTCAATGACTTGATTAGCTGCTGTAATACCATATCTATAAGCAAGATCAATTTTCAAAGCTGTGTGTTTGGAAATTAATGGATACCACACTTTCCATGGGAAAATGACTACCTATATAAAAACTTAAATTAAAGTATTGCATAGCACTACATGTGAATTGTGCAACAAAGGCAATTCTAATTTGTATTTTAAAACATCATTCAGCTGTTCTGACTATCAGACAATCCTTTTTCTTTTTTTTTACAATGAGACATTTACATTCCAGTTTCTACAGGAACTGGAACAAACAAATGTACAATAGGTTTTTGTATCATCCACTAATCAGTCACTAAATATGAGACAGACAGATCATTCTTTCCAGGCAAGCTTTATTCTCATGTTTGAGTTTTTCTCTTGCAGCCCTGACACTTTCATGTCTCCTTTTTAATTGGTGGAATTTCTTGTTTGTTTTTTCATTATATTGTTGTTCCATTTCTAGAATCAGTTTTGCAGGTTTTCAATGCAGTGCTCAGACTTTGCTGCTCAGCCCAGCAGAGCACCTTGCTGGGATAACATCTTACTGCTGCTACATCAGCTGGCCCTGGGTAGGAGGGAACACTTTACTGGGAGATTTCAGATATCTCCTGTAAAAAGCATGTTCAGTTTTGTGTCTCAATCCAATCCAATGCTTCATAGAAGCCATTTCTCCCTACCTTTGTCTATTTTTTTGTTCATTCTCTTCACTTAGCCAAGAGTTTTCTTCCTAACTCATTTTTAGTTCAGTCCCTCTGTATTCAGAAATAGGCTGTCCATCCCAGTGTCCTCCCTCAGTCCTTCCTAAGTGTCCCTCTCAGTCCAGGTGATAAGGATATAAGTGATATTTCATGTCTTCCTATGCTGTCAGAGCACTTTCTTCTATTTTTTTCCATTGACTGGCAGCAGCATCCTGAATTCTAGGATAAAATGGATTTTTCTGCTGAATTTGGTGATGTGTCTGTACCGAGCCCTCTTCAGCTGCACCTTTATTATCGTGTAAGTGCAGTCATCCTGGGATACATAAAATTTCCTTATGGCACCCTAAATTTGCTTTAAATGGTCTAGAAAATAATGGCTCTACCTACAGTTAATATAAGCAAATAAATAGGTGATGTAGAAAGCTTAAAACCACTGCTTGGTACACAGTTTCTCAAGTTAATTAAGAACCATTTCAGTGTGAGGAAGAACTGATAGGGCAGTAGGTCACTGGCTCTACAGCTATGGTTATAATACCTATTTCCCAATTTTATTCACACATTGCAGCGACTCATGAAAATTTCCCAAACATGCATTTCTTGATTCAAGCCTGGATTTAGTTTTTACAGAGACTGTTTTTCAGGAGTGCAGAGGGAGTCAGGTCAGGGGGGGATTGGCAGCCTGGGTTCACCTGAGGACTGGTGGGAGAGAGAAGTGATCTGGGGATTCAGGGGCCCCTCACACAACCAAAGGCATCCAATTCCTAAGGGTGGGATCTGCATAGGACTGACTAACCTGCAAAGAGTGAGGGAATGACTTCAACCTGTGCTCATCTCTGCCCGCTGCTTATGAAATATAATATAATAAATTTAAAGGGTGTTGAGCCATGGTTTCTATTAAATGCAAAGGAAACAGGGGAAAGCACAATTTTGGTGAAAAATACATCCGTAAGTAATTCCCTAGGGACTCACTGTGGTCTGGGGATTAGGTTTGGGATTACTTTCAGAATTTAGAAGTGACTTATTTTGTAATTTTTAGTAAACCATTTAAACTTGGAATTTTAAATTTTCTATTGAGAAATGGGCTTGATAATTTTCTGTCACACGCAGTAGCATTTGTAGAGCATGCTGTGCCTTTTCTTCTCTACATTAAACCAGCTTCTCCTGGTGCCTGGATTTCTCTTTTTTTTTAATGTGTTTTTTTTAAACTATGTAATGTCTTTTCTGGTCAAACTTCTCATGACAAGTGCCCTCCTGTCTTCTAACCATGGGACAAGATTAACTCACATATATATATATGTATGTATGTATGTATGTATATATATATTTATGTATGTATGTATATGTGTACGTATAGTCAAAACTATCTATCTTTTGATTGAATATATGGGAAATGAACCTGCAAAAACAATACAAACAAATAAGTCTTCCAGGAAAATTAAGAGAGGGAGAGACCAAAAGAGGAATTCAGCCAATTGATCTTGATTACTAGTTGCTGCTGCCTCTTCTGTTTAGAGACATCTGGTGTGTGAGCCATGAGACAGGGCTTTCTGGATAGTGTAGGAGTTTTGTCTATTTTTTTGTGGCTGCTTCTTCATTCTCTGTTTTTTGGTCATATATTAGGGATAACTACCTTGCAGTAATCCTAGGCTGTTCTAACTTAAGAATGGACACTTGTAAAAAGCCTGAGTTGTCTTGCCTTCATAGCTGCTCATTTCCAGCATAGTGGGAACACTTCTGCTGTTACCACTCAGCCTACAATTATATGTTACTGGGTACTCACTCAAAAACTTGGACCCTATTGAGGGGATACCAGTTGTTGCAGCTGTAAAACCTTGTGTAAAACCTCCACTAAATGTGTAGCTTTCTGGGCTGTGCAGCCTTCTATAAAATGAAGTATGGGAGCAGGGGCTGCTCTCGTTATACATTTGTCTGTATTGACTCACCAAACAGTCCTCCTGGGTGCAGAAAATGAAATGGCTTCTTATCTACCTAAGGTAGGTGAATAATTCACTACTATTTTACGTCTCATCATTGTAAGTCTACAGATGTTGTGGGGAGTGAACTCAAACATTTTTGTTCTGTACTATTTGCTACTAAGTTAACTTCTGTGTAACAAGTGTCGGTGTTCACTCCGTGCTTGGGTCTCACCTGTACAGCAGGAACAGCTTTAATGTATTTCTTGAGCTGAGTGAATTATTCATCAGTATTTTTGCATGTCTTCTTGCTGTCAGCCCACAAACATCATGCTGGAGAAACTTAACATTTGTCTTATGCTATTTACTCCTACATTACCCTCCACGTATTGGACGTCACTGCTCACCTCTCTGCCGAGTATCAGCTGTCTGCCAGCAAATACTTTCAATTTACTGTAGCAGCATTGCTGAGCAGCTGGAAAATAATTTTTCTAACATGTGGCAGAACAAATTATTGCACAGGAGGGGGTTAATGGAATTGTCTGCCAGAGGAATAAATAATTGAAAGGACATGGATCTACTTATTAGCTTGAATAGAGGCTTGATGTCCTAAATTATACCTTGTTAGAGGTAGAGAGCTTATGCTTTGTTTCAACAGAAGCTGACTTCAGGAAACAGTGTCAGTATACCTGATATTTTTGTCTGTCACATATATCTGAAGTTGTAGTAATTCTCACTTACAATAGAGATACTATTAATTTTCTCTATGAAAAGTTTTCTCTGTTACAGTGACACAACAGAGTCAGAAGGGCTGAACATAAGGTGCCATCTTTGAAAACATAGCTACAGATATTTTATTTTGATCTGGCTAATACTGCTGTTAATGGCTCCATGAAATTTAAACTTTTTGCTGCGTTCTTTTCATAGGGTTTTTTGCACATTATTTTTTAAGTGAAGCTATCGGAGTGATACAGGACAACTAGTTGCTCTTTTCATATTAAAAACTTAAAAAAACTATGTCATGCAGTATAAAGTTGTACCTGTTTTTTCTCCAGTTGTTTGTAAAAATGACATGGTTACTTAAAGTTTAATTTCTACATACTCTTTTTTTTTTTTTTTAATAGAAACACAACTCAAGACTGACTGTTTAGAAGAATACTTATTCTCTGAATTTGTTTATTGTTTAGCAGTACTTGCAAAAATAGCCTTACACAATTTTCAACAAGGAAGAAGGAAGCATTTTCTTAAAATTTAAGTTTTGTTTTTTTTTAAAAAGGAGGAAATTGAATGTATTATTTTGAAGTGCAGTAGAGCAGAAACAAGTCAACACAAATTGCTAAACATATATTGTTCTGGTTCTAAAATTATTATATGCTACCATTTGGACAAGAGGGCTGGATATTTAAAAGCAAAGAAAATAGCCCCCTGAACATATTATCATGTACTTCTATGCATCTCCAAGCTGTAGAAGATTTTTTACAATCTTCCTGTAAGTAAATTATAATACAGGTTACAGACTGCCAAAACCGGCTTATGTGAAAACTGATTTCAGCTACTGATAATTTTACTGAAGCCTTGTGTTCTTCATTCAATCACCTTGGAGTGCCAGCCTGAAGTTAATCCTGGGATTCTGATGCAGGACTGCTCTACAGCAGAATTACCCATAATTGCCTCAATTCCTGCTGACTGGTTATTTTTGCACCAGTGACTCAAATTAGGCACAGCTGGCCCGAGCAAGTTGGAGTTTAATAACAGCCAATTGTCACAAACTCGCTGACGGTCAATGTTTTTGTCTCAAAAGGTTGAAAGGAACAGTGACAGTTCTCTCCCATCTCCCTCCCCAGCCTCTGAACAAGGAGGGATCTTCCTTCTGAAGCTGAAGAAACATAAAGTTGAGTAAGCTTCTTCCTGTGGGGAAATGTTCTTTTCCCTCTCTGAACAGTTGCCATAATATTGAGGTGTCTGTACAAACCACATGAATATTTGATGGGTCTTAACAACAAAGGACAGAAAATATCCTGCTCATTTTTGTGTGTAGGCATTGGCTCAGTGAAACTGAAACACTGAAATTAGGTTTAGATTGAGACTTCTCACTTGAGGGGTGGGTCACCCAGATAGCAGTGAAATCTTTACAATTGAAATGAGTCTGACAGTGGTTGTCGAGGCATCATAATAAGCCTGACCTATAGCTGTTGGCTCATTTTACCAAAAAACAGCATTGAAATCCAGAAGAATGAAACATAGCAACCCACAAATCAGCCAGAGGAGAGTTACTGCTGAACAGGCAACTGTCTGTCTGGATCTTGCTGTCACTGCTGTTCGCTGCTTCTAGCTTTTTACATAAAATGGGATCTGATGTTCTTTTTCTTGGTAGAGATGGGAATGTCTTTTGTGGCAAACTTGGAAGGACCACCTTTTTAAAGGACTTAGAGTGAAGATTGCAGTTCTGTCAAAATCAGACTGAAAATATTCTGAGAAATCAGCTGCTGAGTAAATCCATAGGTTTATGATGTCTAGTTTCAAGGCAGTGCTTCAGCTCCATTTTGTCAAAAGTCACAAGCTTTTGAAAAATTCCCTATTAAATTCCTGCTGGCTGTATTGTACCAGGGTGTGCACACTTGTTCCTGCATATGAGAAGTTTAGATCCATTACTGTGTTTGCTTCAGTGCTCACCTGTCCAATTAATATGAAAGAATCCCTTGAAGTTAATTAATGCTACATCAAAGAAGACCACCGATCACAAATAACAAAATCAGTGAATGAAAATCAGTATTTCTACTTTGACTATCTTAAAACCATCTTGGAACAGTGACAGTGTGCATTCAAAAGCAAAGTGCAATGCAAACAGGCATGCTGGAAATGGTGGTGTGCATTTGCTACCAGAATGTATAGTGAATCCAAAGATACTTGCTGCATATGTCTTTCTTCATTATTTTGTGAGACCTTTAAGAATCACAAATGCCAACATAGAGACAGAATATTAAGACATCCCCAAGGGTAAGTTGAATAAAAATTCCCGAGAGCCTATAAATCTATTTGAAGGTGATAACCTAATTACTAGTATGCCTGTCAAATCTCCAGAAAAGTGATAAGTACAACAGTAATTCTATGAAATATGGACTTTTACTTATCTGGCTTGACCTTTCCTCCTGCTCTTTAACCCTTCTGCCCTTCAAGTCTCAAAAAATGGTTGAGTACAAAGAAAACTATAATACAGACCTGCACTTGGTAAGCTGGAGGTGTTGAGCACTTCAATACCACATTGAATCCTTCACCCTCTGAGGATCTGTTTGGGAGCCAACATAATAAAATGAGCATAATGCACTTGTGTTCGATTGACCATTTGTCCTTTTGTGAAGAGAAAGGTTCCATGGGACAACAGGCCCTGGATGATGCTTTGAAGCTAAATGTTGGCCAAAAAGTTAGCTGAGGGTGGACTGAGCTCTGCACTGCCCTAGTTACAGACTTTCATCTTGGAAAGCAGGTCAGTCCTTGGCATTACTCAAGTATTTCTGAGTTGCAATACAGAGAAACCCAAAGAACTGGACAATAAACAATTAAATCAAGGTCAGATCAACAAGTTAGTTTGTATCACCTTTCTTTAATCAGTGTTGGTGCAGAACCTCTGATGACCTGTGTGGATACCAGCTGGCAGGGTAAAAGCTTGACCAGTTCCCCTTAATGAGAACCCTTGTTTTCCACATATACGCTTAATAAACACTCTGATTAAATTCATAGACCAATCAAGTATCCTAAATGATGGAAAGGATGATTAAATTTTAAAATTAGCAAAGCAGTGGAGACATTAAAAAATACCTGCAGTCTTTAATGAAATGACTTTTATACAAATCTGGCAATGCAAGTCAAGAAATTACACACCAAATTTATTCATTTGAAGGAAAAAAAAGTAAGACTAGATACCTTTTCATGCATTAATTTATTTCTACTTAATAAAATAGCAAACATGAAAGTTTGCATAAGCAGTATTTCACATATCAGAAATTATTGTATTCACTTGATTTAAGCTCTAATCAAAGTCATAGTTTGAACAACAATACTATGAAGTTCTACAGATTCATTTCACTATATTCATGCTATTCCCATTAATTCAGCAGGTCTAGTCAAATAAAAAACATGCACATAAGGGACTCTACATGAAAACTTATAAAAGGATTAAAAATTTTACTTTTAGGTCTTGAATACAATAAATCCAATATACTGTAAATTGCACTCATATAAAGTATTTTTTGAGCCATAAGTAATTAAAGGTCAGGGAAAAAATATTCAGATAAAGACCTAGAAATTTTGTGTGTTACAAAATCATAGTGGACATAGTTCTCATGAAAACACACTTTCTCCTCTTGTTATGTATTTTCAGCTGAGTCACATATTTATTTTGATTCTTCCACTCCCTCTCGCCCCATTTTGTCAGTCATATATTTTTATGTGTTGTTATTCACTTCCTTGTAGTGAATTGCTTTTGGTCTATGAAAGCTATACTTTTTAAAATGGGTGGTTGACTGAGATTCCTGGTACTAGTCTAGGAAAAAGTGGGTTTTAACCTTCTTCTAGGCTTATTTTTCCCTCTTCATATAGCTATTCTTTTTCTTGCTTGAGAGAACCTCTAGGCCCCAAGACAGATTTCAATGTTTAATTTATTTTCATTTTTGGTAGGCTTCATTCCCTAAGTGTGAAATAAACTCTGCTGCTTGTATTACAATTTTATTATCAGTAGCTTTCAGTCTATTCAGTGCTCTGCTTTGTGGTAACAGTCTTTGGAATGCAAAATCAAGAGGTGTTGTTCACTGGCAGTTCTTCTTTTGTCTGTCAATTTGGATTTATTTTTTTCAATGCACATAATATTTAGAATATTCAAGGCTACAAGAGACCATTTGTGGTTGTACAGTCTGATTCCCTGCTTTACCTGATTACAGAATTGCATTTACATCAAATCCCAAACTTTTCTGGCTAAGCCCAGCCAGCTATTTGAAAGTCATGTGAGGCAAGTCAGAGCTGATAAGTTTTGTATAGGACACAAAAATAACAGAACCTTTTGAATTGCCAGCTTATGTTGCAATCAGGTGGATATAAAGCACATTTAAGGGAAGGAGGGTCCTCAGAGCCCTTCAGCTGTTTCCCAGTGTTGGCTCTCTGAGGGTCAGCCTTGCTGAGCTTTTCCTGACCAGCTGAGGACTTGCCTTTGAGTCTGACTGGTGTTTATTACTTTGTTAGGCAAGAAAAGTCTCATGTCTGGCTTTAACCTTCTCCGTGTGCTTTGGCTGTGCCTGTTCTCCACCTCACTCCCTGTCCTTGTGTGTGGAGTTCTGTGTGCTGCCCACTCACCCCAGCTACAGCCCCGGGTTACACTTAGGGAAAAAATTCCATGTATTGCCTGACACAGGTCTCTGCTCCAGGATCAGCCTCTGTCAGAGTAAGGTGCTGACTGCATCCTCAGCTTTTTTAATTGCTTCAGAGGTATTCACTTGAATGACTGGGGCAATTTTTGGTTAAAATGTGTTTCTGCACATAGGAATTCTTTTGTGTCCAGTTTCTTCTGTTCACTACACACTCATTGACAAGTGGCTACTCTACCCCTCCTCATTCGTGTTGTCAGCTCACACTCCAGATAATTATAATTACAGGAAATATGTGTTTATTTGCTGCTTATGTGCTTATTTTAACTGTCAGTAAAAAATCCCAGAAGGTTAAAGATAGTTGAGAGGAGACTGACCCAAAAGTACCTTTCATGAGATTCCAGGCTTGTCTTAAAATATGGGAGGGTTTTCAATTTCACAGAAAAAGAACAAACTTCTTTTTTTTCAACAAAATAGAAATTATGTACTTGATATTTTTCCTGAAAAGTACAGCAGGTGAATAGTTCAGCAGTTATGTTAAAAGACCTCATTAGGCAAGCTAATTAAATGTGGCTGGAGCAGGGAGCTCTTTATTTCTGGTGCAGAAGTTGACTTCTAGTTGACTTATCTTGAAGATGTATCTCTATGCCTTTTTACAGGCCAGAAACTAGCTTACCACCAAAAGAATTGCAGTGTCACTGTGGAAGTATGCCTATTTCAGAAGTGTGCTGCTTTGTTTTTAAAATGTTATTTTATTTTGTTTTATTTTATTTTGGTTTTCTGCTGCAATTTTTTTCAGTGCCATCTGCTCTTCAGCTTGATTTTCTGTATTTTGTTAGAAAATTAAGAAAGAAATTAAGTTTCACATGTTTCCAAGATACCAGGTCCACTTGTAATGATGCATATTGCAAACAATTGACATTTGCTTGATCTCCTATTATTACTGCAAACAGAAGCATCTGTAGAGACTCCTAAAGAAATGAAGTATTTCTCCAGACACCACCTTTGGACAGTTCAGATACTTTAACTCTTCAACAAGAGACCTTTTTAAACTAAATTTATATAAAAGTACTATAGCTTAAACAATATATTTCTAAGGAAGTCCCCTGGATTTTATGAAGTTACAGAAAATCCAAATAACATGTAATTATTATACTCTTTGCAGTTATAGATTGGAAAATGCATTTATCAAGTACTTAAGGCCATCTCAGCCATCCACCCATCCAGATGGAAGATATTCTTTGTTGTCAGAGGTATAATAAAATAACAGGATTATTGCACCAGCACATTTTGCTTTAAGTGCAAGCTTTTCTCCTCTCAGCTGTGATTTCTGATTGCCAAAGCTTATTTCATCAGCAGAGACATCTCCTGAACACTATAGTGCTTTATCTCCTTAATTGTGTTTAGGTTTGTAAGGGCAAACCAGATTGTAATTAACTTCCAGGAATAAAAGACATTTTATGATTTCCAGTAGCTGGAAAAGGACAGGCACTATCATAGCACATGCTGCAAACAGGCAGCTGAAAGTCCTTGAGCCCAGAGTTGCACCTCCCCTCTCCCAGAGTGAGTAATGTCCCAGGGATTCCCTCTGCTTCCCCAAATAGCAGTGCAAAACCAAAACCATGTGAGCTTTTACTGTTTCCTGAAATTTGGAACCAAAAAAACAAACTAAAAAGTTTGATTTATGAAAAGGAAATGTTTCTGCAAACTGTTAAGAGACCTTTTTTCAGAGTTTGCATGAATCTTCAGTGCTTTTTAAATATTAATTCTTATTTTAAACTGGAAAATATGGAAAATTATATTATTTATAAACATGCTGTCTTAAAAGGAATATTCTGTGCTCTAGAGTTCTGTACTTCCAAACTTGAAGTCTGTCCTATAAGACATTTTAAACTAAGTGAAAGTAAAATTGAAATAAAAACACAGTAAAGTAAAATATTTCCATTTATTTGATGTTGTGGATTATTTCCACTTACTTACAAAGGGTTTGCATCCTATAACTATGGGAACAAGTTCTTAAAGACTTTAAGACCATAAAATCACAACCTTTGATCATTTTAGCTTATATAATTAGGATATTACCTCCAGGGTAATTTTGCCCCTTTTTTTTTTTACCACTGAGGGGCTGTAAGGGATTCAAGATTTTTCTTAGCGTTTTGCAGTTAACATTAACTCATTAACATTAATATTCCACATTTTGAAAGCATATTGAGGTCACCAATTGCCCTGACTTTTTCTAGGATTTATCTGTCTGCCAGCATGACATGGGAGTTGTGCTGGAATACTTTTTCAATGAGTTTGGTTTTTATCACATCTGAAAGCAAAAATGTGAGTTGTTTCTGAAATTGATTGCAAACTATTTTACTGCCATAATTTTTAGGGTAAGGGAAGACTTTTAAACTGTAATATCCTTAATAGTAGGCAATTAATAAGTAGATAAATTGGGAAGAAAAAAATTAGTTCGGTTTTTAACTGATTCACATCTAGTCATTCTCTATCAGTGTTCCAGAAAAAGCTTTAAAAAGGTGAAATCATTTCCAGTAATGCAGGAGAGGATGGGAAAATTCTTAACAAAAAATATAAGCAGTTACTAATGTTTAATTTTTCAGAAAATTTATTAATATACTGAAGATTTTTAAAGTGCTATTACTAGCATATATATGGCAATATACTTTATTGCCTTTTCCATTGGTAGGATGGTTTGCAGCCTTAAGTTTACATACTTTGTTCTGTTTTGGGCCCCTCCCTACAAGAAAGACTTTGAGGGGCTGGAATGTGTCCAGGGAAGGGAATGGAGCTGGGAAAGGGTCTGGAGCACCAGGAGCTGAGGGAGCTGTGGGGGTTCAGCATGGAGAAAAGGAGGCTCAGGGGGGACCTTCTCACTCTCTACAATTCCCTGACAGGAGGGAGTAGCAAGGGGGGTGTCAGTCTCTTCTCCCAGGGAACAAGGGACAGGACAAGAGGAAATGGCCTCAAGTTACACCAGAGGAGGTTTAGATTGGACACTACTGAAAAAAAACTCACAGAAAGGATTTTCACAGATAAATGTGCAACACCTTCTGTCTTTACATACTGACTTACTGAGGTCTCTTCTTCAAAATTTGTAGACTAAAGAAAGTCTAGAATAAGATAATCTTTTCCTCTTACCCAAGATCAGACCCACCATTAGGACTTCTGCTTGACTTTTCTTCAGTAGAAGCTGAACATTATGTTGGTATTTTTCTATTATTTGATTATTTTCCATTAGAATTTTTGTTTCCCGGTGCAAGGGGATACAAGGGGACCTTGTTCCTGATAGAAGGGGACCTGCATTAGGCAGGAATTTCTCAGGAATTTCTCTCCTTTTGTCACCAAAGGAAGTAGATGTGTAGAAGTTTTCTGAATTGCTGGTGGTTCATTTAACATGAAAACTTCCTACTTCTGCCTTCCCCCTCAGCTTCTTTTTAACTGCTTAAGAGATTCATCATCCAAACTTCTGATAGTCCAGAGCCCAGCCTTCCCACTGTTTATCCTTTTGATCTCCAATTCCTGAACAGTTAATCTTGCTAAGCAATATCTCTGCAAGCCAGGAAACCTCCTTTGTATTTGCCAAGCCTTGAGGAAGGCCCCCATTTCTCTTTTGTGGCATTAGATAGTCTTTAGAAAAATCTACTTGGTTTCCATTTATAAGGATCCCTGAAGTTTTGTCAGAGGAAAGGGAAGAAATACATAGAATTAATAGAGTTGATTATGGTTAATATTATACATCTGTCATTGCCTTTCCAGGCAGTATTTTATATATCTGCTAAAGATGGAGTCATCTATGCACAACCTATTTCTATAACCCTACTTAATAAAATGAGATGTAATCTCACACCCAACAATGGAAAGTGTGCTTAAAAACCTGTGGGTTTTGACCCAGCTACTGTTCTTTATTCAGAAATACCAGCTTTCTGTAGGGAAAGCAAACTCCAATATCAGGCCCCAAAAGTTTTTGAATCACATAAATACTTTTTTAAGTAAAGTTAAAGGTTGTACATCCTTGTATAAGCATCTGGTTTTACAGTGCAAACAATGATAAAGAAAGCAAAAGCTGGAATAAATCCAACTACATAACATACAAAATGTCATGGCAGCAAAAAAAGTTTCAAACCTTCAGAAGCTCTAGTTTTAATTTGATTCCTTTGTGGAGAATATTTTAATAGGAAGCTTCAGACTGTGACAAATCAAGTGACTGTGTGTTAAACCGTTTTTTGGGTTTTTTTGGTTATCTGTTATTTAAGTACTTCATTAAGTGTAACTCTGCATAGGTATGGTATCTTTTGAACTGTCATTTATAACAAAAAAATGAAAACACTTTGTTATTGTAAAGTTCTACTTGAAATGCTGGTTGTTGTGACTGGATACATGTGAACACAAGGCATCTGCTTGGGGGAGGGATGTCATATCCCCTTTTCTTGACATAATAAACTGTAGCTAAACTGAACCTCAGCTAATCACAGGATGTGGCCAACTTGCTTAAACACCAAACTGATGTCCTGTCTTTCTTGCTACTTTGGTGTGTAGAACAAACACCAATAATGCACAGAGCAGAATATTTTAGGCTGTTGGCTTTTTTCCCCAGTATATTTACAGTATTTTTTTTTCACTTTATAGTGAAAGTAAAAAAAGAAGGACAGAACCAGAGAAAACCAAACTGAGTGATTTCTATTTATAAGCATAATTTACTGTTTGAAGAGTAAGCTGCTTGACTTTAACTGAAATGAAAATATAACTTTAACAGTTTTAAATAAAGGAATTTGGAACAAAAACTATGTTGGTAGAACACTAATAAAAACAAGACAATGCAAGCTGCTCATGATTGTTTCCAGATTCACTCATGTAACAGCAATTAGCAGTTACTTGTATCCTGTCTTTAATTACACACCTGAGTGAGTGACATGCTGACCCAAGGTGAGGGTTTTAGTTTCATGTGTTTTAGGGCGCTCACTCTCTTAAAATGCTTTCTGGAAAAAGTTTTTCTTGGTGTTTCATTCAATTTCAGAAAAATAATTGGGAACTAATGAGAAGTAGATTGTAGAATACCTTTGAATGTTTAGTCCTTTACTCTCTATGGCTATCTCCAGAAGTTGATAATAAACCCCACTGATAAAGTTATCCACCTCTTAACTTGAAACTGGAAGAAATTAGGCAGGTATAATCAAGGAGTGCCTGATGGAGTAGGTGAGACTGCTGACTTCAGTTTAGTAAGTCTCAATCAAATGCTTCAGTTGGTTTAGAGATACAAGTGAAAAACTAATCTCTTTTAGTTTTTGTAAATATAACAATAGATCCCTAAAGAAAATAATTCACAAATTAATAACCATGAACGTGCACCATAGTCGAAGTATGGCAGGAGTTTTACAGCCACAAAATGCAGAAGGTCTTTGTTCTTGCGAATTCTACTTAAGTTCTAGTTTAGGATGAACACTTATTGATCCATACCTCAACTGATTTAAAATCTTTGGCTTAAGGCTTGTGTCTTTTACAGTCCATGGTACAACAGAGCATGATTGGAGCAAATCTGAGCAACGGTGAGAAAATAATCTTAGAAACTCAAGAGCTGAGAAATGCAAAAAACTTCTTCCCTGAGATTGCCACCGAGGGGAGGAAGTGGGGAGACATTAGAAACTATTACCACAAAAAAAGAAAGAAAGAAAAAAGGGCAAATTTCATGCTTCACAGATGTTGCATTGGATAAGTTCATGAAAATTTCAGGAGTGTTGTAAGTGGATGCTCATTTTCCACTCATACATATGTACATATGTGAGGGCTTGGCTATTATCCCGTATTAGCTTCAATTTCATAAGCTCCAGAAAAGCCATAGTATTTGTCTCTATAGTGGTGGCAATGTCTATTAATGTTATCTTTTGTGATTTCATCTTCTCATAATGTCTGAGAGCTCTGCTTTAAACTACAGTCTGTGATTGTGACTGGTGAGATAAAAATTTTAGTGAGATAAGAAAACTCACGCTTCTGTGTGTGACAAATTGCAATGACAAGGCTGTGTTGATAGCAGCTTATGATGTGAAATGAAATCACAACCACAATACCATAAAGATGTGTGCTTAGGGCATCTTTACAGAGCTCCAAGTGAAGGAAGACATGGTCAAAACATCTAGTAGACACTGTGTTCCTTCCCTGCACTTCATTTATTGCTAGTTCTGGTCAGTACTGCTCCATAAAAATACTTCATGTATTTCAGGTTTTTTTTCTTTTTTTTTTTTGTTTTTTTGGCTTTGCTGTGTATCTTTATTCCAGCTCCTGTGTAATGGATACAACCAACATCTGAATATTAACTAAATTCATTATACAAATAGAGTAAATACTGGAGTGTGTGACATAGCCATTTGACTTGATTTCTTAGATCGGCTTGAACAATCCATTTGAAGAACAGACAACAAGAAAGGACAACTAACACCAGTTACAGAAAGCACTCTGTGAAACTTCAGGGCATTACACCAATTTCTTTATTCATATTAGCAATATGTACGACTGACAAAGTACAAGTTAGCAGGAGAAGTAACTATATTGGTGAATCTCTTCTGGATATTTAAAGTTCTGTTGCCTAAACATTGAAATCCAAAGCCAATTTTTTAATATTAAAGACAGCTTTGTGGGGCTGGCAGGTATAACACAGGATGGACAGGACACCAGCACTCTTCTAGAAGCAGCAGCTGGAGGGTACATATAAACATGGAAAATGGCAGAAGAATATCTACTTTCACAACTGAATTATTGACTAGTGACCAAAATTTGGGATTCTAGAAGGTGAAAACATGTCTCTGGGAATGGCAGAAAAGAACCATTACAAAACTGAAATGAGATAGAATTAAAAATCTATATAATTTTTAATAATCTAAAATATTGCTAAGCCCCTGAGGGGAAAAAAAGAGTGTCTCCAAATCAGGATGCACTTTTGGAAGTGATATCCTTTCGGTAAGGAGATGTGCATTCAGAGAACAGTTGCGGATATCCTTGAAATTATTTTAGTTTCCTGATATTATCTGCTAAATAAATTGCTATTAAAGAATGGAGTTTTCCATCTTCTGAATAACTAATTGTATCCATAATGAAATAGGGGGAAAAAGAAAGCTAGAAAAAAATTTCCTTTCAGGAATAGTTTTCATAAATATTATTTTTATTTCTTGTATATTAATTTGGTTTTAGTTTATTCTTTCTAGCATAGATACTCTAGTTAACTACCATTCAAAGGCTAATTATTAATTAACTCTTGTCCAGTTGCTATAGGAGGTGGTTTGCTTGCTATGATTCAGGCATGCTATGTTATGCTATACCACGCAAAGTCTGGTTTTTGTCATGAATTTCTGTCCCATCACACAATTAAAACAATAAAAAATATATTCTTAATGAAGTGGGAAGAGTGCAAGCCAATAATTACCATAAACAGCATTTCTGTTGTTGATTAAAGAACAAGCAATAACTGATATTGGAGCATGCAAATATTATTTTCTACCGATAGGTGCCACTATAAGCTAATTAAGCTAAAGCATTTAATGACAGCTTTAAAGGAGACATTAGAAAAACATATTAAAAAAATTCCCATCCAAGTGTGTAAGTTATGTTAGTGAATTTTTATTGTCTATCTGCTTTCTTTATCTTTATTGTAGAAACAGCAAGGAAATCTTAGAAGATGTTCTGGGGCAGAAGTGGAGAAGAATTGTTTTATCATAGGCAAAGTGTTCTTTTCCCTTTCTCAGGGGGAATGCTGCAGTGAAGCTGGCACAGAGCACAGGCAATGGACTGCATCAGCCTCTAACGTGGTGTCTGCAGCCTAAAAACCCTCTCACCTCTGCTGCAGTTTAGCCACCAACTAAGCAAAAAGAGGGATTTGCATTGCACCTACTCCTGTTCGACTTTCCAGAGACAGGATGAGTGAACTGAGTGAACTGTTAGTTGTATCTCCTCATAATTTATCCTTTAGTACAGGGCATAACCCTTCTTGTGACTGCTGATGGCAAAGTTGGGGTTCTGTCCCTTTCCTGCTTCTTCTCCCCTTTGCCAAGTATAGCTGAATACACACAGCCCTTGCTTTTGTCTCTAGCTTGTAGATTTTGTGATCAATCTCCTTTTTCAAAACACAGAAATTCATTAGAGCTCTTTATCAGGCAAAATTTTCATGGAAATAAAACAACAGAGAGTGATCCACTTCAGCTGAGTCTTGCCAGTGCACGTTTCAGCAGCTGGACCTAATTTATAGGACAGAAATATTTATTGTGGAAGAATAGAGTTAACTATCACTGCAGCATTTCTTCAGTCAGATTTTTCATTTTAACCATCATAAAGAGATATTTCAAACTCAGCCTCACCAAAATGTGCCTCACGTGAGGGTTTTGTTAGCAAAGCCATGGAGTATCGCTGCATTTTTTATGTGCAACTGAGCTCCTAACCTTCTCCCTGTTTGGTGCCCTGCTGTAGATATCTGTAGCCAACCATGTAATTTAATCTCATTCCTATTCAGTCTTAATGGAAAGATGACCTTTCAGCAGATTAGAATTGATTTGTTTATAAATCTGCTAGTCTTGTCAAAGCTTTGTTCTTACAGACAATAATTTTGCTATCATCTGCCTGATACTTATCAGTTTTTCATAGCAGCTGCAAAGATACTTTTTTTTTTTTAAATCTACCTTTTTTTTTTAAATCTTTTTTTACTTTTTTTTCAGTACAGCCTTGCTTGGCATCTCCTCATCCATGTTCTCTGTCACTCTTCAAAGCTTGGACAGTGTCACTTGTGACACATCCCTCTGTCTACCACATGAAATGTCACAGGTAGTTCCTCCTCTTTAATTCCTCTGCTCCTCTGTCATTTTAAGCAAACACATCTATACTGAACAAGGCCAGATCAACAGGAAAATACGAAAAGGAAGATCTCCTCAGCATCAGCAGTGCTTTTGATCCAAAATTTGCTTTCTTTTCAGTTGGTTTTGTTCCAGTCATAGTTGTATCACAATTGCATTATCTGTATATAGACTCTGTTGCTACTGTAAAAATTCAAATAGTGTCACTGCTGCTTTTTGTGACACTCACCACATTGAACCCTTCATCCATTTTACAGCCTGTCTTCACTTCCTCAGTGTTGTTTGGGTGAGGATTTTGTGTGGGTTTATTTTTAGAGTAACTGACTTGAACCTCGAGTTCAACCTTGAACTTGAACAGTACTCTGTTCACTGTGGGTTGTTTTTGTAAGGAGGAAAAGTCATGCACTCCCAGATTTAACAGGGAACGTGGAATTAATTGCTGTGCAACTTTTTCAATGCTGATTGTGAATTTCATATCACATCATATTAAATCAATCTTATTTCCAAAAGCAAGCATACAGGTGGTTGTACAGAAAGGCAAATCTTGAGAAATATTAAGATAAAATATACTAAAGAACATCCTGTTGGTGGCAGCAATAACTTACATTTAACTTGTTGGAAGTTGCAAAGGTAGCAGAGCTCCTTTGCAGTCTGTAGTGCCTGCATGTGATAATGGGCTTGCTGTGCATTTGAACGCTCTACATTGATCCTTATCTCTTAATAGCTCTTTAATCCAGACTTAAAATCACACATCGGGTGTAATGTACAGCTAATATTTTGTGTAAGCTTGTGAATCTGGACTAAAGAATAGCGATATGCCATGGATGCCTAAAGTTCCAGAAAAATTACTCTGGTTCTAATGTTCGAGGTTTTTTGGTTTGTTTTGTTGCTGCTATTTCTTTTTTCTTTCTTGTAAGAGGAAACATGATCCAGTGTCTGTGTGTTCTTCAGGGTGCAATAACAGAACTTTTGTACTTTCTGCACTCAGCACATTTTGGATACTGACTATAGAGCTGTTCTTCCAGGAAAAAAATGATCAGAATAATTCCTTACACTTACTTCTATAGGGTAGATAGTTCATAATGGTGTGTTTTGCATAGTAACATACAGTGAAATGCATGCAGACACACTAATTTAGGTTGCCAGCAGTAATTGGTCACAGAGGCCAATTTGGGCTGAATACACAACAAACAGTTATTTGAAGTTGAAGCAAGATGGTTCTTTTAAAGTTAAAAGAACTTAGGCTTCAAGTTTTGTATGAAGTTGTATGTTCTTAGAAAGCTTAATGAGAATTTCTCCACTCAAAATATTTGAGTACAAAATCAAACAGAAAGAAATCTAAAGGAACATTCTGACTTCTTAAATAGGCATGTTGGTTCTGAGTACATTTAAAAAGTGGGTATACCTAGTAGGGTCTTCTAAAACCTGAATTCTTTTATTTTGGCCAAGAGAAAATGGTTCCCTTTTTACAAGAAAAAGAAATTTGTTCTACCACTCAAGATGGCTTTTTCTGCATTTTTGGCAGGAAAATATTCACGTTTTATACTCTTAATAGCAAGTATTATGTCAGCACCAAAGGCTGTGTCACCTGAAACACAACTGCCCACTCTCATAGTATATGCAACTAAATGTAATTTGTGCACATGAACGTGTTATGATCTCTCTGTTTTCCACTCCCTGGATTTCTAATGCAGCCCTTTGTGACTGTTTTCCTTAGATGGTGGATCTGATGTTTTCCAGAAAACATACTATAATTTCTCACCTTAAATCCCTGTGAGAGAAGGGACTGGGAAGGCTGCATCTCTTAAAGCATTGTTCCACTGTTATCTTTTAAAAAAATGCTGTCCTTTCTCAACCAAAGCGAACTGTTGTTGACTTGTTCCATTTTTTCATTAGAAGATTTGAAGAAGTCCTCAGAAACGTTACAGGCTGAGAGAGTTGGGGTTGTTCAGACTGGAGAATTGAAGGCTCTGGGGAGACCTTAGAGCCTCTTCCAGTGCCTAAAGGGGCTACAGTGAGCTAGAGAGGGGCTTTGGACAAGGGCATGGTGTGACAGGACAAGGGGGACTGGCTTTAAGTTGAAGGAGGGTAGGTTTAGATTAGATATTAAGAAGAAATTCATAATTGTGAGTGTAGTGAGGCCCTGGCACAGGTTGTCCAGAGAAGCTGTGGCTGCCCTATCCCTGGAAGTGTCCAAGGCCAGGTTGGATGGGGCTCAGAGAAACCTGTTTAGTAGAAGGTGTCTCTACCCATGGCAGGGGTTTGGAACAAGATGATCTTTCAGGTCCCTTCCAACCCAAACTGTTCCATGATTCTATGATATACATATATATCATTTTATATTTTACTACAGCGTAGTATTACACTATAGTGAAGTACCAATTGCTGAAGTTGTTTTGCATAAGTACTTTGACACAAAACTTTTGAAGAATATAGTTGTATGTGTTTTTTAATTACTGTTTCTGTGCTGCAGCTCCAAGTCTGAGCCAGGCAGTGCAGAGTGATGTGTAAATCAGCCATATCTTGGTGCAGCAGTGACTCCCAGAAGCAACCAGTTGTGAAGTGTTTCTGTCAGGGTTAGTGAGGAACAGATCTGTATTTGGCAAAGGACAAAATGAGTCCAGACAGAAAGGACAGGCAGAAAGCAGCTGCCCCCAAAATGTTAATGAACTGTCATAGCTATTTTAATTTCAGCCATCTGTACTCAAAAAGAAGACAGTCTCTCCAGAAGAACTGTCTGGTAGAGAAAATCTAGAAAAGACTGGAACACCTGGGTTCTCACAGAGTTCTGGTGCCAGTGGCTTTGTCACTATTGTTAAATCCTGGGGAGTGATCCAAAACCTCGACTTTGCTGTCACGACTCTGAGCAAACCGCAGCCGCTCCTGCTGAGCACAGTGGGTTGTGCACAATTGTATGTGTAGGTGGAACTTGATCTCAGTACTTACTGTCCTTTCACTTCTAGAAGAAACTATTCCATTTCTGATCCTTCCCCTTCTGGGAGCAGACCCGACTCTCTTGTATCTTTTCCAGCACAGCCACCATTTGTACCAGTTTAGTCCAGAGATGAGGAGATGAAGCCCTACTGCACCAGAGAGTGTGCTTTTGTGGGTTTGGTGGTGATCTGGCTGGGTGTTTTGTTCAATTATTTATTCTCCCTTTGCCACCCTCCATCTCAGATTTAGAGGTTGTTATGCAAAACACTTCAGTTTGCAATGAGGGGGGATTTTTCTTTTCTAGTTACAAAGAAAAAAAGTTTTACTGAGGTATGCATTTACAACATCCCAAGACTTTTAAAAATGAAGCAATTTATATTTAATAGAGCAATTGTGAAATCAGTAAATTAAACCAGAAATTAGCCCCTACCCATTTTTTTTAAGCTACAGTATATATATAATTTATATTTTATGCCAGGTAAGTTTTGTACAGAATCTCCTGTATTATCACATTTCTGAACAAAAACGTAGTTTGCAAGACTTTGTTGGACAGCAGCAGAATAGATATCCATGGTCATTAACTTTTATCAAGCACTTTCAACCGTATATTATTACCACATAAATATAGTTTGCATCCAGGGGTCCAATGCAATGTAATGAATAACATAAATTTGTTGCCTTTTATCTGAAATCACTCTTCCAAACTTGTAAATATTTTCTTATCTCAAAACCTGAATGGCTGTTATTTCCTTGTCCTTTTTTTGCTTTGTTAAATATGACTTTTTGTCTCAGAAATTATTTTACTGTGTTATTATACCATGTTATATATTTAACTGAAGATAGGACACTTATGGAATTACTGATCATTTGGTTTGTTTTGTTTGTGTCACTGCACTTAGCAAAGGTGTTTCTTTGCAGAGGAAGTCTTCCAGTGTTTTCCTATTATAGAACTAGAATTTTTGGGTTTTCTTGTCCTAAATGAATAATTAAAGTATCTCCCCACTCAGAATTTAGTTACTGTTTTTTCCCCTCAATGCTTATTTTTATGCATGAACATTTAGCATATTTGGCTGCAAAGAGGAAGACAAATACAAAGCACATGAGGGCTGATTGTGTGCATTGTCTGTATTCCCAGCCAGCTATGTTAGCCAAGATCCAGGCCTGAAATAAATACAGTTATTTTTATTGTTCTGGACATCTTTTTCAATATGTACACTGAATTGTGATAATATTGTTCACTTTGTTGTGAACATCAATTCATGGATATCCAAACCCTCCCAGCAGATGTGACAGAGCTGGGTAGGCAGGGCTGTTCTCGACTGCAGGGTTAAAAGCCTTTGCCATTTGAGGAAACAACTAAAATGCAGTTGCTCTTTCAGAGCACCAGGGTGCAATTCACAGGCTGTGGCATTTTATCCATCTTTCTGAAAAGTCTTTAGGTAAAAAAATATTTCAGAAGGCAAAGACCCCTTGATGTGTGTCCCACAGTTTTTTCTAGGAAGAACTCTTGTTGCTCACTGTGCTGAGCTGAGGAGCTGCTTGGGGTGTGCTGAGGGAACAGGCTCCAACTCATTCAGCCTCAGGTTTGATGACATCTGGATTATTTAGCTTGTTGATTTTTCCATCTACCTTTTAAAACTATATAAAGGTTAAGGGAAAAGTATTGTTATCAGGCTGGAGCAGTGAATTTTATGACCTTCCAAGAAGTTACAGGTCCTTCGTTCTCAATGGGTTTGTTTTGTTTTTATATTATGCCTTGAAGTATGTCTCCATCATCTTGCTTCAACAACTGAGACCGTTTTTTTCCTAAAGAGAGCTGGTTGTGTTGAGTACTATGTTACATTCCATAGCTGTGTTCTCCCTATTGACTGATTTGAGCTTGTTGATACGAATGACGGTCAAGGATGTCACTGGGATTTAATTGAAATAAATTCTTTTAAGATACTAAAACATAGCTGACTCCACAGAAAGCAGAAACTTTGTGGGAAGTTGGATGTTGCAAGATGGGAAGGAGGTGCAAGTGGTTATTTTTCTGTTTTTAAGCTGGAGTTTGGCCTAGTTTAAATTCTTAGAGTATTAAATGTGCTACAATATACTGTGAAAGAATTCTTTAAGAATACCCTGACAATGCTAGAGAATTCAAGTTGGTAACTCTACAGTGTCAGTCCTTTGAACTGATTTGGTTTTGTTCTTCAGCTTACAAAGCATTTTCTTAATTAGATTAGCCTGCCACAGGCTCTTGGCAAATTCAAGCTTTAGTGGCAATAAGAACAAACACAATTAATTAATCCATACATAAGAAAGGAAGGGATAAATGGTCCGATTACCCTGGCAGGAAAAACTCTGCTGTAACCTCAGAGTCTCACTACAACTTGTTGCAGTTTGTATAACCATGGGTTATACAAATGTGTCTAGTGGAAAGCATGAAAAACGTGCTATGACATACACTTCAAAATTTACTCTTATTTATAAAGTTGATATCCAATTGCTTATTTTTCACTTAAAAGGGTTTCAAATTTTCCATTTCAGAAAGACAAAACTGGCCTCAGGAGCACCTTATGTGTCCTTATTACAAACATTTAAAGTTGGCATTAATATTTATTTCAGTAATGTTGCTTCAAAGTATGGTCTGATGTTTTAATTTTGCATGACATTTGAGAAGCAGCATAGTCTAAGCGATTTTCTGTAAATACGTTGACTTTATAATATTAACGACTTTATTCTTTAGTGTAAATTAATAGCACTGTTACCATGGAACACTTATTCCTTTAATTTCATGTAAATTTAAATTTTATGATGTTTGCTTCTCCAAGATTACATAATCCCTTTTTATTGAAAAGAATCACAATTATGCAAATGATGATATCCAAGGAGACAAGCAGCAATTAACTGCAAAAGACAGGCTGTTACCAGAAGAGTTTACTCTCAATGAACAAAACAGGACCTCCTTTACAATAAACCTTTATTTAAAGAAATCAATTTGGCATAGTTACTAAAAGAAAGCAATTCATTCAGACAGAAGTTTCTAGTCTTAGGACTATGTTCAGTAGTATTTTTGAGGTTTTTTCTTTGACTCCAAATGCATTATTTCTGTACACTTAGGATGGAAAACAGAAAGCTTCAACATCAGCATGGACCTTGCTGGCTTTGTTTCTAAGAAAGTCCATAAAAGATTTGCTTTTCTACAGGAAGCTGTTAATGAAGCAAAATAATCATCTGTAAGCATGGAGTTATCCAGTGTGATAGTTTGAGCAACCTGGTGTGGTGGAAGGTGTCCCTGCCCATGGCAGGGGGCTGGCATGAGATAATCTTTAAGGTCCCTTCTAATCCAAACTGTTCCTTGAGAGTCATCAGTCACAACTCTGGAAAGGTAAATAATGCTCAAAGGAACTGTGTGGATTGCTGCTAACCTCCCTATAGAACACATGCATTTGGATGCAGCCACGTGTCATGCATTTCACTCACACTCCAAATGATACCACAGCCTCCTGTGTGCTTTGGAATGCACTTTAAAATGTTCACAGATGGCTTGAGAACATACTTAAGAGCTATCTCTCCTTGGATATCTTCCCTGTGCTTGATGGCAGAGTTATGCTGCTCCAGATACAGGCAGACTTGCAGCTGTAGGCACTGTATGTGCTGGTGGAATTAATTTTACTTTCCCAGTTCCCTGTGTAGGGAGCTAAGCAAGTGTTGGAGGAGGAGGAAATAGCAGCTGGATTCTGAGGTGAAAAGATTTTTTTTCCTCAGTAACTTTGATACTCTGAGCTGTTAAGGAGCCTCAAGGGAGACTGTGGAAGGGAAAATAGGAGGTGAGGGTGGGATTTGAACTGGTCAGAGAGCAAGCAAAGGGTGTGACAGTTTCAAGTGTGTAGCACAGCTACAGGACAGGGCTCACACATGAGCTACCAAAATCCTCTCTGCCACTGCATATTAGATAACACATGTAATACCAAACATATTTTCCCTTGCCTCTTTACAGGTAATAGGTAGATGTGAACAAAATCTGGGTCTAGGGCTATATCCTCCAAGAAGAAACACAGACATACTTTTCCTCCTCCACTTTCTCTTCTCGTGAATCAGCCAAGGGAGCAGCCTAGGCAAGGATCCATCAGACTCTAGGGAGGCTGTTTCTTCAAACACAGTTGTTACAGTTGTGCATGAGCTCAGGAAAGTCTCATGGCTGCCAAGAGTCTGAAGAGTGTCAATAGATTCTGTGTGCTTTAAATCACAAGAACTGTCAGAAAGTTTCATAGCTACAGATAACTGAGATTAGTGCACCTGGAAAAATATTTTTTCCATTAGTGGCTTTCCCTCAAAGCAATTATTAAATAAAAAGCTCCCTCCACCCTTAGACAAGGAAAATAGGTTTCAGAATTTGTCTGATAAGTGTAAAACAGTGAGACCTCGTTTTGTGCATTCTATTTGCACCTCTCAAAACAGTTTATGATGTGTTAAATAATAGGTGTGGTAAACATAGTGTATCACATTTTATAGGTAGGTCAACACTGAAAGTAAAGATATTCTGTGAACTCTACATTGAATTCCTTCTTATACTGGGCTTTTATCTGTAATGGTAGCCATAGAGATAAGAGGTTGTGTACTGGACAATTACCTACCCTGAACATGTTGAACAGAGACAATATCAACAGAATTACAAAGTTCATTTGTTGTTGTAGATTTTGTTTGTTTTCTTCCCCCCCCCCCTTTTTATTTTTTTTTTAGTCAGTTTAGGAGGGTTTTTCAAGCTTTAGGGTAACACTAATGTGTAAAAGGATTACTGTTCTTTTAGAGATGAATGTCAGACAAATGTCAATAATGCAGCTGATATACTTTCCTGATGCACTGCTCTGGGGTTTAAGGTGCAACTATGAGGACCATAGAGAGGAAATTCAGAAAGTTTCTGACACTGGAAAAAGGTTGTAATAAACTGTGTGCAGGAGCAGGGCAAAATTGGCATTTCAGTGCAGTGTGAATGTCAAGTCATGGAAAGGTGTTGACCTCTACCTATCAATTATATTTATGTTCCTTCTCTGAGCTCCCAAGTGCTTCGCCCCAGAGTTGCTGATACTTCTCAGCTGTCATTAAAAGCATTACAGAGCTCGGACAACCTCTGCTAAGCGAAGTGATTAGATTTTCTTTGGTGAGTATTATGTATAAAGAATGGGTTTGACCATGTCTTTCAAAAGTAACACACTTTGGACATCGCATGTGGTAACACGCAGAAAGGTCATGGTGGAACATTTACCCAGGCAGATCCACTCAAATGTAGTTTGGAATCGGCTTTCTCAAAAACAGATTTTTATTTTTTTTTTGTATGAACTAAGTAAACCTAGCAAATTGTCTGAAAAACCAAGTTTCAACCAGCCAGAACCTACTGTGTTTAGGTTTTATTAATAAAAAATTAAACCCGAGGCAGAAAGTGAGCGTTCCTGATGATCACTTTGTAATGCCTGTACAGCAAAATGAGAAAATCAGCTACCAGGATACAATATAGGCTGAGGGAACAAAAGCATCTACTTCTGTTATTGCATTGGGTGAAGAATATTGTTTCAGCTTTTGATTTATTTATTTATTTAAGACTGATTATGGAGGACTAAAAGCACTTCGGAGAAATTGATGTAATGTACAGAAAAGCAATGAGCAATTTAAAAATAACTGGAGTTTTTAACTGATATATTCAGTTGTGAGGAGTCCCTATGTAAATTTTGTATGGAGATGTATTTAAAATGTTGCAAATTTAATAAAACCGTAGAAGAGCATAACCATAATTTTGGTCTCTATTCTGTTGTAAAGGTACTAGGGAACAAGAATCTAAAGATAGTGAAGATGGAAAGAAAAGGTTAATGTTCATGGAAAAGTTGTTTTGAGTGGAACAAGAAAGGTATAATATTGAAAAAGGTATTTGTGTGATTAATGTGAATTCGGTAAATATAATATCAAGATCTTTTTCTAAGAACCCTGTTGGTACAAATATGTCTCTAATTTCACTCTTTTAATTTACAATGACATAGGGACTCTTTGTTTTACATATTCTAGATAATACACCAAAAAGTAATCCTCAAACCCATAGCCCTAAAACTGCAGCTGAGACAGAAAAATAAATTATAACCTCTGTTAGTTACTGCAATAATTAATTTATACAGCTATCAGTTAATCTGTACTTGTTTTCTGAAATTTCTCCTCCCATATGTAAAATACTCTTTCATAACTAGTTTTACTTTTTTTTCCACCTGGGTTCAGAGTTTGATTTGGTTTTAATTCCAGACCAAAAAACCCCAAACCAACCAAACAAAAACCCCTCAACTCTCAGTTAAATAAAAAGGCAACTTCACCAATCTAATGAAGCTGAAAAGGTTTTCCAGAAGGGGCAGAACTTATGAGAAAAGAAAAGCTGAGGAAAAAGTCATATATGAAGAAATAATATTGAATATATGGTGGGTTTTTTTCAATTGCTGCTTTGATTTCCCAAAATGTATATGGTTCTGAACTCCAAGGAATTTATATGAGATTCCTGGAAATTTGAAGTTCGTCCAGCACTTTGTATTCTTTGTGGCTATAAAATATCTGTTCACAATGCCAACTCTGGCTTTGAGACCAAGAATCATTTTTACATTTGTTTACAAAACCTACTGGAGGTTTTTATACCAAAATCTCTCCGAAGATCTTAGTTTAGAAATAGTGAACTGCCCTTGGGTAATAAAGTGAAATAGGTGATATTCATATGAAGAGAGCAGAAAAGAGAGGAGATATCAAACACTCAGACATCCCTTGGGAAGGGTTAAAAGCACAGACAATCTGATGAACTAACACAGAAGTATTTTGGTTCTGTTTGTGCAAAGGAGATTTTGGGGGCTCAGTGGGAGAGACAAAGACGATTGTACAGAGAGTTACTGATGAACTGGCTCCAAAAGACCTACAGATGATGAAAAGTCCAAGGCTTTGCATGGATGAGGTGAGATGAAATCTCTATTGTCTGATCTCTCAACTATTCTTTCTTGAAGTAAAAAGACTTTTTTCCTCTTAGAACTACTAACACCAAGTTTTATCCCCTAAACCCAGAAAAGAGGCACCAAAACCTGTCAGAATTAAGTATATCCCTATATGGGAGCATTCTTGATACTTACTGTAGCAAATGTGTGAAGGAATGAGCCTGTATAAATAAATATTAATAATATCCTCCCCTTCCCTCTCCCACCACTCCAAGTGCTATTAGAGGCAGGGGCAATTAACTATTTTTATTCTGTACAGCATTTAATTAATTTATTTACTGTCATGAAAAACTTACCCTTTATAAAACAGTACAAAGTATATATTTGTGTTTCATTTAGTATCTTATCTGACTGAATTTTTTTATTTTTACTTTGAAACAATATTTTTTTCAAATACTGCAATTATATACTTCTAAATATTATTCTGAAAAAGGAGTATGAGGTACCACTTATTCACCATTTTCTCCATATATCTTATCTGACCCTCATATAGGTACAGCTGTGAAGGGAGACCTGAATCCTAAGTGTGGTCAAACCCCAAAAGTCAGGATTTGAGAAATCTCCTCCTAAATTTGTCAGGCTGAGATTTCCTTCTCAAATCCAATATTTGCAGGTGCTTATACTTATTTATAAAACACACCTGATAAATTCAACCAGGCAAAAACAAGTCCAAGTTGAAAGCAATGGTACAGAAAAGAACTCTGGAAAGCTGGAGCAAAAAGCCTGAACTTCAGAATATGTGGTAGATACAAAGTTTGATGAAGTTTGGAGGTAGGAAAGAAAAAGTCAAATAGGAGTGATGAGACAGAAATCAAATAAATTCTGAGTATTACCTGAAAATGTTGCAAAAAAGGATGTAAAGGTAAAAACTAAAAGTGTAATCAAAAATATTAGCTAAAAAGAAAATTAGATGTAAAATATCAGAATGTTAGCCTAAATTGATATAATTTACAAATTTTTCCAGAGATATTTAGAGGCAAAATAGAAAATTTATGACTTTTGTATCGGAGTCTAAAAGAAGTAGGAACTTCTAAACTCACTGGATTCCCAGTCATTTCTTTTAGGCTTTTGATCATGGTATAGAAATGTAGCTTGTACTGTCTTTGTAGGATCACTTGTAGATGGCTGGCTGAGTTTCAAGTCCTTTTTCTCTTGGGAAGTCAAGTCTTTTCCAGCTTCCTAGTAATTAAAAGGAAAAAAAAGCAGACTCCCACTGTGAAGGTATGGCATTTCAGCACAATTTTTATAATGCTGGAGCAGAATGATTTCATAAGCTTTGGAAGGACAAAAAAATCAAGTTAGTGCTTTTGGTTCTACATTACGTTATATTCTGTATATTCTGATTGCACTCTGGTGTGGTTGTCATTTTATACCTCTGAGTCTGAGCCTTGGCATGAGAATGTTTGTATGTTAAAATCCACCTCTTGGAGAACAGCTTGCTTTCTGTATCTCAGCTGTGTTTTACTTGAAAAGATAAATATGTTTTTATGTTTTTAAGCTTCTCAATTTTTTGTCAAGTTCAGGTTCCCATGTTCTTCAGTCTTCTCTAAAAATATGAAAACTACTTATTCTGAACTCAAAAATAGATTAGGTGACTTGAGGTGTGGCCACTCAATCTTTAGTTTACATAATGTTTTACGAAGAAAGGATGTAAAAGAGATCACTGGACAGCAGAAAAATACTGATAATTATGATAATTCAGAAAATACATGTTACAGGTCAATCCTGCTGTCACAAATTACCGTAAAGTGTTGTGAGCCTGGATAGAAAATACAGGCAGTCTCATGTGTGACAGAAGTCTCCAAAGAGAATCTCACTGTAGGGTACATCCATTATATTGGATCCAAAATATACTGGCGGTGGGTTATAAATACAGCCAGAAAGATGTGCAGCTCAGTCTTCACTACACTGCCAGTTTATCCTGCTGTCTGTAGTAATCACAATTCACAATTTGGACCAGAGGGTGGGGGAAAATGTGTTTTCAAAAGAAGCAATAAGAAATCCCAGAAGAATGAATATTCCATCAGGAGAATATCATGAGACCAAGTATTCTATTTATATTTGTATTGAATTCCTGCTGTGAAGGGAATTGCTACAATTTTACAGCATCATGTAGAACTTGGTGTTTCTTTAGCTGTGAAGGTGTTTAGGTGTTTAGGAAGGTTTTTCTTCTCAGCCTGCTTTGTTTTGTATCACTGGTACCTTTGTCTAAAGAAGTTGGTTGTGGTTTGCTACAGGTTATGACTTGCGCCTCTCATAGTTACAGGAATAATTAAGATAAGAGACAATCATTTAGGAAGCATGAAAACATTACCAAAGTGTTGGTAATGTTTGTACATCACCTGTATCCCACTCTCTGAAACATTCCTTTCTCCATGTCACAGTGCCCAGTGCAAGCTGCTGCTTCAAAGAAAGGACTTTTTCCATGGCTCAGTTTTGACCCTTGAAACTACAGATCTTATGGATGTCAGGTACTGTATAGACAATTTTTGAGACATAGTCTGAAATCAAATAATCTTATTATAAAATGCTGGTTTTAGAAATGTCCTCTGAAGTAATACACTCATTTGAAAGCAAAGTAAACTTACTTTGAGAGAAACATTTCCCTTCTCTGGAAAGAGAAAGCATAAAGAAACAGTTCAGAATGTCACAGCTGGTATGGGCACATACCTTACATGAAGAACAACAAAGAAACAGATGGAATAAACAGAGCAAAAATTCATGACTTCCAGTAGAGTAATTGATATCATCTTCCTGGCAGTAGGATTTGGATCTTAATATTTAAAACAACACCTGTGGTAAAAGTATTTGAGAAAGAAAAAATAATGAATAAGTATGAGAACTGTTAAACAATAGATAACCTGTGTAAGGTAACACATAGACATAAACACATTCAAAGCTTGTGACTGTCTTTTTTTGGTTTCATAAGTGTTTATGGTTTGTGGGAGGTATAAAGAATTATCAAAAAAATTAAAAGTAAAATAAATAGATACTAAGATAGGAAAATATGTTATGTTGAGATCTTGGAAATACTAGAAGTGAGGAGAGTCTGAGTTGTCTAAAGTCTATCTTTCCCAGCAAGGGAATATATAAAGGTAAAGTAGCAAAATTTGGTCATTTCAGGATGACTTCTTTTCTCTCTAGTCATTAATACATTTTCTCATACTAATAAGGCTTTTGAGACTTTGAAAGAAAGCTGGGAGAAAGTGATATTCTCCTTTTCTTTTTTGAACATACACAATTAATGAAATAGTAACCAAAGGAAGGTTGGGGGTTTTGTTTTTGGGTTTGTTTTCTTAATCACATCAGTGTCCAAATGATTCCCTGTGTTGTTCAGAGTTTTGCTGGTATTTTCCAAACTTTGTGGTAAACAAAGGTTTATTTTCACTTTCATTAAATCACTGGTCAGTTAGCCTTTTTAGTATTGTTCTCATATTTTTTATTTATTTTAGTGGATTTGTAAGAGCATATTGACTATAAAGGACCATTGAAAGGTCTAGCCTAAAAAAAATTATAAATGGAGAAACCATTAATAAGTTGCTGAAGAACTCTCTGTCCTACTACCGGGGAACCTTCTAATGTCTTAGACTTATTAATTGATGGTTTATATTGGCTCACTCTTCTTCCAACATCCTAATTCTTCTGGTATTTACTTCTCTGGTGTGTATCACCCTCCTGAACTTGTAGGAACCCCACCTTTGTGAAGCCTTTATTTTTCTGGGATAAACAAGCCAAGAATTTCTAATCTTCACTAATTTAGCAGACTTTGTTTTCCTGACCCCCCGCCCCAATCCAGAACAATTTCATTCGGTCACATTTTTAGTAATATTAATTCTTCCCTATATATACTTCAAACAGCTCTTTGAGGTGTCTGTGTCTCAGAATAGTATTTTAGATTTCCTCAGCTTCATCCCACTGTTCTTTCTGGTTTGAGTTACAGAAATGGAGCCTTGTACTTTCCAGTTATTTACTTACACCCAAAATTCTTTTTGTTATCCTTTGAGAGAATACCTTGAAACTTTTTCTTGCTGCTGTGTACTCGTTTAGTGACTTGTGGTAATTGTGTCTTTCATTTGTAGGTACACATATAGGTTAAGATATTTCAATTATTTCAAAAGCTTACTAAATATTTCCTTGTGGTGTGAAGACAGGCAGTGCACACGAGGGTGCCATACAGAAGGTGTTCCCAGCACTCCTTTAGGATGCTCACCAGAGCTGACTCATAAGTTTTGCTGTTTGTGAGTAATGCTCCAATCTCCTACACCTGCTCCAGTAGCTTTTGTGCTGTTCCACATCATTGTGCATGGTTTATGGCAGCAGTCTCAGCACAAGATTAAGCGCTAGAAACCCAGAATCCTGATGCATGGCATAGATCTGGCTCTGACTGATATGAATCCACATACTTGGACCCCTTCCAGCGAAAGACCAGTATATATTGTTTTTTAAAAAGCAGATTTATTAGTGAAGAAGCATTCAAAAGAATATGGTAACTATCCTAAATGATAGCAAAAATTTGGTATCAGAATCTGCAACGGCAAACTCAATCTGATAACCACATTATCAAAGAGGCACAGTGCCATCCATTCCATCTTTATTCAAAGAGCTGGACCAGGAGAGGTCCAAAAATGGCTGGAGGTCTAATGAAAAGTGTGACTTTAATAAAATTGTGATATGAAAAACATATCCCTCCTTGCTGAATAGAACATCTACCTTCTATGTTGTGTCTCTATGGCCATAGAACACTGAAGATATTTAGTGCTTTAAAATCCTTTTGTCCTTCCAGGACTTGAGAACTGAGTTTCCCTAGGGAGCAGTTCTAGATCACGAAGATTTTTGTGATGTTTACTCAGAGGCTGTAATTAAGTTTTAAATAAATGAATAAAAGTAAACTTAATCTGTCTAAATGCCAACACAGAGGGTCTGGCTGTTCAAACATGAACAGTTCCTTGCTATCAGCATTATATGCTCTTACATATGCTCATTCTATAGCAAATAACAGTTAAATAAATACAGTGGCTTCATCCACCACCAAGTAACCCATGTTTAAAAATTTTAGCAAGGTCAGATGTTCTTATGGTGTCTCAGCTGCAGAACATCTTGTGAGTGACTTAATGTTGGTTTTCTTCAGGATTCTTGTGATCATGCAAGTCACTCAACAACAGTGTGAAACTCATTCAGAAAGTCTTATACTGACAGAAATTAAGGTGTTTTACTGGAGTATCTGATTTTACCAAAACATTTTAGCTTGTCACCATCTGAGATGCTTCACTGCAATATCAAGATAACTAAACAAAAAACTTTTTCTTTTGCTCATCTATCCAGGCTTCAGTCTTTAGAGTGGAAACAGGAGGAGTATATATGATGACTGACATATATAGGAGAAAATTAATTCGTTCAATGCAGAGGAGAAAGGCACTTAAAATAGAATAATGACAGAGAAAAATTGCAAGCCTCAGAAATGGTTTGGAAAATCTTCGAAATGGAAGTATCTATTAATGTTTGTTTTTTCTTTTTTTTTTAAGAAATAATCTTTCTATCTGTCTTGAATGACAAATATAAAATGCCAAAATCTGATACTTCATGAGAGGAGAATGGTGAAGGATTACAAAGCAAAAGCAATAACAGAAAAGAAGAGAAAGATGCGGATTTTCTTTTCTGACTATTATCTGACAACCTCTGTTTTACTGTCATTCTACATATGTCTTCTAATAAAACAGTATTTTTATTCACAAAAACTGCCATTTTACAATGCTAGGAAAAGGGAAATTTGCAGTTTTACGTCATTCAATGAGAAGGAGAACACAGAGGGGGATAGGCAGTCACCTACTTTCTCTAAAGTATTTATTTGTCGTCTTATAATGATAAGCTCACATTCATCTCTTTCTGACCCTTTTCACTCCCTCTCCTTCTGTCCTCCCCTCTCTCTCTTTCTCTCCCCAATCCCTCTTCCCCCTTCCTTTCTGTAAAGCTTTTCACATCTAAGCCAATTACTTTGCAGTTTGTCTTCTCCATGCCTCAGTTTTCCTTAGGGAACGTTTGAAAGTGTTGGGTTGCATATTCCCCTTTTGTGGATTGCCTAAAACATGTCTGTGCTCTGCCCCTTGAGGAGAGTTTTGTGTCAGACACCCACAATGAATAACAAAAGTCTGTCTTTGACAGGAATACATATACTGACCTTCAATTAAGCTGCAGGTTAAGACAATACTGGAAAATCAATAGCTCATTTTCTGTCTTTTTTGCTCAGATTTTGATGTTTACTAAGATAAAGGATGACAAGGCTGAAGGCAGGAATCTTTGCAGAACATCCATTGACGTTGCCAGAGGCTCAAGGGCCAGGTATGGCCTAATCTTTGCAAAGCTCCCAAACACCAATATGTCAATAGATATCAACTGTAGCTTTGTACGACATCCACTGCCTCGGAATTTTCATCAAGCAGCATTTTCTGTTCTCTCCAGTCTTCCTACCCAGAGATTCCAAGAAAGGGTCATGAGCAATCCAAAATCAGTTCATTGGTGGTTACAGTTACTGTGAGGAAAATCTGTAGAATGAAGGCTTAAACTCTCTGTATCTAATTTTTAGATTCAAACTTGCAGACTGTGTTATGCAACTTTAACTTCCTTATTTTTTTCAGATATGTGTTTGTGAGAAGGAAACGGACACTCAGAATGGAAAGGGGGAATTGAACTCCACGTTTTTGGCACATACCTATCTAGAAAGGTAATTTTTACCTACAATTTACATTTGTCTTATTGTACAGTGACAATGGATTAATAAACCTGTGAAGCAAAAGTGAATGGTTCAGGGCTGGTCCTATTTATGGCAAAAGATAAAAAATCAGCCAAAAGATAGATAATTTTGTATATGATAGAAATAAATGTATCTTAATTGATTTATATTTTTTCATTTTGACAAATTTTGAAATAACAAAGCTTTACTTTTAATTCAAACATGTTTTTTTCCCCAAAGCAAAAATATGATAAATTTATATTTACAGGAAATACTGTTTAAACGTTATGAGTAGATATTAAAAATTATTGTAACAGTGAAAAAGGAAGGACATGAGCCCAGTGAGAACATATTCAGTCCTGGAGCTTCTCCCTGTGCTGTGTCAGGAGAGCTCACATGGTGAGGCTGCCTGCCAGGAAGAGATGAGGGGAGTGATGCAAAAAGATGCAAATTGGAAGGACAAAATAGTAGGGGAGAAAGGCTAATTATCTGTCTTCTTCTAACTCCCATTCCTCATCTACTGCTGTAATGACAAACTGTTTGACCTTAACTGTAGCTGGAAGTTTTTATAATACCCTGGATTTCTCATAGATGCATTCATGTGGGCAAACACATGGCCTGAACAAGTCAGGTTTCAATCATAAGAAAATTAGTATTTGCAAAATATCAACATGAAAATTGCTCTTTCTCCTAAATGTATTTAACTTTTGATCAGAAAGACAGTGTTTGTTCTTATTAAAACTTCAGGAATTGATAACTCTTAATAAATTGTGTTCACATGAAAAATCAGATGTAAAATTTGAACTTGGGTGAACAGTTTGATATGTTATGCCACGTTATATTGGAAAGAGTCTTTGGCTTTGCTCTGATGTGTGTATTGGGCCTGCAAATTAAATATTTGTTAGTGGTACAAGCTGACCTGGCTGGATGGAGTGGTATTAACCAACTCTGACTGGCAGCCTCCAGTCCTTGACTAAAGATCTGGTAATTGTGATGTGAGACCCTGAAGCAGAAAAGTATAAAAGGTCAGAAAATTTATAATGTCCCTTACAAGCTCCTGGAGGGAATATTTCCAGGAGATTACCTACCTGTTAACTACGAGTACAGAAAGAAGGCAAATAGTTCAGTGTGAGGGAAGTGAAATGTAGCCATGTTCGTGTATCTGAATAAGAAATCTTGTGCTCATTCTGTGTTTTGTGCTGGTTCCCAGAGCACCTTTTATTTTCTTTCACGTTTTGCAGGTTAGCATCTATCCTTTCTTCAGGTCTGGTTTTTGGTTTTGGCTTTTTTTTCTGTGAGCCTTGCACATCACATTCTAAAAAAGAATGAAAAGGGTACAATTCTCCTCAGGCGAGGTTTCTGCCTACCCAATAATCCCACTGACATGCTGCTTTCTGAGGTACTTGCTGTGCATGAGTGCAAGATTTTACAGAGGCAGAGTAGCACAGAAGTGCTGGAGGCATTCTTCTAATGAGCTGTCCAGGTTACTTTCCGATTCTCTATTTTATATGCCTCCCTGATTCAGGAGAAGCCAAATACTGGGATGTCCCTACCATTTTTTTTCCATGCAGATTTTAAAGAGAGAAGAGCCTGATTTTTTCCTCAACTTTTTCAGCCTTTGATTTTCAGTATTAAAAGTAATAGCAGTGTGCCCTCGTGCATGAGCAATGAGGGTTCATATCTTTAATAGTTGGTATAATGATTCCTTTCAAAGTTGTGCACTCAAGTTCATTTCTTACATGACTATTTTATTATCTCTTTAAAAAGTAAAAATAAACTCATCTTTTCCATTGATTGCATCAAAACAAGGAAGCAGAACTTAATATGTTGTTTTCCTCCTTTCCTACAAATTGTGCAGTGACAAGTAAATTAAAAGCATCTTCTTGTGGGACTATGAAGCCTGGTTGAAACTTTGTTTTGAGCTCCTTAACTCAATTTCCATATTTTTACTTTGCATGTTTCCTGACAATGTTCACAGATGTTAGAATCCAAGTATATTTCTGAAGTGAAAATATAAGCAAGGATCTGTTCTCAGTGTAGTTTGGCAACTCAGAAAATAATAGTAAAGTTCTATAAGGACAAGTGTTGAGGTTCTATTTCTTCCCCAGATCAATATGATTTTATGAGAGATTCTTCAAATTGTGATTACAGCATTATACAGCGAATTTTGTGTAAAACTATCATTACTTCCCTTAGAAAATGATTGCATAGATTAATGCTTTAATTCGTCTTTTATATTGAAAGTAGATGAGCAACACAACTGGAATGCCTACTTGAAAATGGAGAAAAATGTACGTGAATGTGAATTTTCTTACTGAGAAATTTAATGAACCAGAGAAGCAATGATTCACTCAATAAATTGAATAAGGTTGTATTTTCCGTAGCTATCACCTGTTATTTCACTCTTTAGGAGGGAAAAAATTAATCTGGTTTCAAGGGAGCTGATATGGAAGAAAGGGAAGTATAAAGTACATACCAAGTTGGCATGGGAGCTAACATTGCATTTATATTGTTTCCATGCAGAAAGTAAACAGGAAAAAAACCTGCCCAATAGACTTCTAAAAATATGATTCTCTGTGAAAACTGTATCTACTAAAATTATAACAGAATTTTGATAGAGCTAAGTAGTTAACATATTGACTATAAATCTTGAGTCTCCTTTTCTCATTGGTGTTTATGAGCAGATTTTTTAACAGATGTTAAGTGGTTTAAATAATCAAGTTTTTGAAATAAGTTTGAATTCCACAGATCACAAGTAGTTCAGTAGGTATTGACTGCTGGAGGTTGGGGTTTCGTGGTAAATCAGATAAGTCACAGCAGGAAGCACTTCCAGCACAAACACTTTTGTGTGTGGATTTTACTTTCCTTTTGCAGATACCGGTGCACAGTGCTTTGAAGTTAACTTGGCACAAATGCACATGGCAACAAGTTAGTCACTCAAACCCTCATGAAAACCAAACACCCCAAAGGATCTGAGCATGGCCTAGAAGAACTGATTTATTAAAATCAGCTGAATATTCAGATAGACTGTTTTCCTAAAGAAAGTGCTTATACCAGGGACAGAATCTTTATACCGACAATTCTGATAAGTACCTCTCTAACTCTAAAGTGATGCCTTTGCCCAGGGGAGCTGATGAATTTAATCATAGTCAGCTTATGGGGAGATTTAAAAGGTGATTGAGAATGGCAGAGTTTACATGAAGTAAAAATATTTTAAATGCTTAGAGCTTGAGTGGATGCAATTGCATTCGCTTGTGTGTCACCCCAAAGCCTTTGGAGTCCACCAAATGCAGTTTTGTCCATGGTTTCAGGAACAGTGGTAGAATTGCCCATCTCTATAGCTCAGGTTCTGTGCTGGATGAGGCTGTGAGTTTTTATTTGGTTCTGATCTTCTGCACTTGAAAACCTTACTTTGGCACAGAAACCATTGTGAAGTACTGCTACTTAACATTTATCATGAGGAAGTGTGTCTGCCTTAGCTAAATGTGTTCATGGGTTCACGACTTCAGCTGTGTTTTGCAACCTATGCATTTCACCATCACACACATCTTTCAGCTGTGAGGCCTCCCAAAAAAGTCTTTCTGAAGTCCTTTTCCCTGAGATGAAAAGAACTCTTCACTGAAGAATATATATTTTATTCCCAGATTCCTCTGCTATTTCTTTATATGTAAGGTTTTTAAAAAAATAACTTTTTTTAAAGTTTTCCTTTAAAACTATGAGTTTTGTGCTGGTGAAATCCCAGGGTTAGTTCTGTGACTAGGATTTAACATATCAGTCCTCGACTAGGCCACGATTCTAGACCTAATTCAGTTTTCAGAAATCTGCTTAAGATGTGCAGTAAAATGTAATTATGTTTTAATGACATGCTGACATAATTTGGCAGCTGATTTGACAGAGTTGAGCAACCTGATCTAGTTGAAGATGTCCCTGCTCATTGCAGGGGTGTTGGATTAGATGACTTCTGAAGGTCCCTTCAAACCCAAACTATTGTATGATCTTATACCAATAGAGTTTTCCCTAAATAGAATCCCTTAATGTGATCAAATTATATCTAGAAATGGCAAAAACTTGAGATTTTTCAGGATTACTCTGAGTGTAAAAAAAAATCCTTAGCTATGAAACGACAGGATATGGAGAGTTATTGTTTGTTCTGAAACTACACCGAAGAATTTACTTTTCTTCATAGCTGTCCAGCATTTACAAAATCACTTATTTGGAAACTCAGAAGTGAAGAAAGAATCCAAATATCTGCTATACAGATATTTGGTCTTTAAATATAAGCATAGGTTTACATTGTGGTTTAACAGTTGTGAAGTACAGCTTCAAGGTGCTATTCAAATCCCCATATAATTAGTAAGTTTAAATTTAGATAAACATGCATTAGAATTTGGCATTATCATCAGAAACTTTGTATTTAGGGTCTAGATATTAAATTAGTTTTCTCCACTGAAAGTAGCCATAAGATATCTAAGTTATGGTGGTATAATATTTTATTAGAGCTGACTTTGTCATTCAGCTTCTGGAAATTTCTTCCAAACCATTGCCATGTTTTCTGGATAGAGCTGAAAGGAATGGCAAAAATCTGCAAGTGTTTATTTATAAATTTCCTCTCTCACCTTCTATTTGTCCCAAGTGGTTGTGTGGGAATGTGAAAACAAAGGTATGACCCCTCTCTGCTGCACTTGGCAATTATTTTTAATGCTTCTATGAGTTTTTAAATAGAAAAGCTTGTATAGAGCTCCTGTGGCCCATGTGCCATTGCTTTTTAACATTGCTCTGAAACAGCAGTTGCACAAATCAATGAAAACAGGGTTAAAATTAAATCAAAGACATTGTGGATACAGTTTATTCAAAAAAATTTTCTAAGTGATACCTCAGATCATGTCCTTTCACAGGAAAACTGTTCTTCAATGTTTGTCATGCAAACTCATGCTTAATATTCTCAGGAGTGACCAACCAGTTTGTTCTGGTACAGGAGGTTTTATCCGTGGTTTTAGTTTGTCTGTTGCCATCCAGACTAAGACCAAATCAATGCTGATGTTCTCTGACCTCTTCAATTGCAATGTCATTTATATGCTACTCCCATTGGAATGCAACTTCCTTCCACATCTGGAGCAACAGGGCTGAAAACATCTTGGGGTAACCTGAGCAGAGCGTGGCTGCCACCATCAAATCAGACTGTAACTATGGATTACATGGGAACACACTTTCTCTTAGTGAATTCTTGAAAAGGACACTGTGAGCTCAGTAATTCTGTCAAAGGAACTTCTAAATTTTAGATGGCAGATTAATCTGGTATTGACAACTCTTGGGTTTCCATTTTGTTGTTTGGTGTCTGATACATGTCTGGTGTAATAAGTTCACATGTGCAAAGAAATGAACCACCTTTTAAACAGCAGTTGTGGCATTATTGGGTGCCTTAGAGATTACAAATCATAATCATGTGTCCTTCTGGATCACTTTAGGTCATTCTAAATGACACAGTCTGTTCTGTTCTGTATGAATAGCATACTGTAGATGTCTGGCCTGGATCATGGAAACACATTCTTGATGCAATTAAATCACATTAAAAAATAATAAAAAGTCGTGGACTGCAAGTGTTGTGCTTGCAATTTAGAGCGTTAAGTGAGAAATGGGCATTGAAGAAGATCCATCCCAGCAAAAATGACAAATGTGTAAATCACCTTTGAACAAGCTCTGGTGGGTCTTTTATTTCACTTCTTACTACTTCACCCATTTAGATTTGATGGGTGTATTTCATTTTTCTGAGGTGTGTTAACAATATGGTAACTCTTGCTATATTCTTTTTAAGAATGTGAGAGTACAGGAATGTGCTACTGAGAACCCTGCCAAAGCAGATTATGAATTCAATTTAGATTATCTGGGCTCTGTGATTTTTTTGTTTTAATGTCAACTATTGAAGTGCCAATAAGGCATGACAAATGATGGTGGCTCATACATGTTTATGGCTAGAAATATTTTTACTGCTGAGCTATTAATATATATCATCAAAGAGATAGATGAAACAAAAGTAAGTACAATCTCTTTATCAGACAGAGTCCAGTTATGGAGACAGGAAGAGTTATGACTGTGGAAAGACCTCTGGTTTGAAGAGAGACTAAAAGAAATAGGCCACAACAAATATGAGTAGGCTGAGCAAAGAGAAGAAACAGCAAATATGAGCTGGTCTTGCCTGGATTGTACACTGAATGTATGTTTATGAATTAGTACTCTTTTATTCTTTGCTTCCTACTTATGTAGTTGAAACTATCCTAAATTCTCTAAGCTTTAGAGATCAACCACATGCTCAAATGTACAAAGAAACAAAACTACTACTAGAAATAGTGTTCCTCAGCTACCCTGTATGATGGTTATGTACATTTTCTGTAATGTTTGGATAGTAAATTTAGACTGTTTCTGAGGAGAAATAGTAATTTTTCTTCACCTGTGCTGTAGAAACAAGGAGTGCCATATTGCTGTACAGTAGATAGAAAAGTATTGGAGCAATTGGGATCACTAATCTGCTTTCAGTGCTTGAAATTTGGTAGAAGGACAGTTAAATGTAGTGCAGAAAGCCCTTCATGCCTGTAAGAAAATGAAAGTATCATGGCATTCATTTTCACTGCGTGCTGCATTTACCAGGTGTTTTCCACTATTTTAACTGTAATAAGGTGACCTTGATGTGCTAGATTTAAGATTTTGGTAGCTCTTTATACTGAATTCTGATGATCACCGCATTGAGTCTTACCAGCCTGCAAGTATGTGGCCAGCTGACCCAGAACACAGAAACATAAACGTTCCAATTCAAAAGATTTGAGTCTGAATAACCTTCCTCTGTATATGAGACATAAGGATACTCCATGCTGGGTTAAAGGCAAATGAGATTATTAGAATTATGTTCTCTATATATAGCTGTAAAGAGACTGCCTCTATCTAGCAAATGTAACATTTCAATGCAGTTATATTTCACAGCTAGTTACTGAATTCTCTCATGCAAAATACAAATTAATAAATGGGCCTAAATATCACACTGCACACGTCAGCAGAATTGTTCATGTGTCCTTTAAGCACACTTTATTTGGAGGTAAAAAGACTGAATGTGGAAATTTCCGTTATCACAGTCTATAGGCTTAACATAATACTGTGAGAGCTTACTTGTATTTCTGGTTTCCATTACTGATCAAAACTTTGCTCTGTATGGGAACATTTTTCTAAAATTTGAAGGACAGAAAGGAGGAGAAAAGTAAAGCTTGACAATGAGAAACTTGTCAATGTCAAGAACATCAATATGACTTCACTGATGAATACAAGATGATGATTAAATTTACTAATTTTTACATATCTAGGAAATTTTCCACTTTAGGGGGAAAATACAACATAATACTATGTACTGATTTATATCACCTTATTTTATTTTACTTTTTATGTGTGTTTTTGGAAATCAATGCCTCCAGAAGATACAGCTGTCTGTAGAGATACCTAATCTTCTAATAGAGAAGTATCTATCACATTTTTATCCCAGGACTGAATATAGTTGAAAACATATAGCCAAGATATTTGAATGATTAGAGAACTTCCTCCAATTAAACCAGCAATTTTTATTTTTTTATTCTTTTTTGTATTCTCAGCAGAGGTAAATAATTATAAATTATATTTGTTTCATTTGAGATAAGCTACTTTCAAGCTGAGAATCATTATCTTTTTCAGAAAAGGAACTTTACCACTTCTTCACAAATTATTATCATGTTTAAAACAATTATTTCCTTACAACTGCTTAGGCATGGTGGATTATTCTTGTTGCCAGGATAACCTTTAAGCCACTGATTCCCAAATTCATTGGATTCTAGCCCAATATCTATCATCAACAGTTCTCAGACTAGCATGGATCCTTATCATAAAACTTTTAATTGAAAATGTTCCAACAGGGATAAGATTTGGAGGCCACCTGTGGAATACTCAGTAAGGTGTTGAAAACATAATTTGGTAACTACAGCCGTAAACTAAGAATCTCACAAATAAGAAGCTATTTGGCTACCAATGGGTTTACTTTTAGCTTTGGGGCATTTCTGGAGTGATATGCTAAACTGACTCTCTAAAGCAATTAAATTCACTTCTGAAAAATATTAAGACTCGCTCTCCAGCTGTCACGGCATAACCAGAAGGAAATGAGTATCATGGGAAAACTAAACTCTTGCCTCTCCTGGGCTTTTCTTCAATTATACATTGGTATGTCACAGGAAAGACACTTATTGACATTTATGAAGTTTTATGCAAATTTATCTTGTGGGTTTTTTTTAATAACACTTTGAAAAAGTTACAGTTTATTTGTTCAATTGGATTCCCAGCTCCACTGCAGATCACATACCTCTCCTATCTTTTATGTGTGAACTTGTCAAGTTGTCTTGTGACAGACAACATTTGGTTGAGTTCTTTGTTCTAAATTTGCATGTTATTTCGTCTGTAAAGGAGTGATTAGGCAAGGTGACAGTGCTTGGAGAGAGGGGAGCTGGTGTCTTTCCTGGGGAAGCAGTGAGTGTTGTCTGGGGAGGTTGTGCCAGGCAGGAGAGAGAGACAGGGTCATAACAGCAAGCTGGACACTCACAGAGGGGCTGGAGGCAGAGCAGGGCAGGGAACAGATTTCCAGGCCTTGACAACCTTCTGAATAACCTTCCTTGGTCAGCAGGGATTATTAAGATTTTGCCACTGCTCAGGAAGGTGCACAATAGACTGAAACTCACCTGGAAGCAGGGATTTCTCTCGGCACTTGTTTTTAGGTTGTTTTTGTAATTCTAGCTGGGTTTATTTAGCTATTTTGAATATCCTCTACAAACCCAAATATTCTTATTTGTTTTCTGATAAAACCTAACTTTTGAGTTAGGTGTTTTTTAGTCTTTTTAAGAACAACATCAAGACAAAGCTACTCTAGAGGACTGAGCAATTCAGAATTAAGTTGTTGGGTTTTTTTGCTGTGAGTTTTTTCTCCTATCTATTGACATGATTGACAAAAAAGTAAGAAAAACTAATTCAGAATTGATTTAATAATTTGTGATATATTATTTTATGAAGTTATTAATACATAAAAATATGTAAAGGTGACAATTTTTGCTATGTCTATTTTTTACACCACATTCAGGTGTTTGGCTGGTTTGTCAGGTTTGTTTGTTTAACAGTAGTAACCTTCACAACAGTTCATTAAGAAGTGTAGTGGTGCTTTTATTTTGATTCTTTTTGACTGGATCAATGGAAATAATCAGGTTTCAAAATTTCCAGTCAGTGCTACTCACACAGAAGCAGACACAAAATTTAATTGATCTACACTATCAGTCTCACTTTTTGTAAAGTTGGGCTTAAAAGCTCAGATTTAGTAATTTTTCAGTTTATCAACATGTAATTTGGTTGGTTCTTCTTGTTTTCATTATGCTAAATTTTTCCTACAGTTTCCTCTTTTCCACTATGATACTGCTATACAAGAGCAGAATATTTGTAATAGAATCACAGCCCTTTGCAAAGATATTAGACACAGGTTGGATGTAGGAACACACCTCACAGTAAGCTGCTTTTATATGAGAGGATATAAACAAATTTTAATCTGATGCCTGTTAGCTCATCCATGTTCAACAAAGAGCATACAATGTCATTGTTTTTCTCATCTTAGAGGTGAAGATAGAATGTTAGCACAGCCATGCTTTGTTCTTTAGCTGACTCTGTTGAATTGCCATTGGTCAAGACAAAGATGTTTATCGACTACATCAGAATTTTTTGTTACACCTGGTTTGCTTGTTCTAATTTGTTTTGCTGTGTTGTGTTTGTAGCTAAGCCTGGTGTGAAGAATGAGGAGCTCATGAAGCTCATTATGCTTCATTTGATTTGAAAATTAAATTTTGCAATTTGAGACTTGTAAACACTTTCGAGAAGCATTGCTTCCTCTAATGGAAAACTACACATTCCTGTAGTGTTGTTGGGAAATAAATTTGTACCATGAATCTTTAATAAGTCATTCAATATGCTGTGCCCTTGGGCTATTGATATACCAGGAATTGTACCTGTATTCTGGAAAAAAAAGGGCAATTTGGAAATCTTTTTTTCTTTTCAAGACATGTAACAATCTGAGTCTTATTAACTTTGTAATGAGCCACAGCTATTTCAGCCTTTTCTTCTTGTGCTAAAGCTTCTCAAAGACAGAATGCTTTCTGTCATATCTATTTCCCACTACTCAATCTTGGCACGTTTGTTCCAGCAGAGCTGAAAAGAGAGCACAATTCTGTTAAGTATCCCACTTTCCAGTATATGTTGCATATATTTTCAGTATCCTTTAGGGTCTCTGGTTGAGTCAGTTATGATTGAATCAGACTTTGAAGAGACCAGACAGTGCACAGTCTCCTGCCCACGCACCTTCAAGCCATACATAAAGTATTTATTAGAAGAAGGCTGAGAAGAGAAGACCAGGTTCCCTTTCCAGAGGTCTAATGTAGAACTTAATGTATTATCTGTGGATAACAACACAATTTGGGCATAACAGAGTCCCTTGAAAAGATGCCTTTTTCTTTGAAAAAGAAATAACCCATATTTTCTGTGTTCCTGTGCAATCCCATTCAAGAACGTTTTTAACAATTTGAATCAATAGATTTAAGAAAGTCTAAGTGAAGTGTAGTTCATTCATTGTATATGAAATGAGAGCTGTTATTTTTCAATGAGTTTTTAGAATTTTAGACTTGGAAATTAGTTAATTCAATTTTAGAAGTTGCTTACCTGGAGTTAGAAAAGAAATCATGTCCTATTTAAATAGCCTCTGGCTAGTTTTTCAGAGATATAGATTCTATTTCTTACACTTCAGGAAGTCATTTCAACAAACTATTTCTTTTTTTTTTTAATTGAAAAGTAGAGATAGCAGCAATATTCTCCTTTGGTCTTTTCTGAGATCAAAGTTTTTCATGTAGAAATTACTCTTAAAAAACCCTCAGTATATTTATTTATTCCATAGACATTTTTCTTTTCAAAATGCTCTATTAAAACAAACAAGCAAAAACAGAGAAAAGAGAGGACAAAACTGTGCCAGACAGGTATCAGTTGATTCCCAAACTTAAAATAATTATGTGTTCTGAAATTCACTGATGAAGGTGGGAGTGATCAGCAGTATTTACCAGTTGTGTGACTCTATCATGTGTATTTTTTCATAACTTTTTTTTATTTTGTCCTCAAACTGCTATTATGGAATTTCTCAGATTTGTTCCTAGTGAGCATATGGTCCTAAAATTATATTGAATATAGGTACTTTTCTTAATAAAGAAAATCAGAGGGCAATTATTGACCATCAAGGAATCCAGGACCACTTTAGAATGAAATTTTAAACCCACAAACATGAAAAAGAGATTATATCCTCCTTGTTTGAAAGGACCTCTTAAACTCATAAAGAACTTGGTATCTCCTTCCAGCTAAACAGTACCTAACTCTGTTTTTCTAGTACATATTTCTCTTGACATCTCATCCCTCCCAATGTTTTCTTCCATGTATGTCTTGAATACAAATCTGAAACTCCTATTTTAACAGAAATTCTATCCTTCCTGTGTAAATAAGGGATCACTTCATGTATCTTGCAACTATTAAGTCCTGTTTGTAGATCCCAGTATGATATTTGCCTTCAACAATGTCATGACATTGACTCACATTTTGCCCAGACTTTTTTTCTGAAGAACTTCCATCTGATCTTTGATTCTTTATTGGGTATTTCCAAAGATGATTATCCCTACTTCAGTGGTTCCTTCATATGTTGAAATTTGCTTTTAGAAATGTGTGTAGGTGCATCTAAGATTACAAAAGGATGTAAGGGAAATTAATACATATTAGTAATAGCTGTTGATTAGGACTAGTCACAATGCTAATAAAAATTTTTGGGGAGTTTTTGAGTTTTAGTGTCTTGCCCTCAGTTCAGTTAAATGTCTAACACACTCTTAGAACTAGAACTGAAGTTGCACTGTCAGGCTGAATTAAGTAGTAAAGGACAGAAGCAGACATGAGACTCCTGCCCAAGAAACTTAATTTTAGTCTCAAACTCCATGTAAGAAACTGTTGGGTTTTTGTTTGCGTGGGAGAAAGACAGAACTGGGTTGTTCAGTCTGGCAAAGAGAAAGTTCTGAGTAGACCTCAGACCCCCTTCAGGTCCTAAAGGGGCTACAAGAGACCGAGAGAGAGACTTATGACAGGGACAAACTGACAGAGGGCAGGTTTAATTAGATATTAGGAAGAAAATCTTCCCTGTGAGTGGTGAGGCCCTGGCACAGGCTGACCAGAGAAGCCCCATCCCTGGAAGTGTTCAAGGCCAGGTTGGATGGAGCTCTGACCAACATGATCTAGTGAGGGATTGGAAGTAGATGATCTTTAAGGTCCCTTCCAACCCAAACTGTTCTTTAATTCTAGGTTTGTATTCAATGTTGTGGGTTACGTTCACATAATAAAATCCTATTCCATGTGTGCAATCTGGGTCCCGAGTTAGCAACTGAGTGTTGTAAGCAGGGAATATGCACAAGGTATAAACTGCAAAGAGAGGAGCCTTGTGTTAGGCGGATGGGCTGAGTCATTCAAAGGCGATGCCTGAGCATTTCAGCTCCTGACTCCTACACAGGAGTTCTCTCTGTCTTTTCTAATAATCTGAAATCTTCCACTGGCAGTGAATGCTTGTATTGAGTCCCATTAACTTATGCAGCCATCACTACATTTACTATGTAAATTGGGGGGGTTGCTATGGTAACCTGCTGCATAAAACAGCCATTTGTGCAAGCCCAACAGGCCTGTCTGATGTTGAACCCCGTGGTGTTCGGGATCTGCTTTGATCCCAAGGAGCCAGTGTCAGATCTGTGCTGAAGAGGACGACACTGCTCAGACATCCTGGCCTGTGTGTAATCAGTGAGATACTGCTCAGACATCCTGGCCTGTGTGTAATCACTGAGTGTTTCTTCTTTCTAAGATCAGACCCACAACCTGGTCTTCTTTGACATGGGAAAAAACAGCCACACAGTTACTTTTTAAGGATTTTTTTCTTTTACACTGAATTAAGGCAAATAATATTTTGCAACAGTTAACTGTGACCTTTGGTGTTTTGTAATAAGATAACTCTAAATAGCTATTTTCTAGTGAAGAACAAATTATTTTGTGATTACATTGATTTCTCCATTAATTTCTCCATTATTGTCCTTGCACATGTTTTGTATTAACTGGCCTATCAGTCTTTTTTTTTTTTTATATTGCCTTAGTCTTTAACTACAATAACAGAAATCAGTTTTCCTTAATTTCTCTAATAGTTTAATATTTGGCATATTTGAGGCACAGTGAGCAGACTGCAGTAGTAGTTGAATGTTACAAAAAAGGCTCTGCAGTGGTTAAAACCACAGCAATGTTGTTTGAGTACAAATGCTACATCATTCACACCTTGCTGTGTAAGAGGAGCAGTGTTTGCAGAAAGGCTGAACGCTTAGAGCTAGAGTAGTACCAAATATAAAACAAAGCAAGCAACCAAACCACCTGATGAATTGGTACAGGGATTACCTTCATGATACTCATTTTTCTTTCCAGTCTGTACCTTTACAGCCTTTACTGTGGAGACAGAGCATTCTTGTGTTTTTTCATTGAATTTGCTGTACAACCTGGGGGTTGTTTCATTTTCAACCAAACTGAAAAGTTTCCTTGTTAACTCATACATAGACAAACCTGACCTCATTTGCAGAGTCCTCCCAACAATCGTGTGCCTTTCCTGAAGTGTGCTCACCCCTTTAAGCTCTCACTGAACAGCAACCTAAGTAGGTTTGAAGTTATTTCAACAATCTCTTTTTTAAGCATATTGGGAACACAGGCTCAGAAAGGCTTTCCTCTCATGAGACTGGTTCTTTAACTTTATCAAGCTACATTTGAATGAATGTGCTCTTTCTTTTTGTTGTGTCTCCTTCCTCTCCCTCTCCCCTTACCCCACAAGAAGGCTGCTTCAGCATCTCACCCCTCTTGAGAGTTATAAACCAGTTTCTTGTTTGTAGCCTAAATTTCTTCTTTGCTTTAATGCTGATGTGACAACACTATCAGAAGCTTTAACAGCTTTTATTCCCCCTCCCTCAGTGATTTCCATCACTAAAGTATTTGTAAATTACAGTTGTTCAGTCACTAAATAAACTTTATTGTGTATTTAAGCTGATGCTTAGAGTAATTCTGAAACACAGAATGCCCACAAATTTTGGCTTGATTTCTCAGCAACAACTTAGCTTGAGTCCTCTGGTGAAAGGAAGAGTGTTTTTGGAGACTGATGTGTAGGCCCATTCCCTTGAGAGAGTAGGAGATAAACTGCTCATTAGAGGTCCTGAACACGGCACCACCATTTCTTCTTCTTTTTCCCATCCCCACTTCTCCATCCCAGGTCTATTTTCAGCCTTTAGAAAAAATCCAAGACTCCAAACAAAGTCAAGACAGAGGACTAAAATACAGAATGAGAAAAATCACAAGAAGCTGCCTATGATGAACTGTAGCTCCTATGATTCAAACACACCTGATGTGACCATCAGGGTTGACTGTAGATTTCAGTATTGATAAATAATTACAGTTTTCTTATTACATGTGTTTAATTACACTTCAAAAACAAAGTTCTCTCACTGGACAAAAACTGAGAACCTGGTTTTGAGAGAAAAGTCAAAACTTATGATTGAAAGCTACTATTTTTCCGTTGAATTGATGCAAACAAGTGTTTCAATATAATTTGCTTATTTATTTTTTAATAACATTCTGAACCCTAAAACTGACAGATCTAGGCAAAATAACTAAATGTCTTCAGCAACTTGAAGGCAGTGGCCTATTACACATGCTTTTGGTCTTAAAAGGCTCTCTGAAAACTATATGAGACTCTACAGTTCAGTGTAACCTTTAGCAGAAAGTGACTTAGTTGCCTTAGGTGCTATTGCATGCCTTGTTTTTTGAATTTTTGGAAAGGATTGGAATATTATGATGTGCAGCATTAAGCTGAATAGGGCTAAAGGCTGAATGAGCAACAAATGCCTCTGGAAATGTTTAAGGAGAACCACCTTTTTCACAAGGACACTTGAAAGGAAACAGCTTTGAAAAGAAAAAAGATAAACTTTGGAACATTCACTTTTTATCAGAAAAAAAAAAAAAGGTCTATGTTTTATACAGAAAAAATTTCATCTGGTAAAAGAAACATTAAATGTTCAAAGAGATGCATTTCTTCTTCAGGAAGGCAAGATTTTACAGATACATATAAAACAAGGGAAATTTTGTTACAAAAAGAAAACCTGTCAAATTTTTCAATCCCCTAAATTCAAAACTAGTCAGATTTCCCTTTATTTTCCATTAGATGTAATCTTCTCAAGTCTTGGCAAGTTATCATCTCTCAGGATCTGGATTTTAAATGATAACTTTGAGTCTTCGAGGGCCTTAGATATAGAGAGAGATAACTGTAGCTACACGGTGATGTAATCGGGTAAGAATTTGGAGTTTAAATACATTTTGAAATACCTGGATTTTTGTATAATGTGAAGCACACAGAGGTATGTATGAGTTGGTTGGTTTGCTACTGATTAGTTATTTTCCTTGGAGAAGGGCTTGCTTTAGGTCTCAAGGAAAATGGAGGAGACCTGGTTTGGCATTGAGGGATTGCAACAGCTTGGAAACCTTGTCAACAAATTTTCTGCATGTTTTATTTTCTAACTACTATTCATCTTTGTGTTTCAGTGGTGAATAACAGTGCTCTTTATTTGGATACATTCAGAAGGTAAAAATTAACCTTAAGACCTATTTTGATCACCTTCCAGTTAAAGTTCAATGACTACTTTGCTTTTTATCATTTCAATTTTTAGAGGAAAATATTTACGTGACAGAAAGGGGCTGCTAGGTCTGATCCTTAGAGTTATTAGTAACTAACACTGAACTCAAAAGATGTTTGGCACTGTTAACATTAAAAGCAAAAGGATGCCTTTTTTAATTCAGGAATCCAGTCTTCCTCTGCAGATAAGAAATTGTTTAGGAGGAATATTTCTATAGAGCCTCATAAATATTCAATTTTTATTTTTTCAGCTATAGGTACAGTAGTTTTCTGAACTGCTTCATTCTGAAAACAAGCATATTTTTAAATTAAACCAAACATGTTTGACACAGATCTGCCAGGTTTGGGTAGGCATCATTCATATTATGAGAGTTGCAACTTAATTGTTCTCCTGGCACAGCAGGGGAGGAACGGGAGAGGCCAGCATTGCACCCTTGTGGGATTGCCTTCATGAAGGACAGAAGAGAGATGAAAGCACACTGATATATTTGCATTAAAAATACATTTAACAAACCGTAGGAAAGAAGCAGGTAAAGAATATTTGAGTACTTTCCCAGCCTGGTATTCATATTTCCAACTTAAATCTCCAGCATCTGATTAAATAGCACCACTCATTCCATTAAATACGTGTGTGGAATGAACACACATTTTTAACATTGGGTTGCAGAAGTAATTTTAATTAGAAGAAGGCAAACTTTTACATAGCACAGAAACTTTTATTTTTCTTTCTTTTGTTCTCAGATTTAATTGGACATGGTTTCTGTGAAAGTTGTTGCCTGTTATGATATGTGCAATTTTGGAAGGGGAAAATGTATCTTCCCATGAGTAAAGATAACCAATCTAAAAGTGCAAGGCTTATTGTAATTTTTGAATGCACTTCATGAGAAAGATCCCATATGGGATCTCTTTCTCCTCTTTGTAAAGAGTATTATTTATTATATTATTATAATAGAAAATAGTAGTTTAATATTATTTGTTTACATCAAATGTCACCTCGCTCAAAGTTGACATTTTCATATGCTACTTTTAAATTTGATTTTCTTTTACTAATAACAAAATAAGCATCTGAGACTGTTTTTTTTTTCTTACTGAAAAATGTATGCAAAAATATATTTAAAACTGTGTGCAACAAACTTTACCCAGAACTTGAGCAGTGCATCTTAAGGGACTGGATTGTACAAAAAATGGGAGTATGCTTTTTTCAGCTTACTCTCCCCACTGGAATTTGCAGTTAAGCACTGAAGAGAGCATAGAGTGTGAAGCAGGGAGGTATAAAGGTCTTCAGTGAGGGAAAATAAAAGAGAAAGTACAAAATAGGTACAGGAGGCAAATTCTGAAATGTGTATTCCTTCCTTCTGTCCATCTTTAATTAAAAGCGAGGTTTTAACTGTCATATTTTCATTTTCCCTCATTAAAAAATAATGGAGTTTAGTCTGTGCTCTGCTACATTAGTTTTGTGCAGGGTGACTTTAATAGAGCTTTTGAAATCAGAAACCTCAATTCAATATGGATATCACAAAGCACAGTCTGCACCCACCTTGTGTGAAATCCTGACCCAGTGAAATCAATGGCAAAATTCCCATTGACTTCAAAGAGGGTTGGATTTCACACCCAATCTCCTCTTCCTTTTTTCTTCAGCCTCTCTGCTTTTGCTAAATGGGATTGCTTTTCCCAGATGGACCTCTTAATGCTATGCACAATGATCATTTCCACTTTCTTTTATAAAATAGTGCAAGTCTTCTAAGGAAAATTCTGTCTTTTCTTCTTTGTTTCCTTTTATACAACACTGACGTCCTCCATAGTAAGGCCAAGGTACCTGGTCTGTTGTCTTAATGGTATTTTGTCTCATTTTTTTCCTCACAATTTAAGTTGTCATGGTTTTCAGAAGTTCACATGTTAAGTATCATTCGGTTATATATCAAAGGAGCAAAAGTTTTTGATGAGAACTCTGTTCCACAACAAATATTTGTATCCACATATAGTCAATCATACAAACACCTAAACTGCAGTGTATTTTTAATTGCCACCTTGCTCATAACCTCAACTCTGCTATGTTTTAATCACGTCGTGTCATCTTCTTAACACTTCTTTAAGAAATAAACTAGAATATTTTATGTTTATGTACTTTAAAGCAACTGACCACTTGTGTTACTTTTGGCATTCCATTTAAAAGCTGAATTCCCCATTCTTTGTTAATTGAAGTTTTTCCTATGAAGACCATTACCATATTTGCAGGTGTGGTTGTTCCTTAAATCAACAGATAGAAGGCTCTATTTACTGCAGATCTAATGCTTTATCTATTTGTTATGCCTTGCCTCTAAACATCATCAGTGCATTCATATATCTTTAAAGATTAGGCCTTCCCTTAAAAATATTGAAGAAGGCTAAGCCATTTATTAGGAAGTGTTGGACCCAATGTACAGAGATTTTCTTTGCATTAGTTGCTGAGTGGTTTTTGCTTTTATTTTCTATAAATAAGATAAAATCTTTTTATAACTTCTTAAATTATGAACTACACTTTTGATTATATATTAATCACAGAGAAAAGAAGCGTAGACTAAGCCCTCAAATGTTTGGAAGTTGTTTATGTCATCTAACATAAGAGATTTCCATAGGTTTGAATGGCTTACTCTTGCTTCTTCATCCAAAGCCAGTAAGTCTAAAACTTTCCCTTTTGAACTTTTTTGCAGCAGAAATGCATATACTAAATAGCCAAGGAAAATACGTGGATAACTCAGGAATTTGAATGCATTTATGGAAGACTGACTTTGCCTGTCCTGGGAGTAGGTGCTGAACCATTTTATGACAAACGTGCTGTCTAATGTATGGACACGAATAATCTATGTGCTGACAACAGTCCCAAGCTCATCTTTTTGAACAGCTGCCCTTCTGCTCTCTGTTAAACTTCCCTGAGTTATAGAAAAAAAATTCCCTATACCTCTAGTAGTAGCATATTGTTTTGTCTTTTGGTTCTACTTGACCCCAATTTAGAGATCTTTTCTATTTTTTTTCTTTTCTTTTCTTTCTGTACTAATTTGCAGTTATATTCTCTCTGATATGCTTGTACTGCCTAAATATGTAATTTGACATTCCAAAAGTTATTTTTATGGTTCAGGCCTAAATACCTATTTTTCCCATAACATTGTTTTGTGTTCAACACCACTGAATAATTAGTATACTTTAAAAACCATACATGGTTTTTCATGGAAGGTCTACTACAGATAAGCAAACAGGAAAATGCAACTATCACGCACAAATAATTCAACTTGTTGAAAGCAGCTGGTGCTGGACTGGTTAGCAGAAGAACTCTTACATCACTGGTTGTACAGCTTATAATTTTTAAATTTTTGACAATTCTTTTTGTCTCATTTGGTAATTTTGCCATTAGCTCTGTTACTTAACAATCTTTCTGGTTCATGTACCTGTCAGGACTACTTTGCACAGCAGCTGAGCCTTCCAGAACATCAGCTACTCCCCTTATTTTGGTGTTCTGCAGATTTTCTTAGTGGGCACGGTGTCCTTTTCCAGGTCATTAATACATTTACCTCTACTGACCCTGAGGAGTGACACTAATCACTGGCCACCAGCTGGAATTGAACTCCCAATCTCAACCCAACAGTTGATCCAATTTTCCATCCAACTTCCCTCACTCACATTGTATCTTAGCAAATTCTGTTAGTAGCAGTGTCAAAGGCCTTGCTAAAATTGTGAATTAGATTAACATCAGCTGATGTCCCCTTGCCTACAGAGCCTGTCATCTTTTCGTGGCAAACAATCAAGCTGTCAGGCATAACATGGCTTTGGAAAGGCTGCCAGAAGGATTTGCTCCATAGGGACAAAGGTAGAGCTCCTCAGCTTTCATCTCCACCCTCTCTTTGATCAGCTGCTCTGCAGCAGGTGCCCAGCACAGCATCACCTGTGCTGATCCCTTATCTTCTCCCACAGGCTCTTCCCTGGCCTATCCTCTGCCTCAGGATGAACTGGCTGTTCCAGCTTCTCCTCTGCACAGGACACAACCTGTTCTCCATGCCTTCCCAGCTCTTCCCTGAACAGCCTCTCTCTATCTTTATTTTCAAGTTTGGTTTACATAGGTAAGGTATGATTTTGAAGGTCACACAAGAAAAAAAACACACGTGTTCTTTGCACTTCATGTTGAGTGTGAGAATGGGAAGTACAGGAATCTGCTTTAATAGTGTCTCACACCATGTCTGTGTCATCAGCAACTACAAAGAAATACTTCATAAGAGATGTTTTATCTTGAAATTGGTGCAGGTAAAAAATAGAAGAAATAAATCTGGGGCTTATAAGCAAAGACGGTTTAGAAAAATAGTCTTAATATCACCTGTGACAGATAAACAGAGTTTGAAAAATGCTTGAATTAGTACAAGCTACCCATACCTTCTATTTATATTTTCTTTTTATCTTTAAAACCATATACTCTTCTAAAATTGTCACTGCCACACACAGAACAATAGCTAGTCGTTAGGGAAGACTTTCTTGGTAAAGTAACAGTAAAGTTCTATGTATTCTTTCAGTAGGATTTTCAGCTTTTTTCTTGTTTTTAGCTTTAAAAGTTACCCAGTTTATGGGATAGTATACCTCCCACAGTCTGGTTAATTACTATTACAACACTGTAAAAGTCTGCTAAGTAATGAATGGAGCAGCTTACAAGTTTTTGCCGTGTTGTTTTTAAGCTCTGTGTGACAGTTGGATTCTAAGGATTGGAAAGGATTTCTATTTTGTCCAACTGTATTTTTTTTTCTATTAATATGAATAGTTGAAAGCATTAATGTATTTCTGCTCTTCTTGAAACTTCTGCTCTTCTTGAAACATTTGCTCCTGTACAATGGGAGTATTTTTGTGGTCAGAAGTTATGTTGGACTCAAAGGCTGAATGGGAATGTTCAGAATTACTCCAGAACTGTAGCCAGTAATAACAGAAGGAGTCTAAAATATTCTATTTTAAATATATTATGACTGTCATTTAGGGAAAACTAAATTGAAATTATGCTGTTTAATATTTACTATATTTATCTTTGTAAGTTTGGTTTGTTGAGGGTCTTTTTACATAGTTTTAGCCTATTAGTGCAAAATTACTGGTAATTGTGTTAGAAGTATAAGATTTTTAAATACCTTCATAATAAATTCCATCAAAGTTTGCTTTCTAAAATAATTATATATGCATTTTGATAGTTCTGTAATCACTGCTGTGTTTCTTTAAAATTAAATTATATGGTCTAAGCTGTAAGAAGTCACACTAGAAAAAATCGTGGGCAAGAACAAAGATTTCCAGATTTATGATCTCACAAGGAACACCTCTAAAGTGTATGTGGCACAATGATTAAAGGTAATGCTTTTGTAGTTCATAAAATTTCAGTATTAGACAATAAAAGATTCTAAATTAGATACAAGACTTTTTAGGAACTCAGACTAACTAGATTTAACTAGAATGCTATTTATTTCTATTATGTGTAGGGAAATGTTAAAGGAGTTGACCTTCCACTACCTACCACGAAAGCATTTACAACTCCATTAAATTGAGGATATATGTTTCAACTAGTCTGTGTCTGCCTTTGAGACATTTAATTTTGTCAGCATTTACTTTTGTTGGAAATAAAAGGAATTATATCAGTAAACTGGAAACACACGGTAATGTGTCAGGATTATGAAACATCATGTTTTCTGATATTTGAATTTTTAATGGGTGAGACTGCTGAGGCTCTGAAGGATGGCACAAAAGAAGGATTGAAGATAGAAAGTATTCAGATAAAAACTGTCCTTATTCGCTGGCCTTGTAGATATTTGAATCCATTTTGAAAATTCATGTTTTTCTTTTTGAAGATTTACTACTGATACAAAGAACTTGTTCCCAATTTTATCAGTTCACCAGTGTTCTGAGTATTTATTTTCTTGCTTTCAAGTTATGTGAAATATGCCATTATGAACGATTTACCCTTTAGGTAGTAAAAAAAAAAAAAAGTCGTAATCTACACATATTATGAGGTAAAAATATTGGAGTGAATGAATGAAAAATATAAGTTCTATGGTAATTTTTTTCTTATTTTCCTGCAAATATAGTAAAGCACTTGGAAAAATTAAGAATTAAACTGGATAATCAAATTCAGTGTAGCTTCAGATGCTGGTGCACTGCTGTCAGGTGAGAAAATTGTTTTCCCAGTTGTCTAAAGGGCAGGATGATACAATTTAAAATCAAAGTACTGTCAGTCACATTTGCCTACAATCTGGTGGGAAAATGGCAGTTGTCACAATTTCTGACAGACACTCTTTGATGTTTTGCAGAAAGCGATTTTGATATTAAAAGTTGTATTGGTTTCTCAAATTTGTATTAACATTGCAATTTAAAGTCTGTCATGGTGTGAAAATTACGCCCAAACCCAACAATGGCTGGAAGGATTAGCAGACTCAAGTGGAGAGAAAGTCTTTTAATGTGCTACATGGACAAGCTTGATAGTCTTCTCAACATTTCCCTCTTGCCCAAGTCTATAATCCTCTTCCAGAGTCTGACTCAAGTGAAATGCAAGGAGCTTCAAGTCTTCCTCTGCTGTCCACAGGGAAGGTATTTTCTCTTTCATTGTTTCCTTCAAAAAAGAGAGATGAAGAGGAAGTGAGGAGTGAGGAAAATAAGGAGACCAAATAATTTCAAAGGTCAAACAAAAAAAAAAAAAGTCAAGGATCCTCCTGTGAAGCTTTTTGAAGTTAATCAGAGGGTTGGTTTGACATCTGCCAACAGTTCGTCTGACATTTAGACAGGTTTTTTACTTGTGTTAAGTGAATAATCTTTGGTTTATTTGTAGCTTTCCATATGTTTGTATTCTGAACACATTTCGAACAGTGTCATTAATGACTCTTTTTGTCTTTCAGCAGTCAGTCAGATCATGTTTTTTAAAAAAGGGTTAAAAAGTGACTTTTCTGATATTTAAATGCAGCATCTACGCAAGAGGCTGGATTAGATAGTTTAAAAATCTTTGGTTAAACACAGGTTATAAACTTTTATGCCAAACCATGAAGCTACACTTTTTTGTAGCCAAATAACTTTAGTCAGATGTGCTGTAGGCTGTGGTGTGCATAGAGTGCAACATGAACCAGACAAAATTCTTCACTTCTCCTCTAAGTTTCCAGAGATCTTGGATTTTTGAAAAGATGCACATTTTCTTCCATTAGTTTAGTCTGGTGGTTTTTCATATTTACCTTCCAAGAGCTGATTTTTAAATATCCCAGAAGTATTGTTTCAGAAATGAAAAAAAAGGAAAAAAAATATTCAGAGTTGTCTGGTGACAAGCTGGTGAAGATTGGAAATTATTCTTACTTAAGTTGACCTTTAGGTATTTCTTAATGTGCTTAGATTGTTGCAAAAGTGTTATTTTAGCAAACTGTTGATGTTTATTCTCCTTAATGGAGTTTAATTGCCGCATAATTTTTTCAATTTACTGAGAAAACTGTTTTTATTTGTCTATATGTATTTCTCTCTGTAGCCAATTAACATCTGGACTTTGGAGCTCTAGTTAAGCAAGTTAATGCTTAGTTAATGCTTGCCAGTTAATGCTCCAGGGTCATCCCCACACATCACCAGGTCTTCTGCCCAAATACAACTTCTACAAAAACACACAGCAATAATGTTAAACAAAAGCTAATTATCAAATGTGAACAACGAGTTGCTTACAGCACATGGTGTGTTGAAGTAGTCATTTAACAAAAGGAAATTATGCAGATTTCCAGTGCTTATGAAAATAGCATTTCACCAACGTTGTATGCTCTCAGAGCCCCAGAATCCAATGCTGATCAAAGATGTGAGAGAAAAATTGAAAATATTCTGAGTGACTCCTGTAAACCTCATACAGTAAGCATTTCAGTTGATAAAATCTATGCAAGATGGAACAATACAGTTACAAATTAGAGTAAAGTAAAAGAATTTGCATTCACGGTTTTTTCCTTTCCCTGTCTTTTTTTGGCGTGGGAGTGCCAACATTCTTTATTCTATTCTTTGTTCCACTCTGGCTTCTTGTCAGCAACATTACCTAAGTGTAAGACAAAATAACATTTAAATCAACCCTTCTAAGTGCATGATTCTGCAGATTCTTTTGAACTGAACTTAATATAGCTTCATGACTCTAGTTTTGGAGATCAATTATGCTACAAAGAAGTATTTGTTCCAGCTATGTTCTGTCTCCCATTTACAACACGTAAACTACCACAAAAATATCAGTGACTAAATCACAAACTTTCTCATGGGTCCCCTATGACTAAATCATTAATGCTCCTTCCATCTGTAAAAACTTTTAATGTAGTTGCTTACAACATCTGGGTACAAGTAAAGAGATAATATTTTTTTGTCCCATCCAGAGATCTGACCAGAAAGGGATTATTTAAACATAACTTCACACCATAAAGCAATTTATTTTCAATACTGTCCTGAAGGATAGATTTGTGACAGAGCAGGCACATGTATTTTTATTAGTGAAAGTGATGTGTATCTGTAGCAGAAGCTACTGCAAGTCTCCAAGGTCGAAATTCTTCTTCCAGTTATGTGAAGGAAGGATTTGGTTGCCTTCACTACAAGTTTCCAGCCTTGAAAAGATGGCAGAACTGTTGCAAATGAGGATACAACTTACCTTCCTCTTAAAAGGCCAATCCTATGTAAATCTCATAAGCTAATTTTGAAAAAGTTATATTGCTTGATAGTGCAATTACAAATGGCTTTTTAAAAATGGCTAGAAGGATATTGTAGTTTTTAATCATTTGAACACAGAAGGGAGTCTGCTGTAGTCACCTGGGGCACCAGGAGAAAAATCTCTACTACAAAGTTTTCTCTTTCTTTTTGGTGACATATATCTAATTGTCTATCTAAATTGCAATAAAGACCTCAAAGCATAGGTTGCACTTATTTCCAGTTAATAACATTTGGAGATAAGAGAACATTTTCCCCTCATCGCTCCACAAAAACAAACTCAAACTGAAATTGTTCTTTTTAAATTAATGCTTTTAAATGAGGTTCTGTAAAGGGTAAAGTAGAGTATTTATGATAATACACGCAAAAGAAATCACTTGTCTGTGATTTAATTGGTACATTCATGAGCCAGTTTCCTCCAAACCATTTGCTGCACAGTTATTTTAGCCTTGTGTCCTACGGAAAAGGTATTTGTGTGATAGCATCCTCTGCCTGCCCTCCCTCACTCCCTTCGGTAAATGTTGAATTTCTTGGCCAATTTCAACCAGATTTGACAAAGGGACAGAAGTCTCAAAGATAATTAAGTTCCTACAAATTTCATGACAAGTGGTGTACAGGGGATGGGGAACAACTCAGGTTAATGCTCTACTGAGAAACACCACCAGATAATTTCTGGTTGATCCACTCTGTGCCTCGAGCAGAATCACCGGTGTCTGACGGCGACGTGAGGAGCTGCAAATAAGTGGGACTCTCTGGGGTACAGACAGAGCTGAGCCACAACAGAAAACATTAATAATTTAAGGGTGGGCAGTAACTGTTTTGCAGTGGGCATGGAGAGTCAGTTAGCTTGTGTGAGGTCAGGGAGGAAAGTACAAAATGTGCTACTTCAATTCTTCCAGTGACTTAAGTTCTGTCAACAATTCTCAGAGAATTGGAGTTGGTGGGTGTAAGATAATAGAAAACTTGCTATTTTCAGAAGGCAGGACTTAATAGGAGACTGAATGTAATTTCACAGTGATGATGAAAGCTTTATATCTGAGATGAAAAATACCAGGAGGCAAAAAGTCCTCAAATATTTGTGTGAATTTAATAGGGTATTTCATCAGTGTGTATCATTATTATGTTCAATTGAGAAAAAGAAAATAACTTTTTTTAACATTCCATAACCTAAACTTTAGATTGAAGTAGAATTCCCTTTATGAATCACAACATTTTTCACCAAAATCTTCATAGTCTGAAGCAGTAGCAACATTTTTAATGGAAGGCCTATTTGTGACAAAAGCTTATTTCGGAGAGGTCACAATTTTCTGTGGAACATGGCCATTGGAATGAAATGTCATTCTGGGAAAGAAGCATTTAAATCTTGTCAAATAAAAATATTCTTATTTTACTTTTAAGAGCCAATTAGAAAGAGAAGTATAATAATAATAATGATATATATGCATATATATTCAGAGGGTAGGCAAGTAAAACTACATAAAGTTGCATAGTCCATTGAAACAAAACTTCCCTTAAAATATAAGTGGCTTCTGGAAAGTGTTCACCTAAATTTGTACATGGAAGATAAATCTTTAAAATGCAGTTTGAACATATATGAACAAAATAACTATCAAGCCCTACAAGCAGATATACCCTACTTTTTTTTTAATTTTAGTTACTTTTTATTGGAATTTATTTAGTTTACTTTTTATTTATTTAGTTTACTTTTTGTTAGAATTCATAGTTTGACCTCACCCTGGCAGAATATGAATTAAACAACAGCTTATTTATCTGCAATAGGTTTTACAGATTAGTGCACTCTTGTCTTGTGCTTCCTGTATTCCTTCCTTTCAGCTTGTCAGTGTTCAGTGCAGGGAGTGTAGCAGAAAGTTGTATTTGAAGTTAAAAACAAAGAAAAACAAAACAACAACAAACAAACAAAAAAAACCACACAAAAAAACCCAACAAACAAACAAACAACAAACCTTTGACAACTATAAAGAACTAACTGGGATCAAGATTAAAGACAGAAGTGACAAAAAATGCATAAAACTGTTCTAAAACTTCAGGCATTGTGAAAGATAGAACGTGAAAAGTTTATATAGTTATGGGAGCCCTAATGAAAGAACAGAAATTTGATCACCATTGAATTTTATCATGATATTGTCTGGAATAAGAAATGTGGAGCAAGAAATCTGACAGCCTTTTGGCAGCTGGGTCGTCTCACAGAACTCTCTCCTTTATTAATCAGCAAACAATACACTGGAAAGAGGCAAGAGGAATTGTGTCATAGTAGGTGGACAGGATATGATAAATTGGATAGAAGTTTGGAAGTGTCTTAGTAGTGATTCAACCAGGGAAAAACAGGCAAACTGAGGAAACAGACGGCAGTGGATAAAATCATAAAAACATGATTCAACACTGCGGACTCGTTGAACAAATGTAAGTTGGGCAGAAATACCATGTTCATTCTTTAAACAGGCAAGGGAGATAACAGCAAAATAGTGACCTTTTAATGGAAATCAATATCATTGATCACAATAAAAGCCATATTAAGAGCATGCAAACTTACAAGAAGCCATAAGTTTTTATCTTCAGTGCTTGCATTATATCTTTTGAATAAGAATTTCTTCACATTGTGGTTAACTCTAGTCTTCCACAGACTCCTTGGCAGCTAAAAACAGTAGATTTTTTTGTAATCTATGTAAAATTCTGGAACGTGTTTAGATTCAAGGATCTTCAGGAAATTGCCTAAGATATCACTAGAATACATATGTATGCTTTATAGGGCCAAGGCCTACAGTTTAATATTTTTTATAAAAATAGAGGTTGTTTTGAGCCAGTTAATGGAGGCATCTTAGTAATTGAAGCTGTAGTAACTGAGTCATTTAAACATCATAATTATATTTCTAGCTGAAGAAATATTTCTATCCTACAGTAATAATGAGATGCAGAAATATGTGGGAGTCTATGAACTGAACAGTAAGGACAAAAATTCTGACTTGGTCACCAAATTGTTCAAAGAAAGAATGAAAAATAAGTGTTTTTTTTTAAATTCAGTATATTAAAAAAATTAATTTCCAACTAACTATTTTTAAATCCTGCATTAAATTAAAATTCTGACAAATACAGATTTTCTACTCTGGTATGTTACAGTCTACTTGTTTCAAGAAAAGTTGATCTACCATGTAGCACATTATTCTGGATTTTGGCAGGATCTCAATAAAAATATAATAAATGCTCAAGGGAAAACTTTTAAATGCATATTATACTTTCAAAATAATTATTAGAATTTCACATATCCCCCCAAATGTTCAAATTATATGTTTCTATTGCAGTTATTATTGTAAGTCTGCAGCCTTTTTTTAATGATCTCTAACTGAAAGGGCAGCAGTCCTCGTAAGACTTCTTGCTTTAGAATGCTACATTTGCTTTCTTTTGTCTGCATTTTGGACAGACTACTAAAGAATTTTTTTCCTTAATAAGGCAAATTGAGCTCGTCTAGGCTTTGAATTGGAAGAAAAAAATATGCTCAAGTGTAATCTTAGCTGTATCCACGGAAACCAGTTGCTTCACTGGAGAATATTCTATATTCCGTTCAATAGACTTGTGTACTAGAAAAGAAAACTGGTTTGGACTGAATCATTATCCTCAAGAAAACACAAAGTCTAAGGTTGCCTTAAAGGTGTTTGTTGTTAAAAACTATTCAGCCTCATAATCCCCCATGTGTTTACTCTGGATATCTAATCAGGTGTCCTCTGGCCCAGCTGGGCTGAACTGTTTTACTATGGGTCTAAACCAACTTCTAATAAATAGTGAGACCATGGGATTCCCAATCACACTTGTGAGGACATTTTCTCTGGGACTTTATAAATGTGTCTGGTGGAAGCTGCTGGATGAAAGCTCTAATCCTGAGTAACTCATAATTTGATAATATTAATTTTGTTGTTGTTGTTGTTTGGGTGGGTGTTGGTGAAGGGTGTGATTCAGTAAAAGAATTCACACATTTCTGCAGAGCCTTAGTATATATTCCTCTTCTGTAGATGGAACAGCAAAAGAACTGAAAACTATTTTCCATAAATTACTTCCCACTGTGAAAAACTGAAATGCCTTGTTAAAAACTGTCTAATATTATTGTCTTCCTTTTTCTGTCTGTGTAAGAAAGGACTTTTAGAGTATAATGATGACTTTCTAAAAGTGTGAAGTGTGTTGGTGTCAAAAGAATGGGAAAGGAGCTTTCTCTGAAGAACCTGCAAGTTCCAGAGGGACTTGCTTGCTGAAGAGGAGAACAGTCTGTGCACCAACAGTGTGAGAGAAGTGTCTGAGCTGCTGGAGAGACTGCTTAACAATTGGACAGATAAAATTGGCAACCTCAGAGTAGGGGCAGAAAAAATTCACCCTCAAATTCCTTCAAAATCTTTGGAATTATCTGGCTTTCCTAGCTTTCCCTGGTATCTTCGTAAAATTAAAAGTAAGAAAAAAGTGTTCTCCATGCAATTGGAAAGATTTATTTAACAGTATATCTTTATGTCTTTGTGAAAAGAAGCATTGAAGAAAAGCAATTAAAATAGTGAATATTTATAATATAAAAATGCCAGGCATAGAGCAAGTGGGAGGACATTGTAGGATGATTATCCTGTGTGCTGTGTCAGGAGCATCATGCCCTACTTTAATTAGATGAAGGTCCTGACATAAATGGAAAGTGGGGTTCAGGGTTTAGTCTGGGATGAGGTAAAATCAAAAATTAGAAACTAAGAGATCAAGGTTAAGTTTTGGGTGGTTGTTTTTTTAAGTAACAGGAAAAAATAATCCAGCATCCATTTCTGCTGAGGAAGCGTTACCTAACTTGTATAGTCTGGTTTGGATTAATGCTGAGTAAAAATGGCTGTACTGTCTCTTACCTCCAAAATATTATAGTGCTATCAACTTAATACCTCGTTATGCATAGTTGAAACAGCAAACTTCATTTGTATAATTTTACCCCTCTGAATGTGCCACTGAAATGGAGACACCTCTCTTTGCACAGCCTGGCAGTGCTCTTGTGCTTTGACTTTTTGCAGCAGTCTCTGTGGGCAGCACTCAGAGGAGCCCACAACATTTTAAAATGTGGCTTTTTGGCACATGAGTTCAGAAAGACCTGACTGTGCTGTGAAATGGGATTTCACAACTCCTTGACCGAGTCTGTTAGTGAATGTTAGTAAAACTCTTAGGATGCATTTTCAGAGGCTGAATAGGGAATAAGCTTGACTAGAAAATCTTTTAGTTTCCAGAACTTTGAAAAGCTAAGGTTATACAACCTATCTGACCTGGAGCATCTTACAATCAACAGTCACTTTAGACAACAGAAATCTTGACTATATCTTAATTTCTGTTAATATATGTTGTTGTTTCAGTCTAGAATAAGGAATTATTTGGTACGTTCTGACAGACCCCATGATACTCCTATAGCAGAATTTTAGTGTTTAGAGAATTGAAATTTTAAAAAAAATCTATAAAAGATTTCCAAGTGATTTTTCAGAGAATATTCTCATTTATTAATTGACTATATCTTTCAAAAAGGAAATAATTTTGGCATTATTTTCTTTTGATACTTGGTCTACATTCAGTTTCAAAAGATCAATGCCTCTATTTCAGGCCACTATTAATGTTTTTACTCTGATGTAGTTTAACTTCTTAAGGTTTCTGATGTGGCCACATGTGATGTCTATAAAGGATTCCTTTTGAACATTTTTGTGTCCATTCATGTCAAAGAGAAACAGCAGTAGCATTTATTTCATCAGTTAGAGATTAATATTGACTGAAATCAAGAAAGGTGTTTTTTTAAAAAATACATGAAACATTTGACTTCTTTTAAAATTGTATTAGAATTTGCACAGAACCCTTTAACTATGTTATTCCAGTGGTTTTTGTCTTCTCTTTAATTATTAACTAAATATTTTTGATTAATGCTACTGTAATTTTTATAATGAAACAAAATAATTGTTTGATCAGTGTGCGAATTAAGTAACTAAAAAAGGCTATTTAAACTCACAGTCTATTTTTCATATAGTAATCCAACAACATAGAATTCAAAGTTATATGTGTCCTGATTAGTATCTGCAATCAAATAAGTCTATTTATTAACTATATTATTCAGAATATTTTGCTGAGTACTGTGTGACACATCATCTGGGGAGCTCTTGCCACTTGGAAAAGTTTTTCCCAACTAATTCAAGTTCTTTAGAAAAACCCAAAACATAAATTCTTTCAAGTGTCTGTGGCAAGATTTGAAATAAAGACTCAGACTAGTTTCAGATTATTTCAACAGTAGAAACTAAACAACAGCAGCTTCTTTTTAAGTATGACTGGATAGATTTGCAGACATTAGTAAACCTAAAATGGGGAGCAAAATGAAAACAGACTGTTTTGATTGCAGTTCTTATGTTGCTGAAGGAATGAAATGAACTGCCATGGACCCAGAGGGAGGCTGGGCACTGGAACAGGCTGCCCAGGGAAGTGCTCATCACCCCACGCCTGACAGAGTTCAAGAAGTGTTTGGAAAATGCTCTCAGGTACATGATGTGACTCTTGGGTTGTCCTGTGCAGGGCCAGGAGTTGGACTCAGTGATCCTTGTGGGTTCCTTCTGACTCAGGATATTCTGTTTTATGGTGCTGGCATGGAACATAGACTGTCAAAGCTGCATTATATAAGTTTATAGCTATGCAAGATTCGTATTCAAGTCAGATGATGGCCCCTGAGGAAGGTAAGTTTGCACAAAGCAAGACTGCAGGTTCTCTATAAAATCTGAAATGCAGTTTTGAATATTAAAAATGTTACTTCAGCACTTTTTCTGACTAGCAATCAGTTTAGTAGCCACCAAACAGGTCTTTCTCTGAGAGTGTGTGGTAGCAATGCTGCTGTTACATTCCTGCCCCACAGAACGGATGCAACCTGTAACAACACTTGCTCCTTATGACTTTCCTTTTGTGGCATTGAACCAGCACAGGATTGGTGAGAAACACAAAAGGAAACCGCATTTTACTGTACAGAGGCGAGTTATACTTTGTTACCTCACACCTGACTCCAGGAGAGATGTGTTCTCTCTTTATGGAAGACGTGTGGAATGCTTACAGAAATAAAAAGAAGAATTGTGTCTAGATTAAGGAACGCAGCCAGATAACCTGCCAGTGTTACAGAACTGAGAGCTCAGCTGCAGATGGCATTGCTTGCTGGAGCAGCCAGCACTGGATCTCCAGTGAAAGGGATGATGCTCTAAACATCAAAGTTAAGAATAACTGCAAAGCACTGAAGCTGTTGCACTTGGAAATAGCCCCCTATGTTCAATTCACATTTCTAACAATGTATCTTGGACCACTAATGACTGTAGTTAGACTAGAGACACTTTTATATTTTAAGAACTAACATGAGAAACGGTTCCAGGTACGAATTTAGTTGCTGCAGTATGTTGTCATGGAAATTCCTTGCTGTGAGCTTATTTTACAAAATCTGTGTCGTTTATGTGGGGAAACAGTTCCAGTGCCAAGGCTGAATGCACCATTCAGACTCAGTTCTTTAGATGGCCTGGGGTTGTGGTCGGGAGGGAAGGACAAGCAGAAGAGGAAACCTGCAGTGATTCTTCTATCAGCTCACACCTCTGTGTGGTCTGTGCTGTCAGGGCAGAGTTTCCCCATGTTCCTGCTCTGGGATGGGATGTGAGCTCAAGAGAAATTCTCTTCAGCTGCAGATGCATCTTCAGCACATTACATGGGACAGTGGCTTTTGACAGTGGAGTGATGGAGTGACCTCTGCAGCTTTTGCACTGATTGATTTTCATTCCCACTGCTCCAGCACTTTACGTGAATGTGCCAATTGATCTGTGACTATACAGTGCTGAAGAGCATTTAATTTTCAAAATTAATAAACTTGGCATTTAAAAAAAAAGGAAAGAAAAAATGGTTAAAATATTTCTGAAATGGGCATTAGTGATGGTAGAAAGAAAATTGTTACTATTTGGCTGACATTATCTAATGTGTATTGATTTCAGTGTATTTCTTTTCTCTTGAGGTATCCCAAACAGTTTTACCTAAGTCTTTTCATTTTAAATCATGACAGAGGCTTCACAATAGCCCTGAACTCTCTAAGTCTTGGAGATATATATTCTCCGAGCTGCAAGTACAAAGTAAGATCCTTTGGGAAAGCAGAAGTTTTTGTTATTTCATTTAGCTGAGTTTCATAAAAGAATATGTCTCACCATAAACCAGAACACATCATCCTCAAACACTCAGGAAGACTGACTTAGCCATGCAGCTTTCAGCCAAACAGGGTTTGGGGCTTGGTTTGTTTTTATTTTTTTTGTTTGTTTGGTTGGTTGGTTGGGGTTTTTTTGTCTTGTTTTTGGGAGAGTTTAAGTGCTTTTTTTGAGAAAAATGGATTTCTACTCATTGCCACTAGGCTTGACTGAGGCAAGCTGCTGTCTGACAGCCAGTCCTCCTTGTTACGCTCTTTGCAAGTCTAATGTTTATTTATTTATTTTATTTGGTAAATTATGTGAAAGAACTTTCACAGGTTCAAGCCAATAAAAATGTTTTTGATATGGAGGTAAATGGACATTTAAATGCAGTTTTTAAAAGCTGAACTATCCTTCACGTCACTTAAATTGCCTTACTCAAAGGCAATTGGGGAATGAGAAACATGCCTTTCCTTATGTTACCTTACTTCTGCATTCAGAAATGTTCAGTTTAACTTCAAGTTTTGTTCATAACTTTATGCATGAATGTGGAAGTTACTTTTAAAGTTCTGAATTCCCACTCCCAAGGAAGAATTATTGAGTACAATGAAGGATGTGTACTTAAATTATACCCTGAAATATTGAATGAGCCTGTGAGAGAAGTTAAATTTATTTTTTAATGCCATTTCTAAAAACGCACTCTGTTTATCATGAGTCATTTTCTGGTAAGCCCTAAAGTATGGATATTATACTTTAATATCATTTTCCGTAACATTAAATTTGCAATGGAGAAAGGCACTAGGTCTGATTCATCATTTCATTACTCTGCTCAGATTTCTTTGACTTCAACAGAGTAAATTGGAGTAAGATAAAGGACAGTCTGGTTTCCCTTCTACATTTTTTCTGATTAGCTTTTTCTGTTTTCATTCCAGAATTTCTTATGTTCTAATCTGAATGAAATCATCCATGAACCAGTTTCAAATATAGAGGTGTTGTTTTTTTTTATTTGAAAGTGCCCCAAATAACCTGGATTCAATGGAAGCGAACTGCAACTGAAGAGTTTCTACTACAGCTTTAGAAAAGATTTTAAAGAAATGTGATTTGATAATAGCTTAGTTGTAACTCAAGAATCACTGAATTCTTAGATGAGTTACAGAAAGCTCAAAGAGGCATAAACACAAATAATAAAAACACATTTACCTATATTTGTCTGATTATTTTCTCAGATTGCTGGTTGTTTCCCTAACTGGACATTCATCTGACTTCTTTGTATGTCTGTGCCTTAACATAAATGGGATTCTCCAGACTCTAATTCTCAGTGTTAAGCATATTTTGGGTAATGATTTGAGGGCCACGCTCCTTACAGATGAGCTGCCAATATTCAGTGACCAGTGCCAACATCACAATCATCCAGATGTGAAACACACGCTTTTCCTGTCCTATTTAGAATTCACTTCTTTAGCAATAGCTGATGGCTAAAAACAAGTATATATACTAAAGACATGAAGTAACTATTTAGACTACATAACAAATGTAGTGATCTAGACCAATCAAACAAAGAGACCAACACCACTGTCAGTCTTTGCTGTCTGTTGTCTTCCTTGTTATCCCTCGACACTGGACGGAAAATCTTATAATACGTCCAGATTTTTATTCTTGAAGCTTATCGACATCAACAAGAGTCCTGGGTCACTGCCAGACTTGTACCTTCTCACTTTTATTGCTTGGTTTCCAATGTTGAATCCAAAACCAGCTTCAGTTCTTGTCAGTGCGTGGAAAGATTACAAAACTCAGAGCAGCAATTTCTATGTAGAAAATAGGGAGCAGCCTTATCCCAAGGATGAACTCTTAAATCTTGCCCTTGGGAACTTAAGGACAGTGAATTTGGTGTATTCCCCACTCTGAAGCTCTTCCTGTCAGCAAAGTATGCTGAGTAGGATCATTCCCATTCTTTCCCCTTCAGAAAGGAGTGGAAGATTCAGACATGATCAAACGGGGGGGGGGGGGAAACCAAACAAAAAAACCGTCATAAGAGAAGTCTCAATAAGGACCCTATACTTAAGAATTATTTCTGTTCCCTGGCAAGGATAACTGTGCCCTGGCTTTGACTGACTGACTTTAATAAGTAGAGAAACTTCCAATCCATCCCACTGTCACTTGTATGAGGAGCACTTCAGTAATGGTGCAGTAAAGACATAAGGCTGTAGAGGGTTATTAAATCATATTAAAGCTGGAGCTTATAAATTGCATACAAGCTCCCCAGATTATCACAGCTCGATCCTCAAAACATAATATGAACCAAAGTGTCATGACAATTCATATTTTCCCTTAACTTTGAATCCAAATTACTCTCTGAGTAAAGCATAAACAAAGACTAATAGAAGTACAACTTGAATTCTTATAATGGCAGTGTCTCACTTGGAATGAAAACTTTAAAACCAGCATCTCTTTCTCATTACCTAAAAATTATAAACAAGTAGAAAGTAAATGCAGTTATAAGAACACCAGCCAAAACTCAAGAGAGTTCTTGAAAAAACAAAACCTTCTTGTTATCCTTCTTGGTCCAGTAAAGTGATGACTATATGAGCAATTCCCAGTGCTCTCACCCACTTGACATCTTTTTCACCAAAGCAGTGAGAGCTGAGAGCAGCATGATGAGAGAAGGTCTTGGTGATTCCTACTGTATTTAATATACATGGTGCATTTGCACAGAGTACCACAATTTTGTGTGTACTATCTCAAGTGCAGCACTGAGAAAGACCTGAGTATTGCACTCAGCATAGCTTCACTAAAAACTAACACTCTAAAGGTTATTTGGAACTAAATGTGGAAATATTGTCTATTTTGCTATTCCAGAACATGGGAGAAGATGCTGCAGGCCCAACACAAGTGAGTGGCCTTCTAGGCATTGTAGCCTATGGTGTTTCACTGTGGTTTGCTGCGTAACACACTTGACTGATAGTATCATATTTTTCTAAATTTATGATCTTTTACAGATTCCTGTTATTTTGGCTAAGTACTCTTTGTTGATCTTCTGGGGCTGTTTCCTCTGTATGAATTTTTTTCAGTATAGACAGTGCTTTCCTTTATAGATCTGCACAGGAACGTATTAAATCAGTGCCTTGAAGCTGTTCTGTGTATTGATGTTCAGACCTTTCTTATGAAGTAACAGTGGACACATTTAGTTATATGCAATAAATAGGAGGTTTTTAAGATTCAAGACTGGCATTGATTTATATTCTTAGTGGTTGGTCAAAACTTTTAAGCCAGCCTTGATACTGGTACAGGAGTCTCAGTGCTTGAGACTCCCCGGGGATAACCCTTTTATTCCTTGGAGTGGCTTAGTTTTTTTGTATATTTTGGACTGAAATATTCTAAATTCCATATATAAAAAATTCTATACAATATTAGCTTCCATCATTTCTGTGTAAAGATCACAGCTTTTCTGCTTACAGAAACTACCAAAGTTCTTTTTAGGCATCTAAAGGCAGAAACCATTTTTATTTAGAAAGACAACCTAATGGAGTGAAGCTGCTGTTCATGTGTGCTTGTCTCCTGGGAATGATTTGCTGTTTGGAAGCAGAAATGGTTATTGTAGAACAAGAGCTGCAAAGTCCTGCATGCCACAACCTGCATTTTTATCAGCTGGTCAGTCATCCCACATTATATTTTTTCCCTTTTCTCTCATAATAGAAGATTAAGTAGTTAAAACTTTTTTATGGGAGCAGCTGAAGCCATAAATTGTGCCTGATGAATAGACTAGTAATAGAGGGAATATATTAGAGAGGGAAAATTAATGCACCAAGGTCAAATGATGTGGATAAAGATACAAAGAAGAACCAGAATAGATAGAACACAAGGATGTCTTGATCTTATTTCTCCTCTTTGTCTGATAGATTAAGGATCTCTTTGTCTCATCTATTTGGTGAAAGAGAAGGCTGCCTTTTGTGTGGTGGATCTGATTATGCTGACTATTTTAGGAGCTGTGCTCAAAGCTGTTAACTGACTACTTTATATTGGATGCAGTTTTCCAGACACCACTTGGACAGGATCGTGTTTTATGCCAAACAGTCACTCAACAAGCAAAGTAAGCACCCACTGGATGCATGTGTATGATTATTCAAGCACTCAAATAACACAAAGGCTTAAGAGTCGATTTGGAGCCCAAATATTCCTAAGCATGGAATAATATGAATGCATGACATGGTTGAAATCACCCTACACAGCAAATACTCCAATTCTGAGGCTTGGTCATTACCCAGCAATGACTGTGACTTTATGAGAGGAGCAAAGTGCTGAATTAAATGAATCTTAAGTACCCTAATTTTATTGCAATCTTCATGTATTTTTTTTTTATTACTGAATTCAACTCAAAGTCAATCCTACAACAAAGCATGTGTGCCTACCATTTAAAAAGTGAACCAAAGAAACAAATAAATCAGTATCTTGTGCTTTACCATCAGAATTGTCCGTAACCAAAAGCTTTTTGAAAAAGTTCTGTGAAGCATCAGCATAATATCTAATTGTATGTTAAAGCTGGTTAAATCAGCCGCCAGGTATTCATAACCAGCCACATTCTTTTACTTTCTTCCCTCTTCACATATTCTTTTTGGTCTTTCTGATGTTTCTATTATTTTGGATCCCAGATTCTCTCTCTTATTATTGTAGTAGATAAAAATTAGGCTTTTAAAGAAGGTATTTCCCTCTTATATCTTTTCTGTAACATGCTATTTAAAGAAATTAAAAAAGACATAAAATAGGAAAACATGACTAATAATATAGAGGGGAGGAGGGTGGTAGGAATACTTTTGTTGTTCTGCATGAATAGATGAAATTTCAATAGGCACTTAGACTTTTAAAACACAGTTCCTAGCTGTCTTAAAGCTTTTCACACATAATCTGAAATCTATGGGTAAACTAAGCTTTCCTGTTAGACACACATTTTCATTTGATCCATGGTAATTTTCCAATATTAATTTTGCATGTAGCTAATTATAATAGTAGCCAAAAGTAGGGGTCTGATTCACCACTAATTATGTAAGATTTGTAATTTATGATTGTGTATTGGAGGACCTTAAGACTGAATTTCTTTCTTCTCATTTCAGTTAATGTTAAATCAGACTCCAACTGAAAATTTACCTTGATTTTTAGGGAAAGCTTCCACATATCACCTGGAGGTCAGCAAACACTTAAACTCTTTACCCAGGCTTCACTGATTTAACATGTGCTCGCTAGTTGCTATTTAAGTTCATCCTGCTGTGCTGATGAATTAACAAACCATAGGACTTATGGTTATCCTAATTTTCTTTTCTTAGAAATTTAATTTCCTGACAATGAATGCGTGCTGATACACCCACAGTTTTTTTCCAAAGATGGGGATAGCAGCCAACTGCTCCTTATGTATTAACTCATGACCGTGTTTTTTGTCAGTCAGGAATTGCATCTAGTTCTTTACTACTTTCAAATATACATTTTTACAGAAAATACCTGGCCAATGACAAATTCAACAAATTAATATTCCTGGTATTCTTGCAGTCCTGGAATCTTGCTTACTTGAGTGCAGGCAACATGACAGTGTAGGGCACACTCACCACTGAACAATAGAAGAGCACATATTTTTATCCCCCCTATCACATAACTGAGCTTTAAAAAGTGAAATAAATATATAAAACAAAAACTTTACTAAAGCCGTTAAAATGTCCTTAAGTGATTTTAAACACGTTTTTTATTTCCTTTTCTTTCTAGAGAGCAATTATGTGTTTTTATTGGAGTAAAAAATTAGATATTAAATATTAGTTCATTTTAAATGCATTTACAAGTGGGTGTGGAATGGTCTCGTGTTTGGCTTTCCATTCTGATTTACAAGTTTTGGTGATTATGAGCTTCCTTTTCAAACCTGTACTTTTGCTGACTTTAAAATAGCATTTGTCTTTCAAAACCACCCCATTAAAACTATTGCTGCAATTTCCCTGGATCTGTGCACAGCAAAGCAAAATTTGGCTGAACAGCAATGAGATTGATGCTGGTATTTGATTCTTGCAATATTTAGTATGCAGAACATTGGGTTTTGCTGAAAACTTAGGGAAGTGAGCATGAGGGACTTAAACACCTACATAAGTCCTATAAATGCTAATGGATGCTTGGCATGCTGTAAGTCAGTGTAAACATGATCCTACTGGCAATGTTCTCTAACAGGTGCTGAACATCTGCACCTTTTGTAAAGTTCTTTAGAGCTCTGGATGCTCAGAGACAGCTTTAAAATGAAGCTGTTAATCTCTCATTTTATACCTAGTTTTTCCCAGACTTAAAGGTACCTTGCTTAAGAGGGGTATTGGAAAAGAAACAAGAGAGACACGAGAATCATGAAAAGTTTTCACTGTTCAAATTAGGAGTCTTAAGTGTAAGTACCCTTATATGCTGACAGTTTAATCACTTCCTGGTATCTTCATGTTTGGATATTTTGGGCTTTTCAATAAAGGTTTTTAGGGAATTAGCCAGAGAAGTTCCTAGTTAAAGTATCTCAAAAAATATTTTTTTGAACTAATGTAACTGGGCTCTGAAGCAAGATCAGCTGGCAAGAATCTTGTACCCCCAAATGATGCTAGTTTGGTTATATTTCCAGCAGCTTTGTGTTTAGTCTATCTTATAAATTTGGGGTTTGAATGTCCATTGTCATGAGGATAGGTTTTGCCACTCAAGAGTTCTTTCCTGATGAGAACATTCAAAGAGAAGAGTGCAAAATTATGTTAGAAATAGTTATGGTGCTCTTTAAAATAATACTTGTTTTCTAAATAGAGATGAAAAATTAAATATATTCTTTATGAGAAAGCATTCAACTGTTCAACAGGAAATAGAATGTAGCAAAGTGCTATATTCAGCTCACAAAGCCTACTCATCAATATCTCTACTAACAACATAATCTGAAAAGTAATTCCCTCATTGGCACATTTAGCACTCCCTTTTTTATGCATCTCTCTGTCAAGGTTGATTGGAATCAAACCAGTCAGACAGTCAAATTCACTAATTCCAACAAGCAACAACCTCTGGTTACTCAGTTATCAGAAGAGTGCCCTCACTGAGCCCACTGCAAGGTGGATCAATGCAATTATCATCCCCTGACATATGGCGAGGAGCTATGAGTATTTTCACATGAAATAAATTGAATGGGACACAAATCATTGACTTATGTCAAGGAAACCAGAGACAGCACCTGAAATACAGCGAGTTTCAGAGGGGGCTGACAGGCAGTGAGTGAGGAAAACAGAACTGTGTGTTGTTGATACTGTTCTGAACAAAAATCACTCAACCCTTGTGCAGCTCAATATTTGCTCTGTCACCTGGCACGATGAAGTGCAGTATGCTTCCTGTATGTCTTTCTTATTTATGCAAGTGTTTGTTTACTCATTTACATATTCTTTCCAGAGGGTAAATACCCTTATTCTATTTAACAAGTAAGTTTGGTAAAATGTAATGGGGAGTGCTATAACTGCTGCTGGCAATCCATATGGAAAAATAGCAAGGATTTCAATATTCAAAACGCTTTCCACACTCATGCCAGCCTCAGCAATGAAGATAACAGTTTAAAAAGATGGCACTCTCAGTTTTCTTTTATTTTCTTTTTAATCCAAACATGGACTGTCATTTTATGAAAAAAATAATAGTGACTTAATTTAATTTGAATACTGGGAATTTATTACAGCTCATTAAGTCCATATTTTAGATGAAAAGGAAGTGTGGTTCAATGTGTTCAGTTCAGCCTATTTGGTGCATAAAGGGATAGTTGCACCATCTAACTTCAAGAGCTTGTGGTGCCTAAACCAGAAACTAATCTCCTTAAACATGCAATGAAATTCATGGCAAAAGACAGATTTCTTCAGAGGGCAATTCAGAGGAAGAATTTAACTTAGGTGCTTTGCTTTCGACTCCTCCAGAGAATACTCACCTTCTACTTTTAGGTATACAATGTGTGACTTCTAACTTAGGCACTTTAGTCAGGGGAATGAAAGAGCATGTGATTATCTTCTATAACTCCATGAAGACTTGGTATGGAAAGAACATTTTCTTGGTAAATGATGATTTCTTTCTAAACTACAATTTTCTTATCTTGAAATGGTTCATGGATATGGGTAATATTTAAAAAGTAAATGTAATTCTGCAGCTAGATTGAGTGTAGGGAAGCACAATTCCCTAGTGAGTGGAGGTTGTGCATTTTATAATTGGTATATCCAATGTTATTTCATTTGTACTATACTTTTAGAAAATATGAATTGAATAGGCTATGAATGTCCAAAGGTTAAATATCTGCAAGAAAGAAATGCAAAAATGGTAAATAGAGATACATTTTTATGTTTCATTAAATGTGTTTGTCACCTTGTTTTACCAAGTACTTGAAACAGTTTTGTGAGATGCCTTGAATGTTACGGATTTGGTCAGATACATGGTTGCTGAATTTCATATGATGTGTCAATTTCTGTTAGACTTCACATCAATAGGTGTTTTAATACAACTCTGCAAGCCTTTTGGTTTGACCAATATGCTTTTGATGTAAACTATCAGCTGTTTTGAGGCAGACACTGAGATAGGGGTGTTGGCATGTGTGGAGCATACAGTGAAGGGCATCTGAGCTTGCCAGAAGATTCAGATAACTTTTGAGCAGTTGGAATCAGTGTACTGGAAAGGATAGAAACTCTGAGTAAAGATCAGAGGTTCATTTCTTAACTTTTATTCTAGCAGAACCCCCTGACTGCTTTCTGCAAGTCCAGTTTTTCAGGAAAAATGGAAAACAACAACAAAAAGCAGCTGCCTAAGGATTCACTTTAGCACTTTTTGAGTGTTCTCCCTTTTGCTTCCCTTGTGGTTGTCAAAGCTACCTTATTCTTTCAATTACCCCAGGCCTGGGCATTCTCTTTCCATAGACCATTACCTCCTAAATGCCTTTTGGCTTTTACTCAAGTCTCCATCCATCACAACCTCTCTCTGAAAAGCTTTAAAGGGAGCAGCTCTGTCGAAAAGTCTGGAGAAACAAGACAGCTTTCAGGCCTTTCATACACTGACTGGCCAAGCAAAGAGCGGAGAAGAATGAAGCAAAATATCAAAAAACAAAATGGAAAATGGTGTCCCTGTCATAGCAGGGGGGTTGGAACTAGAGGATTTTTAAATTCTCTTCCAACCTGAACCATTCTATGGCTCTATGGAATAGACTTATGGGAGTACAATGAGTTTATATTCAGAAAATGACAAATACTCACCAGCCATTCTTATCCAGTCCGTTCTTCAGCTGGACATGGCTCAAAACCCATTTTTTGCTTCCATTTTTTGATGTGTTTCAAAGGCTATTGTGGCCTAGGAAAGAAAGTGCCTCAAAGCCTGAAGCCTCTAAGTTGAGCTCTATCTAGTCAGTGATACATTCCCCCCATGCTCCTGTTTAAGGTAAAAAATAGTGTTATTCAGAATATTTCTGTGATTTGTGAATCTGTAAACACACACACAGACACAAATCAACGAAAAGCCAACAACAACAAAAACCCAACAGAAATATTAGATCAAGGTTAAATGCTCAGAATGAAAGAGCCTTTTCTGAGTTTAAGCTGCTATATGTAGTTTTACCAGTAAAAAGAAGGGTTAAAATGAGTTTGGATATTGCTATGTTGCACAGCAGTCACTAGAGCACAATTAACTCTCAGCCAGCTAATCTTTGCAGAGCAGATTCTTCTTGCCTTCTTATATATAAGAAGTTGTTACCTAAGCATGAGTGTATGATTAATTTCTTTTGAGACTTATATCATACTTAAGTGGCTTCTAAAGTAACAAGGTAACTAAAATATTGAGTAGCATCATATTCATATTCAATATTCACATGTTGTATCAGATAATTATTATTGAGACTTTGTGTTCAAATTCAAATGCTTCCAAAAGTGATTTTAATAAAGCTTATACAACATTAATATTAGAAGGACTTAAAAAGTATTTGGATCAAATCCAAACAAGAATCAGAAATGACTGATACTCTGATTGATAAAGAACTGAATTTCAGTTAAACAGTATGGGAATCCCATACTACATGTTCCATATAATGACTTCCTTACTACATCTTTTCTATTCTCTTCCCAAGAAAAACAAATTGCAGGGTTTGAGAAAAGCACCTCTTCTAAACTGAGTAAAGGAAGAGAGAGAGTTGTGCAAACTTAATATTGTCAGACACAATTTATCTTCCTTTATTTTGGGGTTGATCATTATGGATGAAGATGACTTAACATCTGGTACAAAGTTTGGCAGTTAAATATCAACCAAACTATGATGCCTCCATTAAAGAAATTCAAGTTATTTATATATATATACTCTTTGGGGGTTTTTTCAGTTCCATAGAGGAGTTTGTCAGTACCATGCAGAATATATAAACCTGGTTAGTAAGTTGCTTGTAATTGTATATAATTAAACCTTGGACTTATAAGAAGGTTAATGAAACACAAATCTCATGGCAACCACACAGCAAAACAGTGAAGGTTAAATTCTGCCCTAAATTTTATTTTGTAGCCTCCCCAAAGCCATTCATGTCTTAAATGGCAGAAAGTTGCTAAGACTTTAAGTATCTCACTTCAGAGTTGTGTAGAGGTATTGTAAGGACAGTGAGAGGAAAAACAATTGGTCTAGGGAGCATTCAGATAAACCCAAGTCTTATCGCTTCTGTTGTACAGAGAAAAACAATTTAACAATTGTGAAGCTTCTCTTCCCTCAAGGATCCGCTGCTCACTCCAGTCCTGCCCTCAGCTGCTGTTCTGCTGTCCATTTATTCTCTCCAGCACCACTTAACAACAGGTGAACACGGACTAGGAAGCAGCATGTACTGAGAATATGAACCTTTGCTAGAAACTGTGGCTGAAAAAGAAGGGAGGAAAGGGAGTTCAGGAACTCAAGAGTGCTGCAATGCTCTTGCAGCCTTCTTTTCCACTCATACATAGCTGCGTCTTACACAGATGGGAATAGAAAGCAGATTAATGTACAGATCCCCTCCTAGTGATTTCTCTTTTTAAGAGACTGGTTCACCACAGGCAAAATATCCTTTTTTTCTCCCCTTATATTTTTATCTTTAGTCTTATTTATTTTTGCAGCATACTGGCTTGTCACTTATACAAGAAGCATTTATTTTTTCCATAAAATCACTCTTTCCAATATGTTTAATCTCTGCTACTTTATTAAGTAAGCTATTTTTAAAGAATTAAATTAAAAACTAAAGTCAAGAATTATTTGCAGACCCATACTTAAGCAAGTAGCTACAGCAGGATTAAGCAAATCCATGGATACTACAAGGCAAGTCCTGCAGCTATGAAACCATATGTGGTATCATATCATTTCACCCGTGTGGAAGAACTGGAGTCTGCTCCCAAACTGGGCATTGTGAGCAAACTTGTATTGATTTAGTTCCTGCCAAGCCACTGAGGGCTGCATTATCTTAATCAACAAAAGTAGCAGTAATCCTGGTTTTGAAAGCAGTTGGAATGTTTGCTCTAATAGGTATGAAGACGTATAATACTAATGATATTTTAGACAACATGGACTGGAAATTATGAAACACAGATGTTTTATTCCCTATATTGTTCTCTAAATAAATCTATAGTGTGCAAGGCAGTCATTTGGGTGAAAAGCAGTCAGGAGAGCAGCAATAAGACAGGATAGGGGATATAAAACCAGGAAACAGGTAGTAGATACAAGTTACTATTTAAAAGGTTCTTGCAATTACTAAAGGGAAACAAAAATAAAACAGAGATACCAATAGTGAATAAAGTAAAAAGGAAAGGTTTTCAAAATGAATAGTGTTTGGGTTAAAAATAGTTTTGTAAAACCAGCGTAAGAAATAATAATTGCACCAGGATTTGAAATCAAGCTCTTTCCAGCCCTGGTGAATGGAAAGGTTGTCAGCTGTGACTGGAGAGGATAAGAAGAAACATTTGCTAAAAATATAGTATGTAATCCTCTAGCCTAGGTGACATAAGTTCTGGAGGCGTAGAAGAACTAACAGTGTTGTCCTGGACCACAATTAACATAAATAATAACAAGAAAACAAGGGTTGCACAAAAGATTGAGGTTATAAAATTGCCCTAGGATGGAATAAGTTAAAAATCATGACTTGGGAGTTATACATCAACTGGATTGATATTGATTCTAAGCAAAATAAAGGAACAACTGAGTTGTGACTTTAAGACAGCTAATTATTACAGTGTTGATTCTTATATTACTGGTCTGGTTTTCTGGAATTTGTCTTTTCAAACTTTCTGTGTTGTTCCATTCTGACAGGCTTGCAGAATGGAAGAACGGTCAGTATTTTGATGTCTGGATTTCTCCAGCTTCTTTGTGATTGCAACCTCCAATTAAATGAAATAAGAGGGTGTTTTGCAGATTTTTAAAAGTGACACCCTCATAGAAAACAATTTAAAGTTGATAATGAGAAAAAAAAGAAAGTACTGGGCTGTTACTGAGTAATTAATGTTTGCTGAGGACATATAGAGAATATGTGAGTTTGGCAAGTTATATAATGTTGTTGTGGGTAAGAAATGATGAGAATGGTGGGATATCAACACAGAGCATGGGATGGGTTCAGTTGATGACCTGACTGAAGAGGCTGCTCAGGAGCAGCCATGCAAGTGCAGCATATTCACTGTGCCAACCCATCCTTCCTCGGGGCAGAAGTTACAGCTCTATTAAATCTTCCTCCTTTCTTCCAGTACGTGTGGTCATAAGAATGACCTGGAGGACTTAATTAAATGGTCACAATTGAATACTGATATGCACAATGATATGCATTTCAAAACCAAGGCCACACACTGTGCTTGCAAAATTGGAGCTCTTGTGTAGAAATACAGGAAGTTAAAAAGGGATTTAGTGCTCATCATGAGGAGATATACATTTGAAATTCATTTCAGTGTTAACTGGAGAAATGCACCCCAAAAATGGACAAGCTAAACAAGAAAAGGAAAAAAAAATAAAGAAAATTTAAGTAATGAAATACTTTACTGTTTTTTCCTGTCTGTGCTAAAAGTACCACAGTTCAAAAGGAATATTAAAATAATCAAGTGGGAATAAAGTAAACTCTCCAAATACATCCAAATTTGGAATAGCAAATCTTATGTTGCAAAGAGTTGCCTTGTCCAAGAGGAATTTGAGAGAAGGTTTTCTCTCTCTTTGGAAGTGCTTGTGTGTGGATACATTTGAATCCTGTGAGGCATGATGATCCTTCTATCCAAAGACTGTCAGCTGAGGTTGGAGACATTCCTTGCCTAATTAGGACAGGATTTCCAAGCAGTCTGACAGAGGAGGCAAAGATGCAACTTCTTATCATTCCGAATGTTTGATGTGTATTGGAACAGCTTTCTGAGATGTGCATGATTTAATTCGGCTTTTCAGAAGGAATCTTCAACCTGTGTGTACTGAGAAATCATCCTGAATCTTTGGGGTGGTCTATGCATCTTCCTGGAGCATTTCATGACAACGTCTTTTTTCCCTAAATACTCTCACACAGCACTTAGTTGCACGAAAACATAACATTCAGTAATTTCGGTTAGTCGTCTGACCAACCAGAAATTGATATTTGTTTCACTTTCTATTGGAAAATTACTTTATCATGACTCCCTGGATTCTTTTCTCCCTTCTGAAACATCAGAGCTTTCCCCAAATGAAGACAGGATGGTAAACTGTGGGTGATGTAGGGAGATACTGAAGTTATTCTTGACTTGATTGATAAATTTGTCCCTCCTGCTCAGGGTAGAAACATTCTTTGGTCTGATATTGTTTTTCAGAGTATTTTCTGAGAATTCAGGTTTTTTGAGTAATTGAAGTTGCTGTAAGAGGGAAGTCAAGTGATATAGAAGAATAGGTGGTGTACAGGGGGTTGACTTCAGAAGCCTAAACACATTTACCTGTGTGTTAGTCAGGTGTCTAATCTGCAAAACTTGTCTGGAAGTGATTTGTAGTCAGTAATTGTGTTCTCCAGAGAACAATCCAGCCTACATATTTTAAGAAGGAATTAATTATCTTCTGGTAATTGATTATACAATAAATTAATATTTTAGAATTAGACTCCACTCCTTACTTTCTGGTGGCTAAAATTAGGTGAATTGGATGCCACCTACTGTGATAGAAAAGCCTAATAATGTATTTTTTTCTATTTGAAATATTGTTAACTTGACATTTGGCTACAGAGAGGTGACATAGAGCTCTCTTTTTATTTAGACTGCCTGATTTGCTTTTCAGGAATTGCAGAGTTACCATAGCTGTATCATTATATTAGGAATTGCCACATAATTTGGGCCACACACAGAACATAACCATTACAATAGCTCTGTAGTTATTAAATGGGAAAATGAAAATGGCTTAGTTGAGAAGCATCATTACTCATAAATGCTTCCTTTGTATTATCCACTGTATTTTTCTCTTAGAATGAATAACAGTTAAGATCAAAACAATTATGCCAAATGTTGAAAGTAATTGTACAATATCTATACTCAGACACAAGATTTATAATAGATAATAAGAACATGATCAAAATACAATTACACATGCAATTTGTTTTGATGTACATGGTATTGTGTGATAAAAATGCTTTAATTCAAGCCATCTTTTTTGTTGTTTTGGTTTGGTTGGGGTTTTTTTATGTCCACTAGGATAAACTAGATTAACAAAATAACATTTATGAATTGCAGTCCACCTTTTAGTGCGAAATCTATAGAAACAAACATCTTAGAAGGATAAGATGTCTAATGTTCTCAAGCTTAAGTTTCTCTTTTGATGCATAAAGCTATGCATGTTGGAGATTGAGGGGAGGAAAGGTTACCCATTAACCAATATTAACAAAATTTCTATTTCCAACTAACCTGTGCAACCAGATTTCTCATTAAAAACTGGAGAATTTTCTAGTATTTTATTTTAGAATATTTTTAAATATTATTTATGTAATCTGATATAAGGATGTATATAAAAACCTATATTACAGAAGGGATTAATGTAACTTTTGCTACCATATTTTGGTTCCTGACAGTGCTGTTATTTCTGTGAGCAGATGGAGTATGATGTCAGACTTCTGTCCAAGAAGTAACAGCATCATCACATCATATGGCAAGTCACTTTGCTTTCCAAAATATGATGATTTTGCTGCACCACCCTAATACTGTTTCTTTAACCTCTATTCTGAATTTTGTACTGACCATTCACTGCCTCATTTTCCCTGGGATACCACAAACAATGGACAAACTGAGTGTGTAACTCTGCCTGCTTGTTTCCATGTACAGCACAGGTATAGGTTGAGTAGGCACTTGAGCTTTTCCGTTTCTTTTCAGCACTCTCCTGCTATCAAAGTTAAAATAGATGTACTCCTAACTCTAAGTGTGAACTTCCTGTTGAAAAAGTAAAAGTAAGTGCTAGGAAGGAAGAACTGACTTACTGGATGTCAGAGGTCCCTTGACGGTGCTAAACTTTAATGGAGGATGAGCTGCCTCTATTTCTCCGAGCTGAGATCCCTACCTATTTTGTCTGCTCAGACTGACAGGTCTGAAAATGAATGATTTTTCCTCAGTCATGATGGATACCATTTCTAGACATATTGTAGCATAATGGACAAATAACTTCTCCTAAAGACTTGTCATATAATTTGAAGTAAAAAAAATTGTACCCGAGACAGACATTTCTATCTATATCCTCTGGGAATAATGAGACCTTAGAGCAGAGTCTAAGGCTAAAAGTTGGTTCAAAATACAATAATGTGATGTGCCCTTATCTTCCTTTACAGATAAGACAGGCAGACTGTTTCTTGCACTGAAAATCAAAGAGCAGGCTGTAAAATCATAGGAAATAAAAAACTATAACCAAAATCTCTCTTTTCCTTTGAAAAATATTTCTTCCAGAAGTTGGTTTTCACTTTTCTCTCCTTATTCCTTGGTGATCCACACTTACCTAAACTATAGTGACCATAGTTGAATCCCAAATGATTCACCTGAATATGAAAAATATAATCCTCCTTATTTAATTCCAAATATTTGTGTTGTTAATAAGCTGCCTTGGAAAAAAAACAACCAAACAACCACTTGCTGGGTAACAATTAGAGCACAGAACTGGAGATCACTCAGTCCCCTACACTCCCAAGTGTAGCAGATATTCAGGACAGAGAGCTTTGCAAATTGTTATATTGATCTACCCCCATCCCTCAAGCCCTCACAATTCCCTTGAGCTCTCAGAAGCTGCTGGTGCTGACGTTGTGACTCTCACTTAACACAAAGAGCTTGTGAAGCAGAAGGTGGTGGGAGGTCCATGACTGCTGCAAGACAGTCAGTGATTCACTTGTACGTTTGTGTAATCTCATTTGTACAATCTTTTTGTTGTGCCCTGAGGAGAAGGAGGCCACTGTTGTTGTTCACCCCTCTTCTTTCCTTTTTCCCCAACAGACCTGTCCCCTGAGCACCTTCTGACTTCCACAGGTGGAGAAATGCAGTGACCCTGCAGCCAAAGGGCTGTGATCTCCTGCCTGCTCAAAGCACCATGGACGTGCTGTGACCCTGACTGCAGTGTGGGAGGCAGCTCACTGAGCTGGAGAAGATGGTCTATAAACCTCTGAGAATATTCCAGGCTGAGGAGAAGTCAGCTCCAGGGCATAAGGTGGGAACTGTGCAGAGAAGAGCTCTGCTAGGGGAAGACATGGAGCTGAAAGGCCCATGTGTGGAATAATTAGTGACAAAGTCATGCTGGCTTTTGAGAGCTGTGTCACCTTAGCACAGAGAACATCACCATCAGCGTGCAAAGGAGCAATATCTGTACTTATCTTCAGCCAATGGTTCAGTAGTTTCCTATTATCAACACAAGAGGTCAGAGAACCGACCTGGTTCTGTAGAACTCTCTGTGTCAGTGTAAAAACTGTTTTTCCTCCTCAGGTCATGAGGTCAATCAGTGCCCCAGAGGAAGGGCTGATTGATGAATATACCTTTTAGTTCTTCCAAATGGTAAAGGTGCTCATGGTGGGCCCCAAAAACTCTTTTCATCTATAGTAAAGGATCACTGATATGTTCTGAAAGCCCTGCTGTGGGAGGCTGTCAGGGGCTGTTACTGTGGGATAGTACTGTTTGAACTGGGATGTGTCCAAAATGTCACAGTCCTTAACATTTTGATGTTTTCCATATAGGAAAGGACCTCCCAGGAAATAGTTTAGAGAAGGTTAAAAAAAAGACTCAGGGAAGATGTGATGTAAGAAAAAAAATCTGAAAAAATAAAGAAAAAAGATTGGCATCTCTCAAACCTCATTAAGTACATCAAATGTTAATCATAACAAAGGATGTAATTTATTTTAAATCTGCATAGTCATACACACAGAGAACATTATACTATAAAGCTTGTAATCAGTATTTGGGTCCATGATGCTCGTGCATGACAATCTGTCACTCTACCTGTTTGCCTTACAAATTGCTATGTGGAACTGATTAATTGTTTTTTATTCATTAACAAGAGAGTCCTGGTTATTTCTAAGTCTCTCAAAGTTTCCCAATTCCTTTTTATCAGAACCTCATCTTTTTGAGAATATGGAAATATTGACCTGCTTCCTTCATTGACAGTGAGCAGAACTCACCTTCTGTGGATGATAAACAGGTGTCTGCAGAGGGGTGGAATGTCCAGGGTGACTTAAGTCTGCAGATTTGTGTAGATTGACTCAAAGTTCTGAGTAATCTTTTTATTTGGCAAGTATGTTGGATTATCCATACAGAAAAGTCAACTAAAATTCCAGAAATACATTTCAAAATTTGAAAAGAAATATACATACAGCCCTTTTTTTCAAAATTTATTTATTTTGAAATAACATTTCATCTAGAAAGCTGGCTAAAACTAGATGCCAGGTTTTAAGGTTAAAATATATAGCTAAAAACAAAGCTTCATTTGACTCAAAACAACATCTGTTGTTTGTTCTAAGCAAACTAGAAATTGATTGACCTAGAATTGATTAAAAATTGTAGTCTCTCACTAAGCCAAAAAATAATAACAATTTTTTCACAATCTAGTGAAGTACATTTTAACATTATATACTAAAATATCTGAGCTCTATGTGAAATCATATTACAAAATCCCTATTGACATTTATGAGGAAAATTACAGTTTTCAGCCCCTAACCACTTCATATATGTAATTTCTCTGGAGGTAATATGATTTTTATTTACTGGAAGAGAGTCTCTGATGAACAGACTGTAATTAATTAAATACATTAGTCTTTTCTGTTTAAAGTATAAATTTACAGGATGCAGGATGGACCTGTTTCTAATACAGAAGATGTGAGTGGCCTTAGCCCAGACTACTGTAAAACACAAAATAAAAAAATATAGCTTTTTATTCCCTCATTTACTATTTGGTAAAAATACTCTTCGTTTCAATGAGTTTCTTCCTGATAGGAAAAAGGAATTGCAAGTGGATTACATCCATCATCTTCCAACTAAGGACCATGGTTTCCTAGGATGTATAAATCCTTGAATGCCTAAGTTTTCCTAGAGAATGTTTTCTACGGTGTTGACTGGGATGCAAAAAGAAGGGCAAGCCAGAAGTTTCAAATTTTGCTGCCTAATTGCAGAAAATCCAACTGTGGCTGGGCACCTGGAGTGTTGCAAGTGCATGATAATAGTGGAATTCAAGTACTTCATTTAAAGGCTATTTGAGGGTTTATAAAACTTAGTACTAAGTGTCTTTAGAAAGGGATACACTGAGAATTAAAGAACATGAGCTTCAGCTTTTATTGCTACCTCTTAAATGACAGTGGGATTGCAGTCCACAAATTAAATCATTGACCACAACCCTCATTAAAAGTCAATATTTATGGAAATTACTGCATTCTGGGATCTGAGAAGCTGAAGCACAGAAAAAGCAATGACTATTTCCATGCCATACACATCAATATTTTAATAGCACCACTGAGGCAAAGTACCTCAATTATAACTTCACTGTCTTACAATGAACTGTTTGTAAACATCTGAAAAATATTTTAATTTCTTCTTTCTTTTTTTTTTTTTAATCAGAAAAGCCATTCTTACAAATGTAAATATAAGAACTAAGCTTAAATAAACCTGTTTGCATGATAAATTCTTCTGAGCTTCTGGTATCTAAAATGAGTTAAAAGAAAATGCAAACCAACTCTGGTGGAGGACAAAAAAACCAACTGACCGTGGTTGCTCTGGTAACAAATTGCCTTTCTCTGTGAGTGTGTGTAGGGATGCATGAATATGAGACAGATATCTGTATGTAGCTCATAGCAAGTTGCATATTTGTACATGTCCATTTACATGTGCATCATTCCCTCTCTCAGATTCCTTCACATGTTTTATTACCCATGGATCTATGTGGGGTTTTTTCCCTTTAAATTTCATTAATCATCCTTGTAAATGGAATGCTTCCCTTGAGTGACATTTTTATGTTAAAATTATATTATATTTGATTTGAAAAGCAACCTAATTAAGGTAGGCTTCCTGTAAGCTATTTAAGTCTCACCTCCCAGTGGAATCATGGAACATTTAGAAAAATAATGAATTACATCTTATATAATCTTTATTGCTACTTTTTAGAATGAATAATATATTCAGTTTGGGTTGAAATAACATATCCCTAAGGTACAATTCGTTTCCACAAATTAGATTGGTCCCTCACATACAAGATTATTAAGCATGAAGAAGAAAGTTATTGGGTTCCGTGTTCCCCCTAGGAACAGTATTTTTTCCTTCACATCTAAGCTTTAAATGTAGCCCCATTCAGTAAAATCTGGTAAATAGTTAGAAGAATGATGCAGTTGCTTGGACTTGTATATTAACCTTATTTAAAATTCTCCTCCTTTTTGTTTTGAGCACATGACTGATGTGTACAGCTCAAAGAGAAACACAAGGAGCAGAAGTACTACTGTGATTATCTGTTTTTATTGGTTCTGAATGTAGTTTTAGTTCTCTTTCTAGCTTTACCCATCTTTTAGTTGATTAAAAAACTCAGTGTGATTCACTCTGATTGTCAAAGAAGAGTTGAATTATTATTTCTAGACAAAAATATAATTATACCAGTAGTATGAAATGGGGTAAAACATGTTCAATACAGAGGTACCACTAAATTATTTATAAGTCTGATAGTTCCTCTGGAAAAGGCTTGAATATCAAGTCATGTGATCAATCACAGGAAATTATTTGCAAATGATGGAACAAAAAGATTTTTTTTTAAAATTATTGCCCAAGACAGTCATATGGTTCTCAGTGTGTTCTCTCTATAATTACATTAAATAATCATTTGTTTCTTTTTAATGAAGGTGGAGGTATATATTTGTTCCAAGTCACTTTAATAGGCTGAGAAAAACAAATACTACTGCTCAGAGCTAAAATATCCACTCTAAGTTATATTTTACAAACACAGCTCTATTATTGTTTATACTAAATAAGTAAACTAGTAAAATTAAAAGTGGATCATGCAGTATTTCCTGCCATACCTGCTGATTCTGTTAAAGCATATTAGTTAAAGTAGTGAAAAGACTACACAGTTATTTTTTTAAGTGGGTTTATAACTATATCTAAAAGTCCTGTTGAACTGGAAACATAAAACTTATTAGTTTTGAAACTAAAAAGAATATGAAAGTAATGCTTCAAGTTGGGTTTTTTTTCTGAGAATTTTCTGCCTTTTTTATTCTTAAATGTCTATTTAGACTAGTTTCACAGAGTTATATCAGCTTGTATTCTATTAATAATTGAACTAAATTCATCCATCCATCCATCCAATCTGCTCCCTGCTACAAGTAGGTTGTCCCAGTCTGTTTTTGACTGACATCAGAAGTGCATGTAGATTTCTACTCTTATGGTTAAGATTATACAATATCTGATGGAGAGGATGGCTAGAATTTTAAACCCTGTTTGCATCTAGCAAACCTAGATTAAAAAATACAACTGTTAGGAGCTGGGAAGATCTAGCATATTTGAGATCTTGTGCTGTTGTTGCCATCTAAGCCAGGAAAAAGAGATTTTGAATGAGGTAAAGCTACTGTTAAAAGCTCATTAGAATTTTTAGCATCTTTACAGATCAATACAAACAGACACTTATATAAACCTTGGAATTTTTTTCTCTACTTCTTTTTCTTGGTACAAATTTTGTTCCTGTAGGGGAAGGTATAAACTCACTAAACTTTCCTCAAATAAAAGTTATTCTGATGGATAGAGAGCTAAAAATGAATTGGGAGGCCATGGTTCAATTGTTTCCTCCTTTATCTTCACTGTAGAACCTTCTCACAAAGGTGAAGGCATAAGGAGGTCAAGCTTCCAAAGCTGCCCAGGGAAGGACATGGACTTCACTAGTTAGTACTTTGGAGAAGAAAACTTACAGCAGTATCACAGTTCTTCAACTGAAAAATAATAGAAAAGGAAAGGAGAGATAAAAAATGTGAGATATATGGTTTTGAGGAAAAGAATCTTACAATTTATGGCATGTGTGCACACATAGAGTATAGAACAACAGGATGAATTACACCCCTCTTCTTTCTGTGTTTGAACATGGATTTGCTTTTCCTTTGGGTTTGGTGTGGTTTGTTTTTTTTTTTTTTATTTTAGGAGAAAAGTTGATTGCTTTTTGCCGTAACTGAGGGGTCACTGCTATTCACTGCAGCCACAGCTGTGACTGATCTCAGGTATTTTGGGTATTTAAGGAAGCATATCATGAGGAGGGAGAGGTTGTCTGTAGTGGTCTTTCTGTCTCAGGGCTCCAAGGAACCTCTGCAGGTACAGTAGAACTGCAGTGTCAGGAAACCAAGTGTTTCTGCACTCTGAAATGTCACAACAGGGCTGTTGTGAACTCTGTGCAGTTCTGACTCAGCGAGAACCAGAAAATACATCAGTGACAGAATATTTGTTATGTTTCCCACCAGTTGTTTTTTTTCATGTGGTGAAACTGGATAGAACGTGCGAGTTTTGTGCATTGCAGACATAAATGTGTCCCTTCAGAGATATCATCATGTCCTGGTGCCTCTTCTCTAAATTCTTCTGTGTCTGAAGTAGTTTGTTGCAGCACTCCAGTCCTACTGCTACTGGAAGTTGTTCCATTCCAGATGAGACCGATGGGATGCTCTGCCATGTGGACTAACTGGGGGATTAATCCAGAACTCCATGTCCAAAGCAGGGAACCTGAATATTTGGTACTTGTTGGTTAATGTGCATGAGTTTACCTCTCTCTCTTTTGCTTTTGGTACGAAGGCTCTTGGCACAATTTTACTGGTTTATTTGAATTTTCATTGAGTGGATTTTGCTTCCAGGCAGGCTCTTTACAAAGCCATCTTATGTGGAATTTTTCTAGTTTAGATTATGGGCTGTGAGTTAGGCAAGGAGTCTTTATACTAAAAGCATCATGGTATAAAGCAGTTCACAAGTTTTGTTTCTTAAATTCCTTCAGCTTATAATGTTTTCCTTGTCCAGGATGATTCATCTATGACAGGTGCCTATTTTTCATTATCACCAACTGTGAATTCAACTTCTCTACTGCTGTGTCATGACAAAATATCTTTGTACTTTAAAATTGCCAGTGGTGTCAGCACAGGTCTGGGAAAATGACATGTGCCGAGACAACACCTTGGGCACTGTTCAAGAAACACTACTGTGTGTTGAACATAAATAGCATTTATTTGCCAAAGAATGCTTAGAAAAGAAAAGGATTGGGGAAACAGAACAGAGAGAGAAAGACATCTAAAAAAAGGCAAATGTGGTGTTGTTTGCTGGATCTTAAGTCTTTGAAAATACAGAAATCAGAAGGGGATTCATAGTGGTGATTCTGCACAGCAGCTCAGTCTGATTCCTCTACCTGAGTTCTGGTTGGCATTTAAATCAAAGACCAGCAGTTATTATTTACAGTATCAGATTTTGTCATCATTCAGGAAATGCCAATAGGATCATATGACATGAGAATTGAGCAGGCAAAAGGGTTACCTGGATTAATGTTTATTCAAATAGATACTACATGTATTAAAGCTTTCTGAAATTTCTCTTTTGGTTTGTGTACTGACTTAATATAAAGCTGCTACTACTTCACTGGTGGTCTTTTTTGAAGAGCTGTTAATGGTTATGCTTTTAAATATAAACCTAAAATGCCAGGGAGACTCTGAATTTCATCTTTTGTCTGAAAGACTTTTTCCCAGTAAATCCTATTTCCACTGAGGCCAGTGGAACTTTTCCATTGACTTCAACAGCATTACATTTTTCACCCGTAATCTGTGCAGGTGACAAATAGACCATAGCTTGTACATCATAGAACACTCTTCCAAAGTCATCAAAATGCCTCTGAATCATCATAACCAGAATTTCATACACTCTATGGTATATTGGCCTTCTAGGAACTTGGATTAATTCAGACAAAGACTCAGCAGTGAAAAAAATGGTCACTGGCTGTAATGAATTTGTTTTCTGACCCTCTTCCTGCACTGAATTCATAGATGTTCCAGGGTCCTGTTCCAATATGTGTGTCACTTACAGATCCAAGGTTCCCTTTTCCTTTCCCTAATGAGATCTACAAATAATAAAGCTAGCTGATTATTTTAAATCAGTATTAAGCGGGGGGGACAGGGAATATAATTCAGAAATAGCTTTCAGTTAATAATATCCTTTTCTTTTTCTTAAGGAACACCACCCTTTATGTGCTGGCAATGCTTCCAGTGATGCAGCCCAGGATATGTTTGGCTTTCTGAGCTGCAAGTGAACACTGTTGGACTGTTCATAACATTTGTAGTGGCACAGCAACTTGGATAACATCCCAAATGCGTTCCAATTTCAGCATCTAGGTAAGTTTCCTGGCTTTATCACTGTCCAAACTTCAGTCAGGCTGTATGTAGTTGCTGCACGCAGTATTTTGCATTAATTATAAGCTGTGAACCCACTCAATAACAATGAGTTATTAACTAAGGTGAATAAATGCCAAAAGCTGGCTTCTATTGCAGTCAGTGTGATGGCTGGGGTGATAGGTTGCTTTTCTTCCCCTCTGTATGATGTCCACGATTCCAGTATCTTTGTATTTTAATGACAGTGCCTAATAGCCTGGTGCTTTTCTTTAAGTCTGTAAATATACTGAACAAATAGCACAGAGCAACAAGGGATATATTGGTTAAAATGTGGGATCACCTCCAGAAATGTCTCAGAATTAAATGGCAAAGTATCTATCACTGTGTCTGAAGCACTAGAAGAGGATTAACTTTGGTGCCTTGTTTTTGTGTGTGGGAAAAGATGTATGTGTTGTTGATAGAGACTTTTTGCTTATTTGAGCATTTTAAATTTAAAAGTGGGTGATAATGTTCAAATCGGATTGTAAAACCAAAGCTTTACATCAGAAGTGCACAGTAGGGAAGTCTGTCAGCTTTGCAAGGCACTTTGTATTGTCTTTGTTATCAAGCAGTGAAACTCTGCAAAGCAAAGCAGAGGGAGCAATACTAACCCATAAATAATTGCCTTTGTTATTATAAGGATGGCCATCGGATCAACAGTTGTGCAATAATCCCCTCGTTTGGCAACAAGCAGCCTCATTTATCATTAGCTTAACAGTTTAAAAATTATGCTGACTAAATCGAAATATGCAAATTGATGTTATAGCTAAATAAAGAAAGTTTGGCAAAAATCAGTTGGTGCTGAGTGTTCATGTGATTTCTACAATTGTCACATGAATTATCACTCTGATATGCAATAATATAACCATAAAAATGAGTTTGCTGAGATTTATAGCAACCCTAATCTGTGTTCCTCTTGTAATTCGCGGAGAGGAACAATCACATTTGCTCTGCCTGAGAACAGTGCAAATTTGCATCTGCACTGACTCTGCCTTTTAGAGTTTATTACTCCCTTTCATGTGTTGTTTGTGCCTGAATATTAAACTGTAGGAGGGTAAAATTTAGCAAAAAGAATCTTTAAAAAAACCCTGCACTATCTGTTTTCTTTTGAGGGTGTTTCTAAATGAAAGAAAATTTTAAAAGAACATACAGGCTTGGAATTTAATGACTATACTTAACTATATTGGAAATCTGTATAGACTCCAACCCCAAATTTGTGTAATGCCTATAGTTCCTGCATGGCATATTATATAAAGACATAAAAGGCAGTCTGTACTCTCCTTTTATTTTAGAAGCAAATTGTACCACATAAATTGCATAACAAGCTGCCTAGATGAATGTCCCAGGCTCTCTTTAAGTCTGTAAATAAATGGTGTGTTTCTAGAAGATATGCCAAGTGCTGCTGTCACTGTTTCTTATGTAATGTTCTGAGTGCTGCAAGGAAATTTGTTCCTAACAGAATGCTTGAATACCTGAAGCAGAGTCAGTGCTTGAAAACAGATATGCTCTTTAAGGTTGTTTCAAATGCTATCACCTGTAGTCCTCTCATGCTTGAGAAAGAGCTTATGTCTGAATTTAAATCAAGTTAATGTATATTCAGGTGCTTTTTATTTGATTTCTTCTCCACTTGGTAAAGTTCTTGCAAGACCTTGAATATTTTCTATCACCTTGCAGAGAGACTATAATGTAACTTTCCGTCAGTTTTAGAAACAGATAAATTAGTACTAAAGTGTTGGATAATTTTAAAAGAGTTGAACAGCAATTTCAGTCAGTCTTATTTGTACAAAATTCTATGTTTCCTGTGCTATTAGAAAACTTTGGTTTGAAATCTCCAACTCCACAGGATCCTGTAATGAAGCCATTAGGTTTTTTTAATTCTTGTTGAAAAGAAAACTGCCATATTTTATGCCATTTCCTTGAAAGAACCTATGTATAATTCAGAATCTAGAAAAAGAATGTCACTACCTGTGTTCAAAAAACCCACCCAATTGTATGGGCTCTTTTATTTTTTTTTTTGATTGTATCTATACTTCCTATACATGGAGATGTGAGAGAAGGATATTTTAATTATTTATTTTATTGTAAGTGTTAGAAAATAATAAAGCAGTGCTTCTTACACTTAAATGTTGAGATATGGCCCCATCAGCTTTACTAGAGACAAAACTAGGGACCATCTGTCAAGGCAGATTCTTTCTATAAGATGTCATACATGAGTTATGGAGAAATAATACCCAAAGAGTTATTTTATTGATCACTTTGATGCCCAACCTTTTTCTGGGTGACTCCTGAGATTCCCTGCTTTCAGACTCTTCTGTAGATGGTGCTAACCTGATGATTTAGCTTGTAGATTTTAGTTTAGAACAAGTGTGACACAGTTTTATCCTTAGCTTTTCACTTACGTACTGATCATATTTTCAATTTATAACGTAGCTGGCTGCTCTGTAGCTGCTGGAATAGGCTCACAAAACCCAAGCAACACAAAGGAACACTTGTTATTCAGCAACATTTCAGAATTCTCCTGCAAGTTGTTCCCATATCAGAAATCCAACAGCTAAACCTGCCACTAAAACCAAGGTCTAGAGTGGCAGTGGGTGTTTTTGCCATGAAGTTCACCTATGCCCCATGACAATGCTATTTTCATTTTTCATTCATGCCAGCCTTGTACTGTTTCCAGAAGGCCAGATTCACATACACAACTCTCAGATGTGAACTTCACTAACAGCTTGTGGGCCCACCCCCCACAGCTCCAGTACTGAGCCATCAGAGATGTCAGAGTGGGGCTCACAGTTACACACACGCAGATTTGCGTCACATCAGGACTTCTCAACTCTTAGACACAGTTGTGACTTCTGCTCCTTTTGGTTATTTTTTTCTACTTATACAATGGTGACAGAAAATAGTTGTTCTTTTTTTATCAGAGTATATGATTCAAATGTGTAATTTTGTAGGGTTTCAATGCCTATAACTGGAAAGGTGCCAATTTCATAGTTAGTCTTTTACAACGTATGTGAGCACTGAAATAGTATGAAGTGGTTATAATTTATCTTCTGTGGAAAATTTTGGTGATATTTAAAGGGCAAATCCCACTAAAACATTAGGAGAAAAAACCCAGAATATAGCGTCCCAAAAACTGGAAATTAATTCCAACTAGAAAAGAAAGAGACAGTTGAAAGGAGCCATTTTTTTTTCTAAAATCCCTCTAGAAATATTTATGGAGTCTCACATTCAGCATCATCAAACTTCCAGCAGCTATAGAAGGAGAGGAAATAACTTATGATGTCCTGCTGATCTGTGTGACTTCATGTCACACTGCCATTCCTCCCCATCCAGTTGATTCACTTCAAAGTTGTCATCAAATCCAATTTTTTCTGCAGAGGTTCAGCTTTCATACCCACTCCTGTACCAAGGCAAGTTAATCTTTTAGAGATGATCCTTCCTTGACTACATTAGTATATATTGAATCTGAGAGAAGCCTGAATTATAAAGTTATGTTGCCTGTCCCTGACAGGTTTTCTCTGCAGATCTGATTTCCAGGATGATCTATCCATGCACAAAGGATAGGCTGCCTCCCAGTGCAGGATGTAAGTTCAGACAGTCCACAAATCCTTCTGCTTCCACAATAGGTGATGTCTTGTCCTTCTAGGAAGGACGATGAAACCACTGCAAGAAAGGAATTAGTCATCTGTTTTATCTGACATTAATGCTGCAAGAACAGGTGTGAAAGCTGCCACAGAACTGGATAATGCAAAAGGTGTCAAACTGGCCCACAGAGGAATCCTTTAAAGGATTCTTCAGGATTTCCCCCAAATGGACTCTGAGGGCTTTTCTGCAAGGATTCAGCTAAATTGTTTTCTGTATAACATCTGCTTTCAGCTTCTGAAATAAACCCAGAATTGTCAGATGTATGATGCCTATGGAGACACACACATTTCTGGGGTGTTGAAACTGTAGATTGGGTGACTCATCACACAGAAAATACAAAGGACAACGCAAAAAAAAACTCGAACAACTGTGACCATCATGAGTTTTGTTCTCCTTTTCTTTTATGTGCTCTTTTTGTTCTCTAGTTTTCAGTTGTTAATTTCTTCATTGTCTTTAATTAGGATCTTACTTGACTTCTTTTTCTGGTACAGAACAAGGCTTCCAATTGCTTTCAAGCTTCCATCTGAACCCTTCAGAAGAAAACAGAGCTTTCCAAATGAAACTCAGAATTACTAGACTTACATATATGATTAGTTACAGTGTCTGAAATGGTTTATATTATTTTTTTTTCCAATTTTCCTAGGCCTTTTTCTCCTTTTGTCTTGGTGTCTATTACTATTTTTTTCATACTTTTAATATTTGCTGTGTTGGATGAAAGAAAATTGTTTTAAAACTTATTTAGAAAGCTCAGCACTCTGTGTTCTTGGGCACAGACTGAAATGTGCCAGTGTGACAAAGGTGCAAGCAGCAGATAGGCAGAATGCTTGTTCAGAGTCATGTGAAGGAGGATGTTTCTTTAGGCAGGTATAATGTCTCCTCCTACCCCCAGCTCTAATCTAGAGCCAACTACTTTATGTGAAAGAGTCAAATAAACACTCTTTGTGTCTTCCAAAACAACTCATTTTCCTTTCATGGTTTCCAACAAACTCCTTCATTATGAAAATTCATTAATTGTGTAGTATGGTGTTCCAAACTTTGAGAATCTTAGATTTCCACTGAAAAAAATTAATGATGTGACTTCTTGCCTTTATCTTCCTTTCTCATACATATGTTCCATTACATCTGTATTGCAGCCCAAATAATCAGAATCTCAGTGAATTTTTATAATGAAAGAAAACATTTCCTAGAGCATGCAGGTATATTTCAGCACAAGAGTTTGATTTGCCTCCTGCAGGGAGGCAAAAGAGGGTAGAGGTGAAGGATGGCTTTTTGACGTCATTAGTCCTAAATCATCAGCAGCGCTTAGGAAATCATGTTGCTTTTAGCAGTTCTTTGTGGTCCAACAGCTCTGGTACTTTGAAGCAGTTGGTGACCAGATGATACAATAACCTTCAGAGAGGCCTGGGATTATCGCAGTCACTGTTATACAATGATATATTTTTTCTTTTAAGATGTGCACCTTTATAACTGATGGCAACTTCTGGAAAATAGGAGGTATGTGGATATTATCCAGCAAGTACAGCTTTGGCTGTTCTCCCTGGCCATTGTCATGGTCAGTACATTTGGGGGAAAATGCAGGTTTTCTACACTTTGCCTTTCTTTGCACCCAGGAATAAAACCATCACACATGAAAAAGGTTCCTTATTTCATGAAATACATAGTGAAGCTTAAAATAAAATTAACACAGTGGGCAATTTTTTTGAATTTATTTTTTTTTATTTAATTTCAGATATAAGAGGGAAAGTGCAAAATGCAAATTAGCTGGTTTTTTTAGAATCACATATCAGAGGCAGAACTATTGATGTTTGCATATGATTAACTTCCTAGAGAATCTGACTTTGTGCTGCATCCTGTCCCAAGCACATCACTACAAGGCAACTTCCTAATGTGATAAGACCACACTCAGATAGTTCCACCTCTCTTCTGTGTTTTAAGTTTATTGAACACCCCTTTGTACCTCTTTGAAGTGAATGTTCAAAAGCAATGCACTGACTATAAAGGGTAGGGACTTAGCTTGGATAAAGGTGCAGAGCACTGCTGAGCTCCAAGAATCGAGTCCTGTTAATTGTGTGGGAACATTCCTGACTGCTCAGTGCAGAAACTAAATGCAAGCACGGGGAATCCATTTTGGAAGGTAATAGCACTGCACAGGTTACAGGAACAGCTTAAGAGCTGACAGTCAGCTGTGTGCAGGGAGTGGAGTAAGTCTGCTATATAAAAACATTTATGGTTTTGTGATTTGAACTTTTTTCCAGCTGGCTGCATCAGCCTCCTGGAGTTCAACAAGGCCAAGTGCAAGGTCTTGCACCTGGGTCAAGGCAACCCCAAAAACAAACACAATACAGCATCCAGCTCTGGGACTCCCAAAAAAAGAAGGATGTGGACCTCTTGGAAAGAGTTCGGGGGAGGCCACAAAGATGGTCAGAAAGCTGAAGCACCTTTGCTATAGAAACAGGCTGAGAGTTGGAGTTGTTCAGCTTGCAGAAGAGAAGGCTCTGGGGGGACCTTAGAGACCCTTCCAGTGCCTAAAGGGGCTCCAAGAGAGCTGGAGAGAGACTTTGGACATTGGCATGAAGTGAGGGCAAGGGGGAACGGCTTTAAACTCTCAGAGGGTAGATTTTGATTAGATGTTAGGAAGAAATTCTTGACTTTGAAGGTGGTAAGACACTGGCCCAGAGAAGCTGTGGTTGTCCCTACCCTGGAAGTGTTTAAGGCCAGGCTGGATCAGGCTCTGAACAGTGTGGTCTAGTGGGAGGTGTCCCTGGCCATGGCAGAGGGGTTAGAACTAGATGATCTTTCAGGTCGCTTCTAACTTTAACTACTCTAGGATTCTGTGAATTATCCTGACCAATTAAGTTTATATATATATATAATTTTCTATTTAAGAATAATTTTGGGGTTTAACTTCTCTTCCTTACAACATTATATACTTGCATTGTAGTTCAGCTTTTTGAAAATCTTTATATCTTGGTGGTGGTGAGCCTCTGGTCTCATATATTCAGGTGATTCAACATCACTTACCCCATGTAAAATCAAGCTTTGTCTATGTATGGATCTCTTTGGCATTCATATAAACAACTGTCTCGTGATTCTAGACGTTTGTAGACCTTGATGGGCAGAGCACAAACTGAGGGCTGTGTGTCACTGGGGTGACACTTAAGCTGGTGTGAATACAGTTTCAGAGACTGAGATGCAAACCTGTCCAGATCTCACATAGAGGGAGGATAAAAGGACCAATTGATAGCCCAAGGGAGCTTGCTTTATGCATTTATAATAACACAAATAAGCTCTGTTTCATCTACCATGGCTTATCATCCATCTAGGGAAGTGTTGGAAGTGATCTGTGACTGCCTTATGTCAAGCTAAAATGAGTAGGATCCTGATTTACTTCTTCCTATGCTTATTAGCAATGAAATCTGTATATTAACCCTCATTAATCCTGATTGTGAGGTACCAGTGCAACTTGCAATGCTAATGGCCTTGCACCTGCCATTCTGCTCTGCAGTCCCACTTTCTTTGTTCAAGTTTTTAGAGATATGAAATACTCAAGTATGTGGAAACATCAATGTGGTTTTTTTTACTGAAGCTCCTACTTCAACTCACTGTATTGATATGGTGAAATGGCTGCACTTAACAGGGAACAGACATAAGAGAGGGAAGGTGACATTAAAAGAAGAATGGCTTCTCTTGACTTCCTTATGAAAAAAACAAAACCAAACCCAACCAAATAAAAGAAGAGAAAATCCCCAAAACTACCACAGCATTATTGTAATGATAAATTATTAAGATAATATATTATCTTCATTCGTTACAGCCCAACAGTAAGGCAGTGGAAACAGCAAAATCCAAATGACTTAAAATGAAAATCAGAATGTTATTGCAAATCATGAGAGTGTGAAGAGAAAAAATTACTACAGAGGCAATAAACTCTGTTATTGTTTGTGCTGTAAGAGCTTTCTCTAATTTCTTGGACTAACAAACAATCCCATCTAATTACAAAACCATTCTTCTTGATTAGGGTTGGCTAGTCCTTGCTTGCATCTCACTGTATTTCATGAACAGAGGAGCTAAGAGTCCTTGATTGTGTGATAGTCCTGGACAACTCTTGCTACCAATTTGCATTAAAAAAAAATAATTCTGAATGCAGTTCAGCAACCTGTATTTGTACTCTTCCAGGGCAACAGATATCCTACTCCATCCCTCAGGGGAAAGCCTTGCATGGCAAAGAGGATAAAGAAAAAGGATGGTGTTTCCCATGTAGCATCTCACTGCTCTCAGAACTCCCCCAGCAGCCATCAGTGAGTGCTCAGAGCCCCGGGCACGGCTTTGCTGTGCTGGGGGATCCAAACAGGGATGATTTCCCTCAGTTCTCTGAAGAATTGCTGAGGCTGAACCACGAGGAGCCCTCTGGCCACGCTACAGTCCCCCAGGCAGAAAAGTGCATTGGCAGAGCACTTCAGTGATGGCTCAGGCAGCGTTTCCTTTGAGCTGCCTGCACAGAGCCCTGAAAGAGTCAACAGTTTCTAACAGCCTCTGAGTGCCAGGCAGGGCATGATTGTGATGATAACGCAGTGGTGAGTGCACAGTGTGCCTACAGTCCTCACCACGTGCAATGGTTTTACTGGTTTGGGGCTTTTTTACTTCTCTAAATATTTCCCTTTAGAAACAAAACAAAAACAAACCCACAATTGTCCTGAAATCTAAAACTTAAACTATTGCTATATGCCAGTTTAACAACTGATGTACCAGCTTAATGTCTTACCTGGCTCTTTGAATTTCCTTTGAAAGGTTAGCTAAAAGCATCTCCTCTTTAATTGAAAATCACTCAGAGAGAAAGTCTCAAACTGAGCTTTAGATTAACAGGGAAAGAAAGCGAACTGTCTATTTGTTGCATTAAAACTATCTTTTTTCCCCCACATAAAATAACTGGTTTAATGGTTGCTGAGATCTGAACTGTGCTGTTGTGTTAACTTAAACATTATATTCCCCACGCTGGTGTGATACTTAGTTGGACTGAATAGGAAAAAATTAGTGATAAAGGAATATTTTATAACTTATCTTGAGTTTTTCCCCTCACCTAGATGAGTTTTGCCATGAATTAAAGCCAAAAGTCTAATGATTCAATTACACAGAATGCTTCAAAAATGGTCTCATTTGTTCAATAAACATTTTTCTCCTGGCAAGGAATTTCAAGCCTGCTCTAAGTCTGACCAAGTTTTAAGAGTAAGGAATTTTCAAATGATCAATGGTGTTATTTTGTATAGAAAGAAAAGGCTTTATATGCCCAGTGTATGCTTAAGGACCAAGAATAGATGAAGAAATTCGGGAATTCACCCTTGCCACCTGAGTGAGGTGAATCTGAGTCTCAATGATCACAGTGAGATTATAAATCACCTGGATCTGTGAAGCAGATCCCAACAGCACTGAGCAGTACATACCTGTCAGTAGGGTGTCACTGTAGGGTGAAATAACAGTACCTAACACAGAGAAGGGTGTGTAGAAATAATAGCAGCTAACAGGCAAAAGGAATTATTTTTTTCCTAAATAAATTTCCCTTTTTAAAAATCAACAAATCAGTGTACATCACCTTTGTAAAGTGTGGTAATAAAATATTCTGTACATTAAAAGAAAAAGGAAAATATGGCATATAACAGAACACATTCCTCTCAAAAAAAAAAAATTAGGAAAACTTACCAGAGTGCTGAGGAAGCATTCCACAAAGCAGATGAATATTTCACCTGAAAATCACAATTGTAGTGATAATAGTAAGATAAGGTTACAGACAAAGACAGGAAAGGAGACATTTAATGCTATTTCAGTTTTCTAGCTCTGTTTCTGAGGATTATCTTGAATTAAATTAATTCATCATTTATTAATAACTTTTTCCTTATTTCTCATTTAAAAAGTCCTATTTTGTCCAAATACTTAGATTATTTTTATAAGACTTTTGGCAGTCTGGGCTGTATGCTTTTTCACAAAGACACCAGAAAACACTTCTAAATGAAGTTTCTATCAGTTTATTTCATTCTAAATTCTAAATTCCATTTTCAAGTCAAAATGACACACTTATTTTTCTTCCACTGTCCTTTCTGGACTGTGATCCAGCAGGTCAAGCCATGGACCATATGAATTTCTGCAGCGCAGAAAATACTAAGCCTGCACCTAAAAGGACAAATTAATGCCAAAATTACAAATTGCTTCCCAAGTATGAAGATAACACGGATATCAGCCTTGGATGAAAGAAACACTAATCTTGTTCATGTTACTCATGCTGCTGCCACGGTGAGAGAAATCACCTCATGGAAAAAGCACAGCATTAATAGTTGGATTATTTGGCTTCAATTTTCAGTGAAGTTCACAGCTCCTATTACAGGTTTAGGTAAGTAACTGTGTGTCAGCTCCAGGTTAAAACTGGGTTTGTCTCCTCCAACTGGAAATACAGTGAAGACAGTACTTTGAGTTCTGAAACAAGATGATGGATAACATTTTTTACTCAAGTTAGAAATGTAGCTGATAGTAAAGAATGGGTAAAAATCTCTCTTGCTACTGAAATATACCTTTTGCAGCAACTGCTTTCCTGCTAGTGCTGAGTTTTGTGTTTGTCAATGTACCTGTTATTGGATTTGTGTGAAGAGATGCACACGTACACAATGTTTATTTTTATATACTTTGTTTTTACATATGCAGGATATGTTTGTATACCATTTGTAGCATAAGTCTAATATTTTGTGTGTATCTAGATGAAACTACATCTTGTTCCATGATCATATCTAATGTGAATTTAGTGGTCAATCTAAAGACTTTCCTCCTACTTATATAGTAAAGAAAATGCTTATGGAAAGTGCTTTAATGTCCAGATGCATCTCTGTTGAGAAATAAGTAATCATCAATACTTAACTTTGTCAGAGCCTTCCCTCAAAAACAGCACAATTCACTTAAATGTGGTATCCCTGCCCAGAATCCCAGAATCATTAAGGTTGGAAAAGACCTCCAAGATCAAGTCCAACCATAGTTGGACCATATTAAAACTTTCTAGATTTGGGCTAACTTCCAAAACTTCCTGAACAGTCACTGGGAAGATGTTTATATAAAAAACTCTAAAACACACACACAAAAAGGCCCCTTCATAACCATACAAAATTCTCAACTTATGAGCACTCAGATTCCTTGTAATGTAGCTGATCCAGGCTTTCCCTCTGAAAGCATTCACCCTCCACTGAGCATTTCAGAAACCTTACTTCTGAGTTAGATATTTTCCAGATACCCATTAAGGCTAAGAGTGCCTTTTTTTTTTTTTAATATGATGTCTTCTTGATGATGTGATCATTTCTGTAGTTTTCTGTTTGTAGCAAGCGACAAATATTTACTGCAAAGGGGAATTTTGAGGGTAAGTAGCTTGGTGTATGGAAAATTTTGCACTTATGAAGCCAGTACAAATGTCCAGCTTGGAGGGAAATTTTCCTCCCTTCTTCTCTTACTAATCAATTAGAGACACCTAGAGTAGAGAAAGCAGTTAATAAGGATGATCAAATTTAAAAATGAAAATGGTTGCAGACAAAGCAGAGAGGAGAATGGAACCTGAGGACAGAGTCAACTGGAAGCCCATGAGGAAATATGGAGAAACAAGGAACAATGAAAATGGGAATAAGAAAGGGGGGAAAAAGTCACAGAAAAACAAAACTAAGAAAAGAGGGACAATTAAGATAGTGAAGACATTTTCAGATTATGACAAGATACTGAGTCAGTTTGTGTCCTGGAGAGGAGCTGTCACAACAGTTTTAAATTGAGAAAACAAAAAGGTTTTCAATCTTCATATAATTATATATTAGAATAGTAGTTACTAGAGAACCTTACATTTAGAATGTAGACTTGCTAGGTGAAAAATAAAGCAATCTGAGTCAAATTTCTTCTGCCTGTTAGATTATATTTCCTGAAAACAGACAGAAAATAAGTTATTCTTGAAATGAAATGACTCAATGCTATACTAGATTAAATGACAGGAATCCTCTTGATTCCACAGTTCAGCATTGAGAAGAGGGTCTTTTTCTGCATTTGGCTCAGGATGTAAAAATTTTAAAATTTAAACAGCTTGGTGAAAATCTATTGGAAAGTTGCTGTGAGAGCTGCCTTTCTTATTATTCTTCACTTCAAAATAATTAAAAAAATAAACAAGCACCTTTCAGTTAGGTCTTTACTCTACCTCATTTTTGGGTGGTTTTTTAATGTTCTCAGATTTTCCTCTTCAGAGAGGCTATGGGGAATTTTCTCTATTTGGTATAATTATTTATGAGTAACTCAGTTTGTAAAATATATGTAAAAGCCATCAGCAATCTGTCATTTTGCATCTGGAGCAAAATCCTTCATGTTCCCTGAAGTATAAGACTCCAAATTCATCCTACTGTAATTTTATTGGCTTACACTTCACTGACACTAGAAAACAGGACAGATTTAGTCTGAGTCATATTTTATTATATTCCTGCAAAACATTTGAGAACTTCCCTGAAGGCAATGACACAACACCAAAAATTTGGTGCCTGGGAGAGAAAAAGTAAATCAACTCCTTGAACTTAAATCTCAGTAGAAAACATGTTATTGGATCCCTCCTCTTTCCAAATGCCCACTGAAATACTCCACAGATGTTCACTGAGAATCAGGATCATGATGTGACTTCTTTCTTCTGGAAACATTTGCTCCAGTTTTGCCTGTCTAAGAGTAAGTTGACAGCAGTGATATCACACAGGAACTGAGCAATGCTGGCCAAGAGCTGGGCTAAACAGGTCAGGGAACTTCAGGTGCTGCTGGGAAGGGAAGTGTTTGGAGCATTGCAGGTATCAGTGGAGGTGTTTTACTGCCTTGTAACCTCAGCAAATTAGCCTCTGGATTCTGAATGGGTCAGTGCCTGCTATCAGTATATCAGGGATTTACAGCCTTCAGATTTTTTAAAAGTTTTTATACTGCTCTTTTGAAGATCACAAGGTACACCAAGAGGTGTATTGTAACCAGAATGAACAGACTGACTACGTATTGACTTAGTGCTTTTATTTCTAGTCTTGAATGAGAAGAAAATGTTACTTGAGGTCACGGGGATTTGAATCAGGTGGAATGCCAGTGTCTAGAGAAAGGGAATTATTTTGTTCCCTCAGTCATTTGAAAAAAAAATCTAAAGAAAGTGCCTGCAGGCTAAAACATCACCTTTTCTGTTCAGTCTCAAACAAGAGAAAAATGGGAAATAGCAGGTAGCAAAGTGAGACTATAAATAGTCCACCAAGCTCTTATTTTCATTACAGATGTATATTCTTCATGTAAGCTATAGCAAAATGACACAGCACAGAGATCCAAAAGTTATGCAGATGGATTTTGTCATTATCTGTGCCGTGGCTGGATCATAAGATGCCTACTGCAAAAATGCTTCTACAATATTTCATTTAATGATTATTTATTTAATATTTATTTAATAATTAAAACAAATAAGCCAAACTAGTATAAAAATACACGATATTTTCTAGTAGTCTGTTTTTAAACTTATTTTTATTTTCAATGATGGTTCCTGAACCCATTTCATTCTTGCCTTCCATTCTCCTCTAAGCTGTATTTCACTAGTTTTTAGTCTACCCACTATTGCTTTTGCAGAATTTCTTTCTGAATATTTTCTGTGTAAATCTGGCTTGAACAAATACTAGAAGTGAAAATGTTCATTTTATCCCAGGACAGATATTTTTCTCTGTTGGATGCTTTCATTTGACTTACCACCCCCTGAGCTTTTAACACATTTTGACAATTGTTCTAATTCCAACCTCAAAAAAAAATATTATTTAGCATTATTTCACTGTGATTGACAGTGGAAACTTTGCAGTTCATTTCAGAGCTGCAGCTAATTAGTCAGTCATTACAGTGTGCTTCAGTTAGATGGCAGAACTCAGCACTATTTCCAAGCTACCCATTCTTGAGGGCATGACAACAATGTGTCATTTGCCAAGGACTACAAAATGAAGGCTTTCACCCTGGCATGGTAGAAGAAAAAATGAATCTTTACAATAAGCTCCGTGTTTTAATGCTGGATCACCTCTGGAACTGCTATCAAACTGTGCTTTGACCACAGCAGGGAAGCGTTTGATTAACTACCAACAAGAAAGAATGCGGTGAACAATGAGACATCAAAGACAGCAGCTTCCTGACAGCAGTTATTGAACAGTGATTAATGAATGACAGAAATGAAGAATGTATAACCTCCAGTATATTTGAGAAGGCTAATAAGTATCATGAGGTGAAGTTCAAAAGAGTCATTAATTGGTAAAAATAAAGAGCAACAACTTTAGTATATGTTTAAAATTTCACATTTGGTTTGGTCTAAAAAAGATCAACAGTATAGGGTGACATAGCTCATACTCATATTGCAGCTTTCTTTCTTAATGAAAAGATCTTTTTTTAATTGACGGGGAAGTTTTAACTTGATTTCTTTCTTGATGAACTTTGCAATAACTCTTAAGATACTGGCCGTACTTTAATAATTAAATGTTCTTAGTTTTTATTGTAGCTAATTGGTGTTGAGTTTTCAATGGCAAAACTGAAGAATTTAAGGAAGAGCAGAAATATTAGAAACAGCGATCCAAAACAAGGTGAGAGGTAATTGAATATTATTAATAGGTCAGTCATTTTGTATGACTTTGGTCACCTAATCTAATGGCTCAAAAAACCTGTTTCATTGCAATCAGATACAATGTTCAGACCAGTGCCAGTCTTCTAATTCACTTATACCTCTCTCATGCACTGCAAAATGCCATTCAGATTGGTAGAAGTGTGATGATGGGGTCACAGTGTGGTCAGAAGCTCAAAACTGTGGGTAAAGCTTGGCAGTTCATGAGCTGCTTTCCTCTGGAGAGCTGCTTGATGTTGGGGCTCCCCTTGCAGCGTGTGATCCTCACTGCTCAAGGACACGCTGTTCAACCTGGAAAAGAGAGGCCCTTCCAGTGCCTAAAAGGGCTCCAAGAGAGCTGGAGAGGGACTTTGGACAAAGGTATGGAGTGACAGGAAAAGGGGGAATGGCTTCCTACAGCCAGAAGGCAGGTTTAGATTAGACCTTCACTGTGAGGGTGGTGAGACCATGGCACAAGTTGTCCAGAGAGGTTGTGGATGCCCCATTCCTGGAAATGTTCAAGGAGAGACTGGATGGGGCCCTGAGCAACCTGGTTCGGTGAGTTCAAGACACTGAGGTTCCTCTCAGTCTTAACCAAGTTCTTGGAACTGAACAAGTCCCTCATCCACAGCTGGAGTGAGGCACAGGCAGCACTGTTCTCACAAAAGGAGGCCACTGTAAAACCTCTGCTCCCCTTGGCAACAGCACAAAAATGAGGGTAGTCACTGGGATTAGAAGAGATCAGATCCAGCTCCTTCCCCTGCCTACAGGGATTGTTAAATCTCTCAGAAGAGTCCTAATTAGTGTGCTATGAAGTATTCTATGGAAGAATGCTCTTGGTTGCTCCTGATGTTATTGCACTTGGCATTAAATAATTAAATCTTTGCTGGGGAAAAGATGCAAGGGAAAGACAGGGGGTTGGAGTGGCAGGGGAGAGAGGGAGAGAGAGAGAAAGAGGACCAACAGGACTTTCAAACATAATGCGTGAGAAACTCAGATTTGTATTGTCATTCCTATAAATACACCAACATTACACATTACACAGTCATTGAAGGAGGATCCAAGTAGCTTCCTTTCCACTACATAAATCAAATTTTCTTTGATTAAATGTTAAGAGATTTTTGGGGGACTCAGACTGTCTGTTGTTGCACAAGCTCATAGCACTTCTTTCCTGCAGGGAGGGTTGGACCCCTTCACTGAGCAGAAATGCATTTGTGTCCCTGAGTAGTTGGACTAGGAGATAAATCCTTTCAACAAGGTTGCTGAGGAGTGCAAGGCATGTAGGAGGGAGAGATTTATGTGTGTGATCTTGGTGCTTCTGAAGGGAAAGTTTAACGTGTGGTAAGGCAGATGTATGGCTGAAGTGTTTAATTTGATTGGGAGCTGTAAGACCAGTTTGTATGAGTGCTCCTCAGTCTTTGCTGTGAAATCACTATGTTGTTTTATTTTTTTGGGACATGATAACAAATGGAAATGGGCTTTTCTATTTGATGTCAGTCATGTTTGTGAATGAATAACCTATATATTTCTACTGATACAGCTACTTAAAGTCATACAACTGTATGTTGTATGGCTCAGGGGGCAGGGCAGGGGTTCTGCTGTGAGGGAGATTTTTTTTCTGACTTTAATGCTGGTTAGTTATATCTTTTTGTGTGTGCATCTACATATAAAACATGTAGAAAGTTGTACCTAGGAAATTATTTCTTTGGTGACAGTTTTTTGATTGTATCTGTGGTCTCTGCAGGTGATAGTCTAGGTATATATGGTTTTCAGAAACTTCAGACTGAGGCAGTGATGAACATGTTCAGTAATTGTTATTTCTAGGCTTTTTGTAATGTTTTAATAAGAAGAAGTTATACCTGAAGTTAATACTTTTCTGTGTGAGATTGAATATGTAATCTAGTAATAATAAGTTCCCTTGTATCATTCCAAGATAACAAGCTTTCTACATTTATCAAAAGTTTTAGGGGCTTGAGAAAAGAAAGATCTTTTCTTGACACTTCCATCATTGCCTCAGTCAGGCTAAAAACAATGTTTCACTGCTTTTAAACCCAAGAAAAGGGAGTTATAATTAGTAATGTTCAATGAAGGCTTTCAAAGACTCTGTTACAGTCTGAGAATGCTTCAAGGGTTAGGGAGGGCAAGGTCAGAACTTCCAGCATTATGCTCCTGTTAGTACAGAGCACTTAAGCTAATCTGTGCTGTGTTAAAACTAAGTTAACCCCAATGCTCAGAAATGGTGCTGAGAGTTCAATAGGCAGCTCTAAAGAGTTTCTGCAGCCTCAGTCTCTGCAAGGCACTGGGAGCCTCCCTGGCAGTGGCTGATCCGTGTTCCCTGGGAAGTGCTCTGGCTGCAGGTGCACAACCATGATTTTGAAGAGAACTTGCTGTACAGCAGTGCTAATTGTGCCTTCACAATACCAAATATGCTCTCTCCTACTAAACAATCTGGCTTGAATCCCTCTGGAAATCAAAGTCCATGCATCTTGCTAGACTCATAAAGATTTATATATGAACATGATAATGTTCTTGATTTGGTGTAAGCTCTTCAATCCCTCATTATCCCAAAGAAGGATTCATTTCAGTAATGAAGAAAATTATCTCTGTATATAATTGTATTTTTTTTATTCCTGTGACTGAAAGGCACATTATAAGTGCAAAATAGAAATCTAATATTTTGATAGAAAGTGACAATTACAAAAGAAAGTTATTAAGGTTCTATTCATCTGGATTCTGGCAAAACCTTTGGTGCCTTATGGTGGTATTCTCTGACTGCATCTGTGCTGTAGAGACCAGACGGCTCTGCAAAGCTTTACATTTTACACACTCTTTAACTGTGATGCTGCATGAAATTAAACTACAGTTACATTATGAAGACAGACCCTTCTGCATTCATCTGGAATGGAAGAGTAGGAGGCTTCCAAACTTGAAGGAAAAATGAGTTTAAATGCTCCAGCTCCAGAGGGTGACAATGAGCCCTTCCAGTCTCGGTATTGCAACACATCTTTACCGTCAGACATTTGTGGTGTGGTCTGTTTTTAACTGCAATTACCATTTGTCACTCGGTGTGATCAATGCAGAAGTTACTGTCTTTGGGATTTACTTGTTGTGACTCTCATATCAAAATGTGTCTACAGGTACTGTTGTCTTGTCAGGCCAAGATCACCTCATTCCACCTGTTTTAGAGGGCTGCACTTTGCCTTGGACATTTCTCCAGATGTTACAGGTTGTTCTACATGGGTTGTTTAAGGAAACATCTCTCACAGCAAACAGCTGTATCATCTCAAGACTTTCATAGAATCACAGAACATTCTGAGTTGGAAGGGATTCACAAGGGTCATTGAGTCCAACTCATGAGTGAAGAGTCCCTATGGGGCTCAAACCCCAACCTTGGCATTATTAGCACTGTGCTCTAACCAGCTGAGGCTTGGTAATGGCAACAGCTTCTCAACATTCCCTGTCTTGACAAGTGCCATGTGCATGTTTCTGTGACATCTCTGTGAAGCTGGTCTTCCATGTATCCCAATGCTTGCAGCACCTCAGTGTTGGCCTTGCTTTACTGCTGCTTTCTGGCTGTGACATGAGCTAAAAGCTTCATTCCATGCTCATCAGTATTGTGCTTTCCTATGTCTGCCTCTTTCTAATTATTCATTGCCCACTTTTAATTGAACTCCAGGATCTTTACGTCAATGATTATTCCTCTCACATCATACCTTGATCAGTGGTAGAAAAAAAATTATGGAAAAGACTTTATAAGTGAATTTGTTAAACAAAGTGATGAACAAAAGTATTTCTTACTTACTGTTTACCCCATTCTAAAAAAATGTCCAGATTAAACCATTAAACTCCGTTAATAAAACAGTCACACACATAAAGTTCAGTTGTGCTGACTTTTGTTATAATCAGGAGATTATTAGAATACAGTAGATTTTCCATGCAATGTCAGGGACTTACTGAGCCATGAAATAGAGTGTGTCAAGCCCTGGCCATGCTCTGCTTCCACTGCTTATGTCTGTGGTGGGTGTGAATCCCAACACTGAACTTTTGGGCTGGTGGGCTGTGAGTGGGAGGAGGCTCTTGGCTATAAATCTGCAAGCTGTACAAATCCATAGTCTGCCTCAGACCTCTTGGCTCTGTAGTTTTTGGATTCTATAGTCATCTGAGTACCTTTTTCTCTCAAGGACCTCCAAACCTAGGGCACTGCTTTTTCAGCTGGATTTCAAGAGTATATTACTCTTTGACAGATTTTCCTTCTATTACTTTTCTATTGCCACTTATTTCTAAAAACTCATAAAAAGTGTAGAGATTTCACCTCAGCTAAAAGTGACAGGGGCTTGCACAAAGGTGTCTGTCTCTTCTCATCTAAATATGATTTATAATCTAGGTATATAAACATAAGGCCAACATATGAAGTAGAAATTAAGCTTGATATTGCATAAAAACTACCAGTTTGTCTTCATTTTGTCTATTTATCTTGCATAAGTAGTTTTATGACATCTTTTGAGAAGGCCAATTCTTCTGAGCAAAAGCTATAGGTGTTTACTGGAGAAGTAAGGAGGCATAAATCACTTTTCCTCTCCTGCAACTATTGTTTTTCTGCTGAAAGTTCAAGGCTTTGCTTTTTCTACTTGTGTGATGAGTTGCATCTGTTGAAGTTGGTATTTATTTACAAAATCTCTATGGAAACTGTATTTGATCAGGACAAAAGACATCAACTGTTGAATCCTGTCTCCCATCCCATCATGTCTCTGAGGTCTGTGGCTGTGATCACATCACAGTGCAGGATTTCTGGTTTTGACAAAAGCAGCACATTCCTCATTTTATTGCTGGATATAGTTTCCTCTGTTATCATAGGACATTCTTTTCATGTCTATTCTGCTGCTCATCTGGTGCTTCCATACACACATTTCTATCCACACTTCATTCAGATGCATCTTTGTACTTCTATTACGAGTCTTTCAAAGGACATTTCAGCAATGCACAGAACTGAGCAAATTAAATTGCATTAACATATTAACAATGTTAAATGCATTATGTACCAGCCCTGAGATACCACCAGTTTTATAGAAATTGTCCTCCAGAATGAAGTAACAATGAATTGAGCTGAATATGTACCTTTCCCTACCCAGACTGTGGCCTGTTGCAGTTATGTGTCCTCCTGCAGTTGCCATTTCTCCTCTAAACATTAAATTCCCAGCTTTGTTTTTTTTTTGTTTGTTTTTATGTCTTCCATAACTTCATGATGAAGACTTCCAGAAGACATGGAGACCTTTGGAAAACACTGTTATCCAAATGGTAGTTTAAAGGCAGTGCATGAGTTCAGCCTCCTGCCTTGCTACTTCATTTACCTACGACATTCTCAAGCTTGCTGCAGTATCTGTAAGGAAGTAAGCTAACTTAATTGCAAAGTCAATGTTAAATGAATTTATAAGTCATGCACACTTTGCACAAGTATCTTCTTCCATGAACTTGAATTGTCACGTTAATTCAGTTTTCTCCTAAAGGGCTTTGAGAGTGATAATCTGATTTTCTCATCTAGTTTCACATGTAACAGACAAACAGAGATGAGGAACTACTGGCCTTGAGCATAAAATCCTTCAAATGCATAGCAGTATTTTAGGAGTCTTAAAATATAATGAGCTCAATGTTTTGTTTTTAAAAATACACTCAGAATGAATACCTGAAAAATATGCTGTATAATAAAACAAGATATGAAGTGATTGCCTTGAGAATAACTTATAAAGATGATTTTTGCCCTTTGACTCGTGCTCTACACTGAGCATTTCTCTTACATATTAGTTTCCAAGTGGATTTTGGTGCCAGTAAATAATGAATCTTTGAAATGGCTAGAAGTCAAGAAAGTTCTCCTCCTAGGAATAAAGAACACTTTTTTACACACTCCCCTCCACCCTCCAGACTTATTTTGGAAGCAATCTGCAGCTCCAGTGATAACCCACTCGAATTTGAATGGGCAGTCAGTTGTAAGGCTGTCTGAATGCCCAAGGGGGATGATGTGCTCCTTAGTTGTATGAAAAAGAGAGTATCAAATACAAAAATTCCAGAAGCTTTTCAATTAACATAGCTGTGGTAATAATAGACGTAAAGGGTCTGGTTCAGCTACCTGTGTACTTGATAAGGATTTTAGTTTCTTTGAAATGTGTTAGTCAAGAGGGAATGAATTCAAGAAAATCCATGGGTTTGAGTTGATATGGAGGCTCTCAGATATTATAATCATGGTCCTCTCTGAATTTAAAGAGTTTGAATCTTGACTCTTAAGCATTCTTGAAGATGTGACCCTTTCACATCGGCTACCATACAGCAGTCAGTAGGATTCCAGTTTGAAGGGGAATAAGTTCCCTTCTGACCAGAGCTGTGTGGTGGGAGAACACTGAAAAGTGTCTTTTGTCACATGGAGGGAGTCTTTTGTTTCTGGCCTCCTGGACAATAAACTAAAATGGTTCCTTGATAACTGTTGTATTGGCAGAGATTTTCTTTTCTGGTGTTTTAATTTGCTTATAGTAGGCAGGATGGTTGTACAGATTTCCTCTTTTGTGATAAGGAACAGGTTTCTGTGTTAATGGTGCAGGACAATGATTCTCCAGGTTTCTATGGATCAGCCTTATCTTTATTTTTTATTTACTTTGACATTTAAATAATAATACTGTGTAGGTGCAGAATTCTTCTTAGCAATGTCATAGGCTTGCCTACAAAGACCCAGTATCTCTTTTCAGATATGCATATTTTAGATACCATGCTCTTAATTCTAACTGAAATTCTGTTGCTTTAAAATAAATAAATAATGAAGTCTACTGCTCTTGTATCTGTCTCTTCCAGCCTTCTCCTGGTAATAAAGAGTACTATAAATGATAGCTGAATCTGGTAATTAGACAAGACTTCCCTTTTCTGTCCTGATTTTTTTTTTTTGCTGTAATGCAGTTTGTCTGTTTACTGGCTTGAGGTCCCTTCCCCCTGTGAGACTTATCTTTTTAATGGCAGTCATTTTTAACATGCACAATTTTTCTGTAAGCATGACATTCACTATCTCTGTAATAACAATCATTTGGCTTATGATTTAAACCATTACAGCACTGTACCATGCTGTGAGACTCAAATGCTGGCTTCACTTTTACATTGTTTACTTTCCTATCAGCATGTCGACAGTTCATAACTCTTGGCTACTTCCACATTGACTGCAATTTTTGTAAAGCTTTAGAGGAAATAAAGAACTGCATCAGACAATTGTTTTTTTGGATTACTTACCTAAGCATGCTGTAAACTTGGTATCAAGATGCTGAGCTAGATAGTCCCTTTAACGGGGCATGAATTTGATAGCAAAGTGTGAAACAGGCGCAGCATCATTTTTTAAAACATATCTGAAGTGTAATAGACAAAGATCAATGGAAACCTTTTAACAACATAAAGGCAAGATGGGATACATTAAGTACTAAACTAATATACCAACTGTTGCCTGGCCAATTTTTTTCCTTGCTCTACCCCTCCCATATGCCTCATCTGAGGTACCTTTTACTTGAACATTTAGCCACGGTGGTCTGTGAGGGTGAAGGAAACTCCTGTTTTAAAGGAGATGGCTTTGTTTGAATTAGTGGAATTTATTTTGATTATTTAAAGGCTCTGCAGAGCTCTTTTCTCCCTGCAATCATTTTACATTTGTTTGTCCTGCTCTTCAGCTTTCCAACTGAATCTCTGTACCCAGGAACATGGAGAGCATTGCTAGGAAAACTCATCTGAGGGCAAACAAACCCTGAAAACTTAACACAAGGGACTCTTCAATATGAACAAATGACTAGGGAGTTGTTTGTAAAGTGGTTTACAACTGTGATAATTTGAGTGGAGTATTTTACAGCTGTTTCCCGAGTCATATCTCTGCCACGAGATTCCGAGACACCTTTTCAGTCCTGTCTTATTTCAAAGATCTAAAGAATTTTTTTACAGAGAAAGGAATTATTTTTTAAAGATATCCAACCTGAGGTGTACATACATTTAACTTGGGCAATGTTTTATGAGACACACAGTTTCTGGTCTGTACATTTTTATCTTAATGAGCCTTCCCTTTAAAATACATGGGAATATTCTATATATGTGTCTTCTATACATGTGAGTGTAAATGTTGATATAGATTAAAAATGTGTATTAAACTCCAAAATTTTTGTTGTACTCATTTTGCTATGCTCTTTTATTTCTTTTCATAATTAGAGTTTGTTTCTTTTGTAGCAACAGTTTTATTATTAAAATGGAGAACTGAATGAGGGAGAAGTTTGTGTCTTAAAGATGATTGAAACTGCCTGTCACAGGCAGTGCAGAGTCAGAATTTGGTTTATGCAAAGATAAATTTGTTTAATAAAATCTCATTTTCTGGGCTTTAATACTAATGAGCTGGAGAGCTTATTCTTTCAGATACTACTAATGACTTAGGAGTATGTTACACTATATACAAGTGCAGTGTTACCAAGTCGCAAAATCATACCACAAGTTTGCTTTGCTTATATTTAAGCTTCAGGAATTGTGTGATTATGGTGTTTTAAGGAAAACATTTGCAGTGTGTTTAGTTGTAGATAAAAAGCTTGAAATTGTTGTTTTGAGCATTCGTTTTAAAGGCTTGACATGTAGAGAAGTTTGAAATATTTCAAAATGGCTTTTAATAAATCTTATGTCAGGGGAACTGACTGAAAATTTCTGAGTGACTGGAGTTGTAGTCCAGTTTTTGCATATGAAAAGTAGGGTTTATAATGAGCAGGCATGTACCTGCATCTTGTCAGGATGGAATTTCAGGGGCACTGTGGGTGGATTTCATTTGAGTCAACTTTCTTTTACACGACCTCCTGTGAACCTTGAGGGCACCATGCTCACTCTCAATGCCTGCAGATGAAAATGTTTGTTTTTCCCCAATTTCTTATCTTCCTTATAAGTGTTTCATGAATTTGTACAATCTAAATTTATTTTAAAGAATATTTTGTACAATTTTACAATCACGATCCTGCTGGCGTAGAAATATTTCCAAACACTACTTCCCATTTGTCTTGTATTTTAGCATCTGAATTCACATTCTTGTAAAAGTAAGTGGGTAGGAGGAGGGTAGAGGAGAAATTATACTTGAAACATTCTTCTTCCACTTGAGGTTTGCCTTTGCTTTCCATCTCAAAATTAAAATTGATGGACAGAGAATAATTCGTGTTAATGCAGCTGTTATTCAGTTTGAAAGATATCTAACAGGAAGAGAGTGCTCTTAGCTGGGGAACAAAGGGTGACAAATGTCACTCTGCGCATCAAGTTTTACCAACACTGCCCCTGAAGCAGAGGGTACATCAGCTTATAAAAAAAGAGAAAAAAAAAAAGAAAGAAAGAAAGAAAGAAAAAGAGCATTTGAACGAGTACAGTGTCAATATGCTAGAACAGTCTCCTAAACCTCTTGTCATCTGTGATAAGGACATCAATAATAGTCATTGTCAACCTTCATTAAGCTCAGATCAACCATTTTTATGTCCCTCAGGATGTTTTTCATTGATATTTTCCCTGGAAAGAGAAAAGGCCCTACATCAACTAGTGTATAAAGCTTGATTTCTTTCCTCAGGGCTCTTAGTACAAGAGAAACAAATTATTTTAATTACTCTTTTTCTGTTTTGATTTTTTTTTTATTATTATTTGTTTGCTCAGTTGGTTTTTTCTTCTGAGTTCCTCTCGGGTGCTTAACCTGTTTCTGGATGCAGAAGAGCTCTTGCTTATTAATCCACATAATAAAGTCTCAGAAAAAGGGGATGGAAGATGTTGAGAAAAATAGATCCATGCTTCCCCTTCTCTAGACATTTGTCTCGACACTGGTGATGATATTCCTTTGTTTACACATCTTGACCTTGGGTTTATATTCTTGTTGCTCTTGCAGGTTTAGTTACCAGTGACCAGCACCACCTAACTTCTTTAGGATTTTTTGTAGAAAAGACAACCAGAAAGATAAAATTCCTGGCTAAGGATTGAATTTGAAGCCTTTGCCAACATGGGAGGTGGGTGTTTTGGAGAATGGATGTTGGTATGTTCAGAGATAAGTGACTTAGTTCACTGTTTGATTTCTTCTTCTGAAGAAAATGAAGTTATTTCTAAATTCATTCAGTGTTGCTCTCTTTTCAGTGATCTCAGCAGTCTTTTCCAAAGTGAGAAAATACACACCATGGCAGAGGAGGAAGGCTCACACAGTCAACATTGCTACAACTGACAAGGAATTGTATATATAGTACCTAAAGTATTAGGAGCCCATGACTTGAATTGTTGCTTCTTTTGGAATTATTTTCTATACAATGAACTATTTTCTCAGATCTTGTTATAGATTCTGCCTAGAAATAGAGAAATATTCTCACAGAAGAAAAAGAAAACTTACCAAAAAAATACTTGGAAATCCCAAAAATACTTGAAAATTAGGCAGGCTTTTCTGAGTCTGCAAAGAATTGAAACCAGATATTGGGTCCAAAGACACCCCTCATATTTTATGTTCATAGATATATTTTTAAAATTTAAAATTCAGAATACGAAACCTTTCTCTTGCAGACCTCTGTGAATTTAATTGCACAAGTTGGCTTGTAAACTATTACTTAAATCTTATGTAACTCTTACTGTAGGTTGGTGGTGTTACACTGACAATATTGTCTCTATTTACCCAAACTTGAGCACATTCAGTAAAAAATTACAGCACAAAATAAAAACAGGTCTATTACAAAATCCCTCGAATTGGATATCATTTTCTACTTTCAATTAGATCTACCAAAAAAACCCATTTTTTTTTCACTATAACTTTTCCAGCTAAGTTGAATTGCATGTTCAGGTTCAGTTAATAATGTACCTGACGGTAAAGCTTGTTAAAGAACTGAATGTGCTTCCAGCCTGGTTATAAATAAGTCTATTCACAAATTCTCATAAATCTGAAATGAGTTTCCAACAAACCTAGAGTGACCAATTTCATATGTGAATAGCTGTAAAGTTTGTGTAATCTTCATTATTGTTGGGAGATACCTGACATCCTGTAATCATATTTTTGTGTGCCAGGCAAAGATTTTGGTGAGTAGAAAGACAGCTCTGCTAAATACAGGACCTAGGGTACATGAAACAGTCTTTCTTTAAAAATATGCATTGGTGTAGTTCCATCTACTAGTTAATTTATTTGCTTGTTTGTGGGGTTTTTTAGGATTTGGGGCTTTTTAATTTTGATCCACCAATCCCACTCAAAGTTTCATTAGTGCAGTGTTTGCAGAGCTCAGGAAATCTCTTTCTCCAGTGTCACTTTTAAGAGACTCTTCAGGTGGTGAATGTACTCATCATCCTTCCTTTGTCAGTGTTGTGGGACTTCATTACTGTGAGCAAGCACTTAAAAGGGCAGAGCCTGCTGTGTGAGAGACCTGTGCAGCTTATGAGAGAAGGTACCCTATCGTGTCATTATGAGTTGTCAATGCAATTGTACCTCAGGCCATTCCCACAACATATCTAATTCTGTTCCCCTCTGACCCCTTTCATGGCAGAAAATGGTAGAATTGTGCAGTTGTGTCTTTGAAAAGTGGTGTAGAGCCTGGCACAATAGATTCCTTATAATATCATACAGCATATTGAGCCAGACTACAGAGATTTTGAAAGAGTTGAAATTACACTGATCATCGTGTGGGGCAGTTCAGTCTTGTCTTCAGTCTTAAAAATAAAACATGGGTATAATTTATTTTTTTTTTCATTGAAAGCCACACTGTGAAATGATGCATGAAAAGATCATGAAAATGGTGGCCTGAACATATGTTATATTTTTTAAAAGAGCTCAAATCCAAGGATTCCATGTGAGCCTTTCCAGCACCAGGGTACTTCTTCTGACCCAAACCCTACACAGGGACTGCACTCTGTGAAGCAACTGAAATGTCTCTGGCATCATAGTGTAACACTCTAAGAATTTCATGTGTGTGAGGAGATTGGAAAAACAATACTGTTCTCTAATATGGCTTATAATTAACAGAAACCTGATGTTTTCTCCTAGAGTGGACTGGAATTGGTGTATGTGGCACAGCCCTTGCTCATCCCCAGCATGGACCCACAATCTACACCAGTTATCTGAACCATGTGTTGGTGGGAATGCAGCTACTGTGACATCTGGTCACATCCTCCAGCTGCTGCAGAGAAGGGATGGAGTCAAAGGTGTCTGAGAGGAGGGAGGAGCACTGTGGGATCCTGCTGGGTGTGAGTTTAGGGATGACAAGCAAGCATGTGAATCCTGAATTTATATACAGGTAAGCACTTTTCTTCCTCACCTCACTTTTATACTTGGCTAAAACCATATTTAGTGCCTGATTTTCTCCTTGTTATATAGTTGTGAGAACATGTAGTCTAGAAAATCTTGGCTCGATTTAGTCCTTTTTCCTCTGCCTACCCCAATTTAAAGCTGTAGTTCCTGGGAGAAGGCACAGGGATCTGAAAGAAAAATTATGTTTGCCTCTTGGCTTTCTGTTGTAAGCATAATATTCAGAGTGTTTTTGCCATATTAATGTGCAGCTCATAATTGTTAATATTGCCAGTGATTTACTGATGAGCCTCTTAACTTTAAGCAATGCTGTGACTCAATCCCTTTCCCTGTAGCATTAAGAACTAATTTGACAGTTGCTACAGGCAAAGCTGCAAGATGACTCAGATTGTCAAATGTCCTTTGTCCTCACAAATGCAAAATCCTCCAGCCAAGTTTCAAATGCAATTCCATTTTATTCTAATTTATTGTTCATTTCTCCTCTTGGCACGGCAGCTCCCTAACAAGTCCGTACATCATTACTTAAATGCTTGCTCACAAAGGACTGTTGTCAATCACTGGCACAGAACATCAAGCAGAAAGAATGTCTGATCAAACACATTTTGAAAGCTCTGCCACAACAATAGGGAAAAGCTAAATCGAACTGGGGGAAGGGAAGGGCTAAACAGGACTTATTTGTATCAAGCAGATGAGATTATTTTAAATAGGCCTAAGACGCTGAAAATCAAGTGGAATTAATTCATTTCTAGATACTGCTTAGAATGCATATTTTTTAAAGCATTGATTATAATGCAAGTGGTGGAAATACTAAAATTCTAATACCAATGAACACAGCAAAAATGAACCATCAGACCATTCAGACCTTCCTGGGGCTGCAAAGAACCTTGGACTCAGTCTGAAAATTACTAAAAATAAAATGAGGAATGGTTGCTCTGAGGGTGAATCACTCCTGGGTCATCTATATTAACAGTGATAAGAACATTTTAAATAATCATATCTTTTTCCTGCATCTTCTTGACTCATAATCTTGATTTTATTTATTTTAAAATGCCCACAAGAACAGAACATCTGTGGTTCAGTTTTACAAACAATATGTTTGCTTTTAATTTATTCTAGAATATAATTGTTCTTTACATAATGTATCAGACTCCATCCGTTCAAGAGGTAAATGGCACAGTGGAATTGATCAATTTTAAATCCAAAATACTAAAATAGATTTTTTCCTTTTGTGTACCTCAATGAAAGTAATTAGATTTTTTTTTTCCTAATCTGAGAGGAATTTAATGACAGCATATAGCTTTGAACTTCCCCTGATCCCTGCACTGTAGCTGCATACAAATCAATAACACATTTCACTTACAAGAGTTTATGTCCTTGTCAGATCAAAATTCTGATCACTCAGGGCTGTCACACTGAAGGTGAGCTTTGCACATCTCCCTGGATTTCTTCATCACCCCTGGTGGGGCAGGGAATGGAAGTGGGAGTAAAATAGCAATGGTTGAGTGATTCTCTGCCAACCCTTCTTCATCCCAAACTTTAAAAATAACAAAGTCTTTCTCACAAATGGGAAAATGTTTCACTCCCTGAGGAATTTCTGGAATGATGTTCCTCTGAGGGTGTCTCAGTGGGTTGGGCAGCAAGAGCAGCTGACTGGGTCTCAGTTGGACTGAACAGGTTTCTTCTCTGGGCCTGAGGCAGGAGACCAAGAGGAAAAACAATATATGATGATTTAATATAGCAACAACTCACATGCGTAAAAAGGCGATGAAATATGGATGGAGTTATTTTATCACTAACTTTTACTTACCTCACTCTGAAATTACCTTATAAATTGCTTTAATGTAATTCCCTATGTTGGGGATTTTTAAGTAAACCAAAAAGCCCTCATGACCTCCATTGTCTGAAAATATAAAATTCCCATGTTCCACCATTTGGCTTTATACACAGATTCTTAAGAATATTAATTAATAATAGTAATAATAATAATAATAATCCTATACTGTGGTGAAGAGACTTCTGAAGGTGAATTTTTACTGAGCATGAGAAAAGCTGGGACCTCAAGTCCTGGGTTCAGGGTCTGGATTACACTGCTGCAACTGCAGCCTGAGCTGGGGCTATAGCATGGCTACTCATGGAGTAAATTACAACATAAATATGCCATAACCTTTTAAAAGATTCTATAGAACCTTTGGGATAGCTCCATCTAAAATCTGGGAGCATAGTTAACAGCAAAGACATTTGTAGTTTTAGTGGCATTGGAATTCATCCATGATAGAGCATAGAATAATGAAAGATAATATGTGTATTGGGAAGGGTAATGGAGAAATAAGCTGCAGTTATGAAAGGACAAAGTCAAGCTACTGAATCCACTCAGTGGAAAGGAAAAGCTACCACAGCATCCTCTCTTTATGCTTTTATTAAGCACATTCTGTCTTTTGTTTTCTCACACTATGAAATTAAAAATAAATTGTTATTCAAAGATATCACCAAAGAAACAAATGTTGTCCAGGATCAACGGCATATCATTGGTAAACTTGCAACACAATTGTATCCTTATGGAATTTTTGAACAACCTAATCTCACCAAAGCTGGAACACATTTATTATCTAAAATTTTTAACAGGTAAACTAAAAACTTCTAGGAAAATAAAATTAATGGAAGTGTATAATCTATTCAACATTAACTTCAGATTTAAACTTAAAAAGAGAAAAAATATTACTGTCAGTGGGTTTCCTCTTGTTGAGTGTTGGTTAACTTAGTATATCCTTGGAATACTGTAGTTCCAGCAGTATCAGCATTAAAAACTTCTAAATAAGTTGCATAACTTGACCTATGATTGTGCTCTACCCAGAGAATACATTGATTTAATAGCTGAGGTTGTTGGTAGTTCAGGTTCTCTTTTGAAGTGCCTTTTTTCCCCATATAGAAGTGGTGGCTCTGAACTGAGTCCTGACTTCAGTTCAGAGATCAGAAGCAGGAGGAACAGTAACAAGTACCATTTGCATTGGATAGAAAATGTGACGTATATTTACAGTGGACAAAACTGAACAGCACCAGCTGGAAAGGGAGCAAAAGAAAGTGCCAGTGTTAAGTGAAGTGTTGGTTTGATTTATACTGGATGGGAAAATTGGTGGTAGGCTTATTTTACTGAAAAATTAAGTAAGAATCAATGGAGTTTTTAAACAGTACAGATTGCTTTGAGTTAACAAACCATAAAACTGATTCAGTGCTACAAAAATGGATAACCACTGCTTTATTCTATTCTCAGTTTTCTTTTGGTGATTTCATGAATCACTACTGTGTCATAAACTAAGGTCTTAAAAGCGAGCTTGAGATAATAAAAAGAAAAGCCTTAAAATATTTTCCTGGGATTAAAAGACTGTTTGATTTACTTTTAGCTCATCTAAACTTGGTTGTATTGACAAGGTCAATATTTAAGTCATTTTTTCATACTATTATAATAACTGACTGGGGAGAAGATGGCAATTTCTTTCATTTCACCTTGAGCAGAGAATGGATGGAGATGTAAAGTTAAGCTTTTTGTAAAGTGATCCTCTCTAAACAGCCCTGGTTTCCTTCCAGGCTGGGAAAATCCACGCAAAGGAACAATTAGTGATTTGTAACACCACCATACACATAATTTTTACTGGGGTATTTACTTTCTGCCCTTTTTTTTTTATGGGAACCAAAGAGTCCATAAAACTCTGTAAGCAATACAAGCTGTTAAATTATGTTTAAAAAAGCTTCTGGACTAGATAAAGTTCTTGAATGGTCTTACAGATTATGTATTCATTAACTTCAGAATGACTAGAAAGCATCAAAAACACTTATCTGCAGGAAAAAGCCTTCTGCAAGAAGTCCAGCCCTTCTTTACAGTAGTAGCTTGCAGCAATAAATACATATTTGTACAGGAAATGCTGTAACAGCTTAAATATAGAAAAATTTCCAGTATCATTGTTATTACCTGAGCTGAAATTCCTCTCGTTTATCATTCCTAACCCCTTTGTTATTCTTCCTTCTGTAGTATGGAAACTAAGAATTGTTTAACCCCGGGAGCCTGAGGGCTGCTCTGTCACCCAGAAACAGAGTCCCATCAGGAGCTAAGCCCCTCCAATAATTTAAAAATAAAAGACCTGGCAAAAGGGTTAACTCTGTTGAGAAACAAGACTCTCAGAAAATGGTCAGACTAAAATGTAGCTGTTACCATCAAACACTACATGTGCTGTTTGTAGAATAAATGGGCTTGCTTAGTACATATCTCTCACCTCTTAGAAAACAAGAAGAGAAAGCAGCAATTCTGTTAAAACCCAACTCTTCCCCTGTCTTCTTTCCAAGTGCTCTGAAAAAAACCCCAAAAAACAAAAACTAACAAAAAACCATTCCCTAAACTGATTGACTTTCATCAAGAGCTCTTTCAATGTCACAGAAATAGATTTCATTGGTTTTGACAGCCTGGCTTGATGCTAAGCTTGTATCAAAACCCTACCAACAGGAAAAAGACTGCTGAGTTGAACATAATGGTCATTTTAGGGGGTTTTGCTGTGCCTGTCTCTGTGGTGGATGTGATTTTCTCTGTTTTGACCCCAAGAAGCTTTTACAGCAGCTCATTTAAAGTTCATGTCTCCAAAAGGAAAATAGTGGAAATACAAAAAGCGAAATGATCAACTGCACTTTTATTTCAAGTAGCCCTCCCACTGTCCATGAGCTCTGCAGGGAGCAGGAGATGGGAAATCAGTGTTGCCCTTAAAACAGAGGAAATGTTTTTCTAACATAATATACATGAAGCACTCCAGGATTCTCACTCTCTGTAAACGACTCAAAGACAGTAGGTGCAGATTCTAACGATGTGGCCAGCTCTGCTAAATCTCTGCCCTCTTCAAGCTTCCCGTGCTCTTGTTGTCTTTTGCTGTGCACTTAGCATTAGCTGGCCTCCTGAGGGTCTGTGAATAATGCCTCCATCAGCAACTTTCACGTCTTCTGAGACTCCACATTTTTTGAAGCAGTTTGGTTCAAGACTGTAATTGAAACTAAGCACTGAACAAGTGTTTTTATACTGGCTACTCTGAAGGTCTGGTCCCAGACTGAGTGAGCCCTTACATATTGCTAGATCATTTTATTTTCCTACACAGTCATTGAAAAAAAACCACAGAAACCATCTAATAGCTCAGCTGATCATTCCCTACTTCAGTATCTTCCTCTTTGTTGTCCATCAGCAATATCTGGTCATGGTGACTTGGGGAAGGAAATATGCTGTTTCCTGCCATACCATTTCCTGATAAAGCTGAAAAAGGGCTACAGTGCTTTATTCTGTTTCTTCTTCCCCAAATTCTGGTCACTGGCAAGTTCCCAGATACAGTCAATACATCTGTTGTATATACACAGCCTCTGTGCTTGCAGTTCACTTGGTGGTGACATCCCCTTAGTGTGTGATAGAGGTATCACAGAATATCCTGAGTTGGAAGGGACCCACAAGGATCATCAAAGTCCAGGAGTTGTCCATTGAAGTCCAACCCCACAGCCAAAAGGGAGCACTGGAAACACAATATCCAACACTTTTGCCTCCTGCCCTCCTTAAACAATCCTGGTCTGGAAAGAAGGAAACCAAAACTCTATGAAACTGTAGCAACATCTGAAAACTTCATAATTTATTCACATCAGCTGGGTAATTAGAGTTTGCTCTAATTTTTGCTGAGGAAGCACAACTAAGTTATACTTTTGTCCTTAGCTATGACTTTTTGAGAATGTGGCTCAGGCATGGAAGGCATCTTGTGTTTAATATTCCAGTTTGGTAATGATAAGTGGAAATCTGTTCCCTTAACACCTTTTCAGATTCTTTTCTTGTTTTTTAAACTCTATTTTCCCCCAGTTCATACAGATGTAAACTTATCAAGTGGGATGTGGTTCAAATAGTGTAGAGAAATACAGTTAATTCTTTAAAAACATTTTTTAAATGCTGTAATTTGTTACAAATAAGTTGAATTATAAACAGCAAAATTAAGCTTGGTACTAATTTCTCTTGTGTTCCTCCCAGTTGGCAAAAATAGAAAATGGCTAGTCAGCTTTCCCATTGTTTACATAGTTTTGAGTTTTTAATTAACATAATCTGCTTATTGCAATGTAGCTGTTAATTGCAGCCAGTTGAAGGAGAGGGGTACAAATTGCTGTTTATGTAGTTGAAGAAGGAGCCAAATAATTAGGGAAACTGTTTCCCATATAGAAAATGACAATATTTTCTTTCTTTACACAGAAACATAAATAAATCTGTGACCAACTGTTTAGACACCATTTAAAAAGCACTGTAGCAAGACGAAGAACTTCAATACATTCAAATTGGTTCATTTCTCCATCAACTTGCCTGAACACATTTTTTCTTTTTAATGAAAATGAAGTTTCTGTCAAAAAGAACTCCATGATCAGTTTTGGGGGTTTAGGGGAGTGTCTGTAAAGTCTCACTGATCTGTCCCAAGGCCCCTCTGCAGCAGAGCTCTGAAGGTGCAGCAACACCAGCTCTGGAGTTTAAGTATCTGAGACTGCAGCTGAAGTTTCTCTGAGTTGTTTATAAGGATAACTGGAAGTGTCTGTGAGAGTTCCAAGACTATTTTAGTGTCTTAATTATTTGCAATTAAAATGATGACTGTCTAGGCACTGAGTATTTCTATTTATTTTCCTCCAAACTGAAGTGTTTTAGCAAGAAAAAATAAATCAGTTGTTTTGGCAAATATTCAGATGATAGACCTGTCTCTGACCATGCTTTATTATTATGTATAACTCTGCAGAGCAATCTTAGGCAAAGAACCATTAATTTTTACTTTTTCTGCAAACCTAAGCAACAGAAACAAACCTAATTACAGAACTGAGTTTTATCCCAGCCATATAATCCACTGTGCAAGTTTTACTCTTCTTCACACTTCTATTGCAGCCAGATATGGTAAAGGTTATTAAGGATTCTAATCTCATAAAATAAAAAGGAACAAAAAGGGATGCTCTTAAGATGACTTGGGTCTCTTCAAACACAGCAAGCTTTACTTTCTGCTAGAATGAACAATGATTAAGAAGGTTTGGCTGTATTACAATGATTAAGAAGGTTTGGCTGTGTTATTAGAAATCTTTAACTGCAAAACGAGAAGCAGCTATGTATTCTGTAAAATGTAATCAAAATCATTTGCAGTAGCAAATTAAATATATTCATGAGTAAAAGTTCCAACTATTTTATCTGTTGACCTCTACCACACTCCATAAAATTTTAGTATTGGTGCTACTCTATAACTTTAAAACCACCAGTGCTGGGATGTGTGGGCCAGATTCTGATCTCACTTACATCTTATGTAGTTTTGAACTTTGGAAGCAACTCTTGATTGGCAATGCTGACAGCTAATTGGAGGCAAGCCTTATGGCCCAAAGACTGCCCTTATGCCCACAATTATACTAATTACTGAGATGAATCACAAGGACAATGGTTATTGATCTACTTCAAATTACACACTCCATGTGCTTTTCCAGCCTTGGCACCTGAGTCAGGGAAATGGGTGATGAATTGATGGCAGGACTAAATGGCTCCTCGTAAGTAAAATTTATGCTTACAATCTTCCAAATCATGGTTACCACGATAATTCATTTTATTTTTCTCTAAAATAATGTCAGATATGTTTATATTTCCCTAACAGGTAGAGTAGACAACATGTTTATTGTCCTAACAATGTGTTGTCCTATTGGAACACACTGAGGTCTCATATTGGAGTCATAAGGTTGTTATTCTCTCCACTTGATTTCAGAAAAATAAGGAAATCCAAATTGGTAATATATTGAAGACGTTAAAAGAATAACATAGGTAAAATGCTCCCAGCATAGAGCCCGAAGCTGACATCAAAATCCAGCTGAAGAAGTTAGACCCTATACTGGGATTGGTGAGTAGTACAAAATGTTTGTTCATGTAGCTAAAATACATGTGCATGATATATTAATAAGACAGATTGTGTCCTTGAAATCATAAAACAGTTCTTTCTAACATCTGATGCATCCTTTCTTCAAACAATGTTCACAGAGTCAACAAATACAGTAATATAAAATAATATATGGTGTGCATCCATGAGCACCAGTTGCATGAAAGAGGCTCCATCTGTGTTTGAGCTGACAAAGAGAATGTCTGCAGGTTTGGTAAGAGCAAACAAATATGTGAGAGGGAAATCAATTAAAGGTTATTAGATACAAAGTCTGACTTGCAAAGTGTTGGTGGCTCTGAGAATAAGTACTTCATGTTGGCCTGTTTATATTTCTGTTGGGAGGTCAGAACACCTTAAGGAGTAGTTGAAGCTGTCACACATGAATAGGAGGGTACAATTTTAATATGTGCTGTCTATTTCTCCACTTGCACTAGGAATTTGTTGCCAATACCCTCCTACAAAAAACCAAACAAAATCTACAAATAAACCAACCCCCCCTAAAAACGAATTAAAAAAATCTTTGAGTTTAGAGTTCTGTTCTAAAACAAAGTAGTTAAATTTGTTTTCCCTATTTCTTATGTTCTTCTATAAATAAATTTGAACCCAAAGATAAGAATATGTAATCAGCACATAAAGTTTTGTACCCCAATTTGTTCTTTAATTCAAACTCTGGGATGGAAGCAGTCTCAACTGATGCTAAGATCCTGTAGTTCTGCCTTATAAGCAAGCCAAAATCTGGACTTTTATGTATTTTTAATATTAGATATTTACTCAATGGTCTTCCATCTTTTCTTCCTACAGTTTATTATGTCAAGCTTGTTAGTACCATCACACTGAAGCAACCTCAACACTTCCTTCCTTTTCTGTGTTCACATAGAGCAGTGCCAGGAAAAGCCTGAGGTGTCACCTGGATCTCTGTGTTTCAAACTTGGCTGATGCCCTCACACAGGGGATGCAGATCCTTTCAGACTGGAGCAGGGAGTTCTGAAGAAAAATTGTTCCTGCAGGTTGGGGTGTTTTTGATTGTGCCATGCTGAGGCCAAGTGATTTCTACTTTCAGAAAACTTTGCTGCTGCTGTTGGCTCCGCAGTGCTTGGCATGGTGCTGTTAATAAAGCAGCTGCCATCTGAGACAGAACACTGGAGTTTGGAATAAGATTTAACTCAGTCTGAGGCTGCTGAAGAATGTCTTGATGAATTGTGTTCAGTAGTTCAGCAGAGGATAACAGACTCTGAAAAAAAAATCCTAAAATGACCGCTAATGCTGCTTTTCAGGAGAAGCAGCTCTCCTGTTTACAGGATATGAAGAGAGGTGATAGAGTGATTTTAGACAGAAAGCAAAACAACTCCTAAAACATCCTAATGACCTCAGAATACTACCTTGCCCCCCTTTTTCTTGTTCTTTATGATTCCAATCTCTTTTGAGTGAAAATGCTACAATGAAATATATTATCCTTTTTATTGAAAGGAGAGAGATAGAACACTTACCAAGCAATTTAAGAGATACAAGTGAACCTAATCACTCCTGAAATCAAAAGGAGTAAAGAGAAAATTCTTTTTTTCTCTTCTTTTCCCTGGTAATGAATGCGAATACTTAGTTTTGGACTCCTTTCACCATTCTGTCTCAATAAATGAGCATAGGCAGGGAATAGATCTTCACATTGCTACACTGCTCCCAGCTCAGTGCTGCCACTCCTTTATCCTCTGCTCCATTTCTCTGGTGTGTCACCAACTTTTTAAGTGGGTTTGCAACAGTGGTTATCAATTGGTTCAGTTCTCAGAATAATTCTTCTGTAACTATGCTGATGAAAAAGTAAGAGTGAGAAGGAAAAAGAGCTTGTGTTTTATGGGAGTCAATATTCTTGATATACAGCAAGAATCCCTTCAATTTTGTTTCAGGGTTTTTTCCTGTCTGTATAAGTGGGTCATTCAGCCTTTTGCACAACAAATTCTTGGGACCATGACTGCTCTTCTGCCCACAGGGTAATTAGTAGCTTAACTATCAACTGGTTAGAGATAGGGTAATTTAAGCAGGTCAAAACTGCTTGTAAATCAACATGGTTGAATGCCTTATTTAAGTGAAGATGAGGAGAGCACGGGATTTTTGCTGAAGTCTGAACCAGGAATGGGCTTTGTTAGTCCTGTTAGTGCTGGAACTCTCCTGGCTGGTACTCACAAGCAGAAAATTTAAACAAAGACCTGGGAAAAGCACAATGTCTTCATCTGCTAGACCTTGTTCCTGAGGAAAGGTGTTTGTTTGAGCTGGCTTTGTGCTGAGCCAGTGACAGCCACCAGCAGCACCAGAACACAGGTGGTGAAAGGTGACAAGGTGGTGCTTCAGGCAGTTCATGTTACTTTGCAAACTTCAGTGACCTTTGGAAACTGGTGTAAACCACAGTACTGACAATTTAGAGCAGATTATTAAGCAACACTTGCAAAATAGACTGTGAGACACCCTTTAGGCAGTTTGCTGGCAAGAAGGAGGTTATTGTATATGTGCAGAATACACTGTGTTTGATTAATTTAAATTGTTAAAGAATCAGCATATGGAATTTTTCCTTTTTTTTAATTTTTAACATCCCAAATCAAGGGATCAATTGAGATTCTCTAATAAGATTTTCTCAAAAACTCAGGGGATAAAGGAAATGGTTGCTTGATACAGTGGCATCTTTTCAATTCAGACGGATTCTAATGATGAATAAGAACATCCAGAAACACTTATTTTGTTTTATTTTCACTTTTAACGTGTCTAGGTAATAAACAAGCTCTGTGAATAAATATACCTGATGAAGCAGTGAAATAGTCTGTGTGCCACTGAGAATGTTCCTCCCCTTGCAATATAACAGCTGGAAAATTATGATACAACCGCAGTGACACAGTTCCCCCCCATGGAGCATTTTTGCAGCAAGACAAGTCAAAAAGTAAGAATAAGATAAAATGTTATTATAGGGCCATTGATCTTCTGTTGCCTAAAAGGAGTGAATATGGATGTCAGAGCTGTCAAAGTGCTGAACAATCCCAGCCCATGCAAAGCTCAGTACAAAACAGTGAAAAACAGCCTTATCAGATCTTTTCCCAGCTTAATGGGGAGAAGGGGAGCAGTTGTCCTTTAGAACCAATAGGACTATAAACACTGTCAGGTTCCTAAACAAAAGAAAATTTGGGTGACAGCTGCAAATGTATACTCTGTGAAACTAGAAATTTAACTTAAAATAAAAAAAATTGCTTTCAAGCATCAGGTCTGCTTCTCAGGTAATATCATGGAGTCATATTTTATTTCCAAGGTTTAACATTCTAATACAGAGGTTCTGGAATAGAAGGGTTATCACAAAATTTTCAGTGGAGGCTCCATGCTGGTGGAAGGGTGGGATTCAGAACCGAGGGACAGGCTGTCTCTTCCTGCAGAGCAGTGGCACTGGTGTGCCCTGGTGACCCTGGACACTGCTGCTCATCCCACTGTGCTGTAAGAGTCTGGCAGGGATGAACAGAAACCCCTAATGCTGCTGTCTCAGTACTGAGCATGATTGCAGTGCAATTTTGTTTCTGTGCTACTCAGTAACACAATAATAATAACTGATTCTTCCCTTCTGCAGTTTGTGTGGATCATTCTTTTTCCCCTTTACCTTGTTTTCCTTCCTCTTCCAGTCCCCTATAGGTGTGAAGACCTTTCTACAAAGTGTGTTTTTCTGCAAAGGTACAGCAAGTCAGTCCAGTGCATCCCTCATCACCAAATCACGTGGTAATGCTCTTTTTTGAATCAGTGATATTTCTGCTTTGAATAAAGTTTTAAAATATTTAGTCTGCAGCTTGCATACAACATTTGTGACACATTCAGTGTTGACAGAGTTAGGAGAGCAATTCACTGACGTAAATAATTTGGAGGTAAACTGACAAATTCTGTCTGTTTTGATTTCTTTTGTTTTCCTACCCATGAATCATTCAGGAACTGACTGAATATGCTCAGAACATACCTTTTTTCTCTCAGGCAGGACATTTTTACAAAGGCTCCTCTTTCTGCCTCCTGCTCAGTTGACTTGGTACCATTTGGTTTGATTTCAATGAAAAAGTGGAAAAACTTGGCTCACATAAGTCTCCTCCTCCCTCCTCTCCAGCTGTGCTTACAAAGGGGACTCTCTGTGACTGCCAGATTTTGAGTTGCTTATCAAGAGACTGGTCTAATCTAATCTAAAAACTCTCCAGTGAGAAGGATTTTATATTGCTGCTGTCTGTGAAGAAGTGGTGCTCAAAATCCATATTTGGTTGTTTTGTCTGGCAGCTCATTGGAGAAAATGTATTTGGATTAAATTTTCAGCCATTTTAGGATCCAAAATAAGCCCTTAGACAAAGGAAAATGCACTTTTGTTGGGTGGTGAACATTTACAGCCTCTGTCATGAGAAAATGAGTTTTCTTGTGCCTGTTCCTAATATTAAATATTAGAAATGAAATGAAGAAGGTTGCAGCCACAGACTGATCTGAGGTGAAATCCAGTGTTAAACAACCCCCATCATTTCTAAATATTCAGGATAAATCAAGCATATCTGTTGCAATGGGACAGTAACATCTCTCCTATGTTCAGTTTGAGTAAAAGATGTGTATTTAGACTTTTATATTAACTTCAGCAATCCATGTTTTTCATTTATGTCTTCTATGTGCTTTTCAGATTCTTTGGTTGGGGTTTCATTTGAGGGTTGCATTTTTTTTCCTCTCCATAAAAACCCATGCTTTCTGGTCAATGAGATTAAGCAAATTGACACAAAATAAAAAACTAATTAAATAACGTGATTATAAATTGTTTACCCTCAGAGAATAGATTATAAAAAATGAAAATAAATTATGTCAAGATGCAGCCTGAATAATAATAAATTATTGTAGCTTTTGGCAGCCAGTAGCCAGCTACCAGCTGAGTCAAGATACACCCTCATCTCCTGCCCGTTGCCTTTGAACAGCAGTTACGGATTAAGCCTGACAGTGTGAAAATAAATGGGAGAGTGTAGCTGAAGCCAAGCATTTATCAAGCCTGGATGTACTCTATGCAAGGCAAGTCTGATACAGTTTAATAAGATAACAGAAAACTTAACACTGTCTTCAGGATGTCTAAATATGGATTTATGCCCTGTGCCAATGCTACTGCTGTTAACGTGATGAATTTTAAGCTATTTCAGGTTTGGGGTTTAGCATCCATAAGTCATAGGTACAATAGGAATTATTTTCAGGTGCAGAACTGAATACCTGTGCATACATATGGCAGGGGTATTCAAAACCATCAGTTATAAAACAGAGGGAAGAACCAGAGAAAGCACTGGGATAACAGGTCTTCTCTCTCATTATTGTATTGTCCTTTGCATTCTCCAAATGCTTTGTTTCAAGTAGTTTAGAACTAAACCTGTGAATGCAGGGAGAGAGACCCACGATAAATCAAAAGAACATTTTTTTTGTTGTCCTCTTGAAATTATAAGTGTGTGCCATGGATGCTCTTTTTTCTGTTCTTCATTACATTTAAAATGAACAAATGGGATGCCATCATCAACAAGGTTATTTTTCTGTCACTCATTTATTGTCCTCATTGATTACCAAACCTTTGATTACAGTTTGACAGGTATGGGTTTGGTGAATTTTTGTTGAAGAACCCTGTGAATTTTCTCAGCAAAGCACATATGGGCCTGTCTGTTGCCAGTAGCATTTCTCTCCAATGAGAGAAAAATTAAACAATTGTGAGTGGGTTTTGTGTCTCTGTGTAATAAATACTATCAAGATATCAATCATGAGTTAAGGTAACCTTTTGTACTACATAGAAAGAATTCCTGTAGTCTCTCAATGACTATTTATCATTCTTTTCAAGAGTGATTTTGATCCAAATCAATTCTTCTCATGTGCTACTCTATTTTTATGCCCTAGTCCATCTTTAATATACACTATGGCACTATCTGTTCTGGAGTGTGCAAGGACTTTGATAAATGTACTCCAGTCATCACTGTTTTTTCATACCAGGTATCTATTGATTCCTATAATATCAACTTTCACGACTTGCATCATTTGTTAAAATTCCTCTGTTCAGTTTGAAAGGCCCGTCTATGTCAATTACAAACAATTCAGCCCTTTCTCTGTAGTTCCTTTCAGCATCTTTAGGGCTTCTTTGATGGATCACATCTGCCTCAGTTCAGGAAGGACAATGCCCCAGTTCTCTGGCTGTTCAATGAGGTACCACAGCACTGGGTCCACAGCTCTCCAGGGTCAGGCCTTTCTACTGAGCACAGAGAAATGGAGTAAGTAGGTGCTATTCCTGAGCCCAATTTCCAGAGCAGGAGGTGATGTTTAATACAGAGAAGTCAGTAAGTACTTTTTGTCAGAGAGGAAAGGAATGTTCTTCCTTGATCTATTTCAGAAATGATCAAAAAAACAGATTAAAAGGCCTGAAAGCTCTGTTCAACCATCCTTCATCTGTGTGCTGTATAACAATGCTGCTATGCCTTGCTCCTGCCCTGCTGTCAGAGGTGCAGGGGTTCCTTAACTCAGACCAGCTCCTTTCCCTTGTGAGGATACCCCACCATTCACGTTTTCATAACTCTGTGTGTAAAAGCTAATTGAATTTATCTGGTAGCAGCTTAAGGTTAAATGAAAGAGGTGTCAGATAATAGGTGCATAACTTCCATCAAGTATAAGGGCTGCTTTCTTGACAGGGTGAAGCTCTGCTCCACACACGCCCTGAGAGAGAAGTAAAGAGGCCAAGGAACGGGGAAGATTCTCAGTGGAGCAAAACAGATGCAATTTTCCTGCACAGCTTTTCCTGTAGTTAAACAGCAGCTCAGGTTTTGTGGAGCAATGAGCAGTTTCCTGTTTGGAGACTATCTGAAAAACACCTCGGAATCCAGCATTATAGGGAATAACATTTAGTGGAGGGGATGCACAGCAGTCACACCTTTAATCTGTGTAAGAACAGGGCAACCAAGCAGCTATTCCACATGCAGGAACTGCACCTTCCATTCAGTTCCTCTGCTCTTTGGTTGACTCACTGGCTTATTGGCCTGTTAAAATTCTAGCCCCTGATTAAAATTGCTAGAGGATGATTTTTCAGTACTATTTTGTATAATAAAGCGTCTGTTATAAAATAGCTTTTTATACCAGCAACTATTGTGATGATTGCTTCTCTGGAGTTTGATGTATGAGGCATGAGGCTATATTGCTAAAATCTATTTTAATCAAAGGAAATGAAAATTTTACTCTTGTTAAATGCAAATTTTACTAACTTACAGAAGTAGTACTAATTATGAAGGAGTAAGGTCAGGTCTTTCCACTTTAGTAAAACTACCAATACATCTTAGTGATGTATTGTCTTGTCTTTATTACATTTATGTAAATTCCAGATGCATTTATCATTTCATCAAAACATCTGATTTTAAAAACAAGTTAAAAAAAAGGAATGTCATAGATACTAATTCAGTTGCCAATGAGATCTGCAACTTTTTCATAGGTTCAAGACTCCTTCCATTTGCATTCATTATTCAGTGGGTTGGAAAAGCTCTGCTCCAAAACAGGTGCTGATCTTCTTTTTACTCTTGGTGAAGAATTTTTTCCAAAAAGAAGTCTGTAAAAGTTGTAAGGAGACCAAAGCTGACCAAAAGTTGAGGACAGTAAATGGTAAAAAATGGCATTTCTGCAGAGGAAAAGAGAAGCCCAGGCAAACCAAGACACTTGACTCAATCAGTACAGGGTGATAATTTGGCACTGAAGAATAAGCTTTAATCAAGTCTTTTTTCTTTTTTTTTTTTTTTTCTGAATGAAGCTGGCATGGTTAGAAGGAAGAAAATCAAAATATGTTCCATTACCAGATTTTTCTTTCCTCTTTGTAATCTCATTAAAGGAGCCAAAACCTTCTTATTCAGTTTGGGTTAACCTTTCTGTACTTCGTTTCAGTTTAAATAAAGCCCAAAGTTTGTTTCATTGTGTGCTAAATACTAAGCTGATCATGCAGACAATCCACAGTTTCAAAGAATAATGAGCTATTTACATATTGTTCTGTCTCAAACTGTTATTTTAAAACCACATTTCTCCACTGTGTGAGGTACTATCTCTCCTGCCTGAAATTCTTTTTTCTTTCTGCACAAGAGTAGAAAAGGCAAAAGTGACTGGGGTCTAATATCTCACCTGATCTCTTAATGAAAAATGGATATGGTCAAAGTTACACCTCTCCTGTTCAAAATCTGACAAAAGCTTTTGACAGGGAACAGGTAAGTTAAGGAGCAGGAGGCCCAGGGGACAGGTACAAGTTGGTGGGGCTCTGGTGACAGGTGCACTTGTAAGAAATGTTATGGAGCATGTTCTCTTGTTAGCTGTAAGAAATAGAGCTTGCACTGTATTTTCAGGTCACAGCTCAGAAACCTGTAACCACCTTAGAGAACCAAGAAAGGTCTTGGAAGGAAAAGAGAATTTGATGAAGGATGTTGTAATGACAATCCAGTGCTGGGTGTTACATCCAAGGCAGCAAAGGAATGAATGCAGTGTGAGGTGTAATTCAGAGTAATACTCAACATTACAGGAGGGGAATAACAAATTGGAACTGCAGAGTATGGAGCAAGGAGCAGCAGCCAACACTGAGCATTGTGAGGGGATCTAATACTGTATGAGATAATTACCTGGACAGTTTTCAGGTGACTATAATGCACTGTTCAACTTCTTGGGAAGTTGGATAATTTAAAGAACACCTGTCAGAAAAGCACTGGGAACAACAGACGGGCAGTTAGACTTTTTTTTTATTTGAACAATGTTAAGCTGAACCAGCACCTCATCATTTAACTGAGCAGAGGCCTGTTGTAAGTCACAGATTAGATCTCAGAGAAGAAAAGAAATACAAATAGTAGGACTTATAAAAAGAAAATTGTCATTTTGTCTACTAAGGGAGAGTCAAACTCAGTGCAATGGAAGGGGGAAATCAATATGCTATAACTCATAAATGTAAAGGTAGTATAGAAGAAATATGAGATGATTTGAAGGTGAACTCACTACAGTGATCACTTTATTTTTAACAGAGTAAGTAGTCTGGTGGTTTCAGTAGCAAAGATGAGAAGTTTATAAAATGTAATAAAACTCTCAGAGCTAGAGCTTTTTTTTGGGTCACAAGACAATTTTTTTTTTAAAGAAAAACTGTCAACTATGTATCAAATCCTTCACTGTTCTGGATTTCTGTACTCTTCCCTTGTGTCTTTCAGGAAGAACTGGACTATTAATACATCCTTCCTGATTTAATTAATCATTAAGAGAGTGATTGTGATTTCTATTGTCCCCTTCACAGGAATCCATGCAAATGTAGGTATGTAACTGCTCTTCTCATAATTAACAATTTCAAAGGCACATTTTGTCTGATTATTTAATTTTTTTACTCTGAAATGCAACCACTTTATGCACTTTGAGGGAGTTTTACTTCAGATTGACTTTAATCTAGTCCCTGGGACTAAAATCCCATTGACACCTGGTGCTCCATCATATGAAGCAAAGCACAGTAAGTGGGGGAAGTAAGTTCATATATGTTTCTTAAGATTGAGCTACTTAAAATAATAAAGATCCTGCGATAAGGTAATCCAAGAAATGAAATCTTGAGATCTTCAGATACTCAGATTAATTGAATTTCATGCTTATTCTTTATTTCAGAAGATTACCTGCGATTTATTCCTTTATGAAGGTGTCAGGTCTGAATAATCTGGCTTTAAAGGTAACATTCTATATTATAATATCAATTTTATATTTGTTTTAAATTATTACAAAACACACCTAAACTGTAGCTCCTTGATCTCTATTAATGTCCTTTATTAATGTCTTTGGTAATTAGAATAACATTATTATTTGTTTGTATTGTAGCTTACAAGGGCCCTACCTAAAAACAAGGAATCTGTTGTGCTGGTCACTGCAATAACCAGAAATAAAAAGATGTCACAAGTTGCACACCAAATACAAGACATTTATTGATATGTGCAGAATTTGAAGATCATAAATTCCTTAATTCCCATAATAAGTGTGTTCTGTACACCACACTCTTACTTTTCCTAAGTTTATTGTGGGAACAGTAACAATATCTTTTAAAGTGAGACTAACAAGAAAATAACAAAATATACTTATTTTGGGGGCTTGGGGTTTAAATTAGAGGAGAGAAAATCTCGGTAAGTGTGTTTGTTTAGCCAATTGGATGCCATAAAGAGGGAGTGAGCAGCATATAAGGAGAAGGTACTTATTTCTACCTGAAAAAGACTGCAGGGAAAGCCCTGAAATGGCCTTGTCTGTATTTTTGTAGAAAGGACCTTTAGACTGTGAAGAGTAGCACAAGACAAAGAACAAATGTGTTTGTCCCCAGCTGCAGTAAATAGCTGAAGAAGCTGAGATCAGAAGCTGATCAGAGGTGGCACTTGACGTATCAGTAGTTCATGTGAAATGACGAGTTGGAGAAAAGGCCATGAAGGCACGTGACAGGTTATCTGTGAAGTGACAGACATGGGGAAAAAAAAAGCAGAAAAAAAAAAAAAGGAAAGGATACAAAGAGAGGAACAGAGAAATGCCCCTTGCAGAAACGTTTCAGATGGCTGTCTGTAAACCTAATCTGGACTTGTAAATCTGCAGAAAGATGTTGCAGATGTAAGATGAAAGCTGGAGAAAACTGTGCAGATGAAGTATTGCCCACATTATTATGGAGCTGAGAGGTCCAAGCCCACTGCTTTCCAGGGAGGAGACCTCAGCAAGGACAACCCTCCTGGGTCCATTTAGCTCATGGTCCTATCTCTGAGAAGGACAAGTTGCAGATTCCTCTGGAAAGGAAGCAACACATAAATAGGAAAGAATGGCAATAGTGATCACTGAAATACCTTGTGGAGATGCTGAGACATTTGGGGACAGGGAGGGTTGGCTAAAACTCACAGCTAAGCCAAACTGCTGATGAATACCTTTTGCCACCTTTGGTTTCTCATAAGAAAGGCTGCAGCTTGAATAGAAAGTCAATAGCTCTTTCCCCCTTCACCAGATCATCTCAGAGGAAACTGCTGCTCTGTAATTCCCTGAAGAATTGCCCAAGAAAATCAAAAAATGCTAAACTTAGCAAAGATAATGTTTCTGAAAGCTAATGGAGGGAGAAAAAAAACAATCTGAGGAGCAAGCCAGAGTTTTTCACATGCACTGTGAAGCAAAAGGACAGAGATACACATTTCCTATCATTGTAGGTCACTCTTCAGTGCTTCATCTTGATATGAATAGATCCCTTAACAGTTAACTCAGCCAAGGGAGATTTCAGATCAATCCTCCTTACTCCAGCCATGCCTTCTTCTAAATCAATAATGGCTGATGAATACCTCTGCCAAGCTCATAACACAGACACAATGGAAATCCTGCTCTTTTAGAAAGTGCCTTTGCAAGCCCTTTGGATAAGGGGTGCTTTACTGCTTCTCCTCCAAGTCTCAGCAGTGAAGCTGAATTCCTGATGATGCTGCTATTCTGCAGAGGCAGCACTGCACTGTAACCTGCACCTTTCTGCTCTTGGAGGATTTAGCAAGAGCTGTTTGAATTCATTTGGAAATGAATTCAAACACACGACCCATACAGCTTTCATCTTTAATAAGGTCTGGGGTTTTTTTATTTAGACTCTGCTTTCACAGCAGAAGCAACCTTGTTTTTCAAAATATCACTCTGATAATTGGAGATTTTTTTTTTAAAGTGTAACGTTCTGTAAGCAGTGTGAGCTATCCGAGTTAGGGTTTCCTTGCCTGCAAAAACTGGGAAAAATTAAAAAACTGGAAAGATCAGGTGGATCTTGCAGTTTACATTCAAACATCAAAACCCTTAATTGCACTGATGCACTGAAAAAAGCATCACTTTTGTTAACTTGAAAGCTAGGATGCAATTTTTGAGAATTCAATCCTTTTTGATGTAGATATTCCCAGTAAAAACTATGCCTGATTATAATCTACAGTAGCACTGTCCATAATTAAAATATTTTCTCTTTCAAAAATCCCCAGTAATAATAATAATGTCTCTTTTCAACAGTACATGAATCTAAAATAATAAAATAAAACTGAAGTTACAAACATATACCACTCCAGCATATGCAAACAGACTTGGCAGTTCTAAGTACAGATTTATGTCTGGAAGGATGCATTCTCCTTGAAGCTGTTTGTGCAACCTACTTATCAGAAGAAAGAGGTTTCCTGGAGATTTCCTTTAATTAGTTGGAACAAGCTATCAGTAAAATAAGCAACTAAAACTATACGCATATAAGCTGGCATAGTTTATTAAAAAACAATAATTAAAAATATATCCTAAAATTCAAGAAGGGAGTGGCCAAATTCAGTAATAGCTATTTCTGTGTGCACAACACTGTTTATAAGAGTCTAGGAAGGGAAAAGTTAGCAGTCTGCTAGCAAAGATAATGAGAGGACAGCAAATACATGATCCATGCTAATGTGGTTTATGTCCCTCTCTTTTCCAGCTTCTGAAAGTCTCCGCTTATTCCTGTGGCATTTAGGAGTCATCATCCCTGCCAGTGATGGATTTGCACTAAGTCATCAAGGCAATGTGATGTCATTTCCAAAAATTCTGAATCAGATGAACTTTGAAGTTTGCAAAGCAGTTATTTTACTGTGCCTGTTTGCTGGAGCAGCCCCGGCCCAGGGTGATTGGAATAGGTGAGGTGAGCTTCCAGGGGATTACAGGAGGCAGGAGATGTGTTCCTTCTATTACCCATAATGGGAATTGTGTGACTCATTCCTCTCACACCAGGCTAAAATGTACCCCTGCGGTTCTCTACTATGTACATTGACTTGAATGAAGCTTTGTGTAATAAGATTTAAATTGTAATGAGTCATTATGTCAACCTTTTTTGCTGGTATTTTACATAGTAAGTCTGCACAGAGTGCAGTGTGCTACTGCAGAAAATCCTAGCAAGGGTGGTTAGTTGAGAGTGGGTAGGTTTAAAAAAAAAACTACTAGGAAAACTTCTCACAAAATCTTAGCTTGACCATAGTTTCAAAAGGATGATTTGTGTGTATGAGTGTCCTTATTACAGCCATTATCCTCAGTCCAAGATTCACTCCTTAATCCATTACATTTAGTTATATGTCCTCATTTGCTTTTAGTGGGACGAGACACTCTTGTTTATATGGGCTTGAGGTGAAGGATATCAAAGTATTATTTTTCAAGATTGTTTAAGCATTCAGCCATGCCCACTCACACGAAAAGCTGTTTTCTAATAATCCTTTTATCAGCCTGAAGCTGAAACAACTTTCTTTCTTGCAAGGATCTGTTATTGAGAGTTTCTTATTAGTAACTAGGTGCTGACATGATTTCACTAAAAAATAAGCAGTCCCGAAGAGCTTTTGATTTATTTTTTTTAATTGCATAACATGTAGAGTATAAACACGAACTGCTTTGCTCAGAACTCTACCTCTTTAATTGCTTGAATTAAAAGGATTTCTAGCTCAGCAGTTTCTCTCATTTTTCAGTACACATTGGTGGCATGTTACCAAGGTACCTCTGAAAACACTAAAGCTGGCTGGGGCTGAAAGGGGTGTGGAAAAATTATTTTTGCGTTCACCTTAAAGGGTGCTCAAAACCACCATCAAACCCATTGTTTTACTGTAGCAAAGCAATGACTATTTTATGCAAAATAGTAGATAAATATCTCTTTTTCTTACAATGAAGTAAAGAAATAACTTTGTCTTGAGATATCATTTTGTGTCCAGTGACTCTAATAGGTAAATTTTGTTAATCTCCACCAAAAAGTAGACAGATTCTATGCCTAGAATGTCGCTCTGTCTTGTCAACTTTTTAAAGACAGAGGTTAACAAAACTCTTCATGAAACAAATACACAATCTCCAAACAGTTTTCTCCACATGATTCTGCATCAATCTACAGAGGACTATTCTCTGGCCAGTCTCCAAATTCTGGTACTCCGTTTAAATATCCCCAAGAAGCATGAACACACTTCTCTTCTGCTCTCTTCTCACCTGAGAATTTAATATCAAGAGTTAAATGACTTAATACTACAAGAGAGTAAGTTGGGAAAGTATGAGAAGGACCAATGGATTGACAATGAAATGGGAAAGACAGCTGAAGCTTAAAGCTTCTTGTAGCACATCACAGTAACTCCTGTGACTCTTGGATTTGAACTCATACTTCTCTTAAAAATCTAAGTATTTACAAGGCAGGCACCAGAGGCTGTAATTGAAAGCCACAGAACTGGCAAATCTCAATATCTAATAACTGGGGTCCTTTTCCCTTTTCTCCCCTAATACATGTTGCCCTGAAATGGTGTCAATGACCAAAAGACCACAGCACTGGCTTCTTATTTTCCCAACTCATCCTTGGATGTACCTTTTCTCATCCTCCCAGAAAACTGTTATATATTTCAGGATTGGTTTGCTTGTCTTTTTTTTTTTTTTTGCTGGCAGAAATTCCTGCTCTCGTTAGTACATGAAAGTCTAATTGTGCTGGGCAGCTCTGCCTTGGCAAGCAACTTTGAAATTATACGTGAAATGGGACAGGAATCTTGGAAAAGCCTGACACTAGATATCATTAATTCTACTTTGGAAGGGAAGTTTTTCTCAGGTGAATTATGTGCTCTGAAAAGACTCTGTATTTTTTTAAGCCTTTTACATTGTGATATCAATTAAGGTACATAAAAAATATTCTTACAACTAACTAGATATCATGAGAAAATCCATATGAAATTTAGAGACAAATTAAGATAGTAGAGAACCAAACAACTGATGTAAACTCAGTGCAGTGACTCAATATTCAGCTTGTTACCTCTCTTTATTTTTATATCAGTATCTTAATTCAGGACCAGGCAAGGAATATATCCATATGTTTTACTTCTTTTGTAGAATTAGCTTAAAGGGAAAGAAAAAAATCACCAAAATATAGTATTGCAGACTCGCCATTTTTTTTCCTGAGAAGATCATAAATTATTTAAAGTTTCTTCATCTTCAGAATGCCCAGATGAATGCTCTGAGATATTCAAAGGCTAGAAGCTAAAAGATTATACAGGTGATTCAATAATTCTTGCCAACAACTAAAATAAAAATCATGACTTTTTTATATTTTAAGCATGAGGAATTAATTTTTCTCTCCTAATTTTCCTCTGTATGAACAAATCTTTTAAGATACATCAGTATTAAATGAAAGGAGATAACCATAGCTGAAATGCAAATGTATGTCATCAGTCCATTTTTAGTTTCCTTGGAAATACTTTTTTGCTTTTTCCACTTGGTTCTTCATACTTGAAAAAGCAATATTCCTCATGTGAACACTGGTAATTAAGTCTGGCATTCATATTTTTTCTATTACTACTTTTCTGGTGCTTATTTAAAAACTTTGTTTGCAAAGTTGAATACCCAAGGTTCCTTTTCAACACTTGTATTGATTTTTTTTTTGTCTTTTAACAAACAGACAGCAACCTGAACTCAACATGGACAAAAATAACAAGCAGGCAGTGGCTCTCCATGTGGTCATGCAAGTATGTGCATGAGTGAACTGTTTGGGGGAGTACATGGATAGATAGTTATCTGTAATTAATAATATAGACTGGATTCTGTTAATAATACCAACCTAATAAATAGTAAGGTTTCATAAATATTAGTTGTGATCTGTGTCTCCCCCACCTTGATCCCTTACCAGGGAAAAGGGAATTTGTAATGCTTCAACAGGTTTTTCTGCTTGGAAAGAGAAAGGATGAACAAAGCGCAGGATCTGCTCCATGTTTGCAGAGAAGGACCCTCTCACTGTGGAACTGCATTTCCTGACCACACCCATCCATTACCCTCTACCAACAGAGTTTTATGAGCCTTCAGTTCATGTTGAGTTTAAAAGGGTTGTATTCTTTTGTGTTTTTACATTGCAAAGGATTATGATTTAGGTTTGTGTTGGTTTGGGTTTTTTCTCTTTTAAATCTTAACCTGAATCAGAAAGAAGGCTGGATCATCACTAAATATAATGCATCATGATTAACTTCATGGAGCAATTTCTCTTGTACAATTTTGCTAGTCCAGGCATTCTAGCTCTTAGTTTAATTGAATTTGTTGATAAATCTGTCATGACATGCTTTCTATATATGATCTTTCTATAAAAAAATTATTTCTACAGAACAAAATTCACTCCATGAATAGAATTAGAACAAGGCTTGTACATTGTTTAATCATGTATTCAATGGGTTTCTAACAAGCAGTAGGAATGACTTAGATTGGCCCTCTGTTCATTTATGACTTTCCCATTAACATTTGCAAAATAGGCAATGAGAAAAAACATATGTTGAAATCACACATTTCAGCAAAGGTTTTCATTAAATATTACCAACTACTTTCATTGTTGAAATGGAATATTCTTATTTAATCAATGACTCTGGTAAATAAATGCACTTTTGCCTGCAGTGTCTTTTGCATTAGAATTTCAGTTTCTACACTTGTCCCCAAGGCCAAGAGAGAGCATGACTTCATGTTGCCGATGTGCTGTGTTTCATCAGGTTGTGTCTCAGTATATACATGTCACTTTAGATCTGAGCAGATGTGACAGAAGGTAACAGACTATTCTGTGGCTCTGCAATGTCAGCCCGTGCACCAGAGCGATCAGAAAATGCAGTGCTGTGAGCACAGTGACTGGGAAGCAGAAAACAAACACAGTAACATCTAATTTTCTGACAGAAAGTCAAATAAGTGGAGCACACATGCTCCTTCACTGAAGAAACCCCCCCCCATGTTACTACCATGGGAATAATAACAGTTTGCTCTTCTTTTTGTTTTGGCAGCAAGCAATTATCACCTTCAACAGGACTGAGGCAGGCAGTGAGTACACCATGGAAAGGAAACAGTGACTAGGTCCTACTGGGTTTAACACATTTTATTACTGCACGTAGTTTTATGGATTTCAAAAGTAGGATCAATTTTCCCTTCCTGAATTCTGATTACTATAATTTTTTAATTTATTTACTTTCAAATGAGAATGCTATTGGCTTCCTTTGTCATATTTCTTGATAATATGACTGCTTTGGCTACTACAGTGCTATGTTTCATGTCTCTTTGACCACAATACAAGATGTTTCATTTACTTAAAGCTTTCTTGATGTTATCGGACTGAGAAAATTTACTTCACTAGCCCTAAAAGCAATTCCAGGAATAAGACTTGATCCTGCACTCAATTATCTGTCCCCATTCTATCAAACATCTGTAGAGAGGTTAAAAAAATGTAAGGACACCCAGGGCCTAGGTCATCCAGGAAAGATTATCTGGGAATTGACTTTTTTCCCCCTAATATAACAAAAACTCCTGTCAGCAAGTCTCTTGGTTGTGTGAAAGCCAGGCTCACCTTTCTGATTGCCAAACTGTTTTAGAAACTCAATTATCAGTCATTTTAATTTCACTATATTTCAAAAAAAATGCAGGGGAGGACTCACATCTCAGAAGAGGATGCAATACCGGTGCGGTCATGCAGAACAGCTTTGTCCTTAAAAGTTATTAGAGCCAGTCAGTGGGAGAAGGGAAATAAAATTAGGCCATCTTAATTCAAAGTCTTATTTTATTTTCATTGTCATTTGGCTTTTGGTAATCATCATTCTTTTCCAACCATCATACCTGAATAGTTTCTCTCACTTCATAGTTACATTTTTTGTAAACGTGGAAAAGTTTACCTTTGGAAGTTTTTGACTATTCAGCTTCTCAGTTTTCTCAAATAGACTTTTTAATTGTCCTTTTGACATTGAGAAATTTGGAGAAATACATAAAAATATAGAAAGAGAAAATACACAGTTACCATACCTTTTGGGTTACCAAATGAAGGACTAAATGTTAAAATTTTTATGAGAAAAGAGACACCAAGTTAGAATTTGGTGACTGTAACCACTTCAGCATGGCCAATATTCATGAAAATTCCTGGGAAACTTTTAGCACAGCCTAAAACTAACAGGGGAGATTCTCTTTTGGCAGGAGCAGTTCAGCTAGGAATGCCCCCTTGCATCTGTGAGCACACTAATACATGTGACAGCACAAGAGGCAGGGAGAGCGAGGTAAGTGCCTCGGTAAGTGGAAATACAGTGAATAACCTTAAGGATTAAAGTGCATCAGATCCTTATGGCAAATGACACCAGCCCGCTGTCAGTTACGGGAAAAATACCTCTGTTCCTTTCATGAAGTAGCTCTGCCACTGAGGTTTCAAGGACAAAATGAAGAGGGTTTGTTGTCTGGGGGAAAGCTTTTTATACACTGGCATGAAGAAAATCCAGGCTGCAGGGATTTTTGACCTGTAAGAATCTGGCTGTTGTTTTGGTGTATGATAAATTCCAACACTCCAATCTCTCTTTGGGGTACATATTAATAGGTGATAGACCTGAAATAAAAGCTCATGTTAAACGAAAAGTTTCACAAGTTTGTTGGTTTAGTGTAGCTTTGGGAGGAGAGATGGGGGGGGAAGAAAAGCAGACAGGATAATGTAAACAGTAAGAACAAATTGATAGCTAGTACAAGGAAAAGCAGTGTGAGAGAATTCAAAGAGGGGGGAAAAAAGCTGAAATTAAACAATTCTTGATGTTTCCTTTATCAATAGAGGAATCTGTGTGGTTATTCATAAATATTACCAATGAAACAGTGAATTCAATAAGATTATTTCTTCTCAGTAGAAGGAATTTGTGACATGTTTTGCTCCATCCTCTCCAATCATAAACCCCTTTCTGGACATAAAGAGTAAAACTTGTAACAGCCATATTCCAGACTGATGTACATGTCAGGCACCAAGAGAAATCCTGAGTCTAGAGCTCTAGATTTGCAGGCAGGCCCAGTTCAGGCAGGCTGATGCAGAGCCAGGCTCAGCACACAGCAGGACAGAGCAATAATTCACAGTGACTATGAGAAAGCTGAACATTTGTGTCACAGACTCAATGTCTTGTTGGTGTGGGTTTTGTGCAGCAGAGTACACTGCTGCCAGAAGAAAAGCAGCCCTACATTTCTCAGCACTGCTGGCAAGTTGGATGGGAGAGCGCTCAAACATGTGTGTCTTGCTGAATGTTCAGTCCATGCCTAAGGTGCTGCTGAAGAGGAATAGGAGAATGGGTGGGGAAATTCTGGTTGACTTCTAGTTTGATGGCAGGAGGCTCTTGGGGAGAGTTGTTTTCTCTACTTGGCTTCCAATAAAGCTTGGTTCAGGATGCATTCCTGGTGAGGTCAGCAAGGACTAGGGAGAAAAGTCTATGTCAAAAGACAAGTCTTTGCCACTTTCAGAGAAAAGATTCCTGAACTGCAACACCACTGAACCTCTTAAATTTAATGCAGCTATTGCAATGCAGTTATTGTAGGTACAAGGAGCTATTGACCTTTATCCAAAAGGGCAGAAGAAATGTAATGCAAAGAGCATGTGAATAGTAGATTATAATTTTATAGCATATTCCATTAAAACACTTAGCAAATAACATTTTGAATACCATTTAAAAAAAAAGAATACCTTTCTTAATTTTTAATTTTTTTAAAAACATTCTCTCTGAGTGTCCAGCAGACGGTGGTACATCAGGGAAATCTGGAGTCTAGGCCAAAATATTGCCCCTTTAGTATAAGGAGATTCACCTGGTTGGTGTTTGCTGTGTGATCTCCCTCCTCCTCTTATTTCATTCAGGCAAATGTCCTAATCACTTCTTGGGTGCATACGGTGTGTTTGTTCCTATGATGATCAATGACCACAGAAACTTGATATGGAGCCCCAGAATCTCTCAGAGAACTGCCCTACCTGTTCCATTTAGTCATCAAAACTAAAAAAAAAAAACAACAAAATCTGGCTTTTAGCTGTGTTAGTTTTCATTTATGGTGCACTACGACTGATGTCTCCTCTGGGAGAAGCCTTACACGGTTCTAAACATTGCAATGGCTCTGGGATTTTTTTTTTTTTTTTTTTTAACATACATTTCCATCCATGGGAGGTTGTTTTTTCAGCAGCTCTGCAATGGCTTGGTTTCATTTTTGAAGAAGAAATTTTCCAGGCCTCAAGACAAAAAAGTTCAAAGCTGAGTTTTTGATCATTTAAACATCAATACCACTGGCTGCACAGAAACTGTTCAGAATCCTTTCACAGGGTTGGCAGGAAACAAAGAAAAATATTTTTCACAGTATTACCATCCACTAAGCCTCTTGCCTGCCAAAGACAAGCTCATACTTTGGGGCTTGTCCTTTCTCAAACAGATTTGGTCACTGTCAGCCTCAAAAAGAAACCAAGAATGTCTTCCATGCATTGAACTCAGTTATGTGGCTGCCATGTTATGGTTGATATTCTTAATGTAAAAATAGAGGTTATGAAGCTTCATTGGGGAGAAATATCTAATTTTTCCTCCCTAGATGTAAGGTCCACTAGCCTTACTTGTTTGTTCCAGCCCTTAAACTTGGTAAACTATTCATTTACCCAAGACTAAGTTATAAACTGACTCTGTTTAATGCCTCAGTAAGTAACAGTCAGGTCTGTGTATGTGTAAGGCCAATCCCAATCAGCACTTTTCCAGGAACTTCTTCTTTAAGTGCACCACCTCTGTATTTAGTGAAAATAAATCCAAGAGCTTCAGCAAGAATGATGGGTAATAGTTCTAAAGAGATCATTTTCCTTGTTCCCTCATTTCACTTGGCAAAGATGGAGAAACCAGAACAGGAACATTCCATCCTGCATTTCTTTCTCTCATGTAAGTGCTTCAAATTCATTTCTAAAATGAGGAGGCACAAAATGGAACAAGCTCTGCGAATTTCTTATCTAATGTTTCATGCTTGTCCACAGAATGTCACTGTACATCCATCCTTGTTTCCTCCATTAATTTAATAATGTCCATGACACCTCCAGGGCAACAGGTAGCAGAAGCCTAATGAAAGCTCCTCTGAACAATTTCCCTCACTTATTTTCTCCTGACACGTCCAAACAGCCTTAGAGCCCAACTGGAGCTCATGCTGCTCTTTAAAGTTAATAAGCAAGTAGTCATTGGTATTTTTTATGGGTGTAAATATACATATATACAGGTATATATATATATATATATATATATATATATATATATATGTACATATATATTCAGTATCTCATATACATGTATGTGTATATATTTTATACAAATACTACCATTTCTTAAAAAAAAGTATTAACACATTGATTGCCTAAGTGTCACTGTAGTACCAGGAGCATTAGATTTAATTAGGTGGCAAAAATAGAAACTGGAATCTGGTTAATAGCTTCCAAAGCTGATCTTAATTGGCTTATTAGTTGGAGATCAAGAAAAAAAATAAATTTCAGACATCAGTTTAAGCAAACGCTGAATAAATTGTTCAGAATAACTTTGAGAATCAAATAATTAGACAAATAATATGTAAAGTCAATAAAGTGTGACCATCAACAAATGACAAATGTATGAACAGTGGAACAGTATTATTCTTCTACTTAGCTGCAGAGAGTTCCTGTGTATCCATCAGATTAATTGTTTATTCCAGTTATTACATTCATTCAAATGTATGAGAAAACAAACCATTGATTTACTGCTGTCAAGGAGTACTTAGTGCAGCAGTTTAAACAAAGCATGGCTGTCTCCATATATAATTCATGTCTATTATAAATGTAAAGGAGATGGTAAATGCTACAAGAATATGTGTAAGCTCAGCTATCTAAATTTCTGTTGTTTTCTGAATGTAATAAATGCAATGTTAACCTGCAGAAATAGTCAAACAGAAATTTCCTGCCCTGAATAGGTAATTTCTAGAAGGAATGACAGTGTTATTAAAAGCATTCCCCAAACACTGATTGCTTAATTCTAAACTAAAGCACATCATTTGATATTTAAAATCTGTCTGGATTTGCTGTTTTTTTCTTAATATATTTGACACACATGCATCACAAATCTTCAAATGGATCTAAAAGGTGTACTGGATTATTTTTTGCTGGGACAGCACCGGTTTAGAGAATGCACAATGATTCTGTCTTCCTCCCTCTCTCAGAACCCCACTACTCCCTTATTGAGCTGGTTGAAATTCAAAGAGTGTTCAGATATAAAATGGGTATTCAGACCCTGCCACTCTCACAGACCTGGCTGCAAGGCTGAGCTATATTTTGGTTTTAGGCTGGTAATATATCAGTGGTTATGTCAAGTCTTCTCTAGCATTTTGAACTTGTGGTTTGCTCCGTTTCATTAGCTGCTGTTTTTTCCTTTCCCAGCTGTGAGCACCATGTTATAACAATGAACTCCCTCTCTTTCCAGCAGTCTGTAATGTCTTCACTGGATAGCCCACACTTCTTCCTTATCCTAATAAAAAGTCTAAAATCACCTAGGCTTTGTTCTCCAATTACATATTCACCACGTCACTCTGATACAGGAAAAGTGAAGTTCTAGGTAGATATTTCTGATTAGAATACTATTCAAGTTACTAACTTGAAATCAGAATCCTACTGTGCAGTATTCTATTATGAAATTTATCCGAAGGAAGTGACACAGGGCAATGCAGAGCACCTTTTTTTCAGTGACTTCAGCAAAATAATGGGCTCAGAACACCAAGTTACTCAGACATAGCACATCAGAGTGAAAGAGAGTGTGGGTAAGTCCCTTGAAGGCATAATAATGATAGTGCTTGTTAAGGTCACCATTTTCATTTCAAACTGCAGCAACAGCTATTTAAAAACTAAATTTACAACCAAGAAGAATTTGGAAATAGCACAGTGCTGCAGTGTATTTACAGATGTTGTCACATCATGTGTGTGTAAAGAAAACAAACTCCCAAAGTAAATAATTTCCACTGCCTGAAACACAAAACCCCGTTTAGACCACAGAGAATAACCAGCCAGAAACCTGAAACATTTTGAACAATGAAAGTGATCATCATCCACCCACCAGTGTAGCTACACTGGGTGCTTTTAGAGAAATAGTTGCCGTGTTAATTCTTGTCTGTTTCTTTGCCTGCAAGGTCTTGAAAAAATAATAAATTTGATCTTGAAATAAATAAGGTTTGAACTTCTCTTATGCTTTATTCTAATTTTTAGCAGATTAGACTCGGTAAGACTCTTAGCATTTTAAATCTTAAAATACAGTCTTTAAGTAAGCATGTCTTTGCTGACCTGTCACCTTTAAGTTATTTGCAGGGAACTTTGATTAAGTAGCATTAACTAAGTCTTCTCCTTAAATGATTTAAAAAATGTAACTTTAAATAGGTCATTTTTAAAAAAAAAACTTTCTGAGCTACTTTCCTCAAGTCTCTCCCCTACGGATTGTCTTAATAGGTAAAGCACTGTCTGCATTTGCTGGAGGTTGCAGCCTTTACTGGCAACAAAGTCAGTGTGTTCAGCTAGACAGATTCCTACAGAGACCTTGGAGCTTTCATGTGGGACCTCTGTGTCCTGGAAATGATATTGTATTTTACACAGAAAAAGCACCTTCCTTACTCCAACTCTTATAATCATTGAAAAATGTTGAGTTCTGCAGAGCACACAACTCTGCAATCCTATTTAATCAGCAACTGAGGCAGCCCTCCTCAGCTCTGGATAGTGCTGAGAGGCTTTATATTCCTTTTATCATTCTCGCTTGCCTCTAAGAACATCCTGTTATATCAGAAAAATATTTGTGCATCTTGGAAAATATTTATTTTCCCGTTTGAACAACTTGAAACTCCATTTTTGTGTTTTCCCCTTATAGTTGGGGTGAATACTTAGTTCTAATGATTACAACGATAATGGTTTTCAACAGCTTATGTTTCCCAAGCTCTTTGACAATTTACACCCACTATGTAAACTTAAATAAATCTACAAACCTGGCCTGGTCATTTTGTGAAGTACATCAGTACATCTGCTTCAAATGCTGTTTTCCAGTATGCTACCAAAAGATTAGGAGCAGAGTAGCAACTTTATGTTCTCACATTCTTATTTTTGACAGAAGAATTCAAAAAGAAATTTTACAAACCCTCCCTCCCCCCCTTTTTTTTATTGCAGAGAAAGCCTGAGTGAAGGACTTGAGCTTCTGTTATTTTTGTCAAGTTACTTTTCATAGTCGGTCGCTGTTAAGGAAAGCAAATATTTATGGAGGCTTTTAAAATAATATGCAAAATCAGATCCCTGCTCTGGCAAACTGGTGACCTAGAATTGAAAGGCTTTTGTGGTATTGGTAACTCCCTCAGTCCCAAAGATCTCCTGAGAAATACCTGTTAGCCAGGGGAGTCTGAGTGATACACAGTTTCATTAGCAAATACATTTCTCTTACGTTTGAGAACTGCACATACAGCTAAAATTTGCCCCTTCAGTTTACGTGGCTGGTATATCACATTCATTCTGTTATGTCATGCTCTGGGAAGTTATCTACAGCAAAAAAAAAAAAAAGCAACTAGACATATTTACTTACCAATTAGAACACCGTCCCTCTTGGAATATTTTCAGCTGACCTTTTTGGTCTCATTATCTCGAGGAGGGGATGTTACTGAGGTTGTTTTAGGTGCAATCATTGCTTAAACATGACATTTAGGACTTGTGTAAAGGTGAGACACAGTAAGGCACTTTCCAGTCAGTGAGCAGTGCCTTACATTTCTTCCCATGCTCCTTATCCTCGGCTGTTCCTAAACACCTCATACTCAAGAACCTCTGTAGAGGTTGCAGCAAATTTTCAGCCTGTAGAAAAGTTTGAGCTGTTAGGAAGACTAGCAGAGCACTAATAAAATCTAAACACTTATAGTCAAATCTTATTCCTGATGCTGCTAAATGGGAACTTACAATTTAACATAATAGGCAATTTAGCATACAAATGTGCCCCATAAAAGCAGGATGTTGGCAGTGCAAAACTATAAATGCTAACCTTTGGGCAAGCTGTTACAAATGTGCTACAGGCTCTTGCAATTTTAATGAACTTGTTTGCACATATGAGGTTTGTTTTGTGCTAAACACTAGGATACACACATCCAATAAGAGGAACACGCTCAGAAATTCAGATGTGTGGGAGTTCATCCTGCCCTATTCATCTGTTATCAGAGGTTTATAGCAGCAGGCAAGGAAAATGGCCTTTTTGCCCTCAGAAATGTGGTTGAGAAACAATACATAACTTTTCTAACAGTGTTAGAGAAAATAGGAAATACATTATAACTACAAGTGTTTGTGGTCAAGACTTATATTCTGGACAAGTACAGATGTTAATGAATGATTTTTCTGAGTTGCCGTTTCATTATTTTTTGGTAAGTTACTGCAAAGGCACAGGTTGTTGAAAATGTGAGAAATCTATAGCAATTTCAAACCTAAATCAGGGCTAATAGTTATCTTATGAACCAGTAGGCACCTGTAACCTTTTGTTGTAAGTAATTTGGGTTTGATGAATCAATGCCTAAGCATCCTCAGAATCAAATAATCCTGCAGAGCAACCAAATTAGGTTGTTCCATTTCAGGGAAGCACTTATTAAAAACCACACATTTTCAAGCAGCTTTTCTGATCATGAAGACAATACTTACAACCCAGCCTCGATGGTGGGTATGTTTTCAGTCTGAGTCTCTCAAGTTTTTTGGCTTTGGTAGCCCCCTTTATTCCAAAGCAAAATTATTCAGAGCTGCTCTTTCAAGCTAAATGTGTGAAAGATGAATCACAAAAAGAAGATGATGTTTCAGTCTTAGCTGACTGTACCTCCAAATTTTCTTCACCTTACACCCTATGACAACCTCAGCAAAATATCAGGCTTTCCATTTACATTCACACAGTTTAACAACATGTCTATTGAAACACGTATAACCAAGAACCTTCTTATATCCTTATTCCTTCATAGGAAAAAAAGAAATTCAAAGAAATTTCTTTTTAATTGGCTATGAGGTTCCTTTAGCTTCGTTAACAACCTTAACTGCCCACAAAGCATGGATCTAGATTGTAAAGGGATTCATGCAGAGGCAAAGAAGTTCTTATCAGAAATTTCTCATCTAACAACTCATTTTCTTTCTCACTGTGAATATATGTATCTGTATACATGTAGGTAACAATCCGGAGACTCATTAAGATACAAGGCAAGAAGAAAATGAGGATTTTCATAATAACTTGCACTATTATAAAGCCTAAAAAATTATAACTATTAATTAAATGGAAAGGTAAAACTTGAAAAAGAGAAAATGTAGGGAGTGTAAAACAACTGGAAGTTTCAATTTTTAGACATACAGTCAGTGAGAAAAGTTTCTCTAATATTATCCTTCTGTATTCAGTATAGTGTTCTCAATTTGGATCCAAAAATATCAAAACATCCCACTTCATGTTTACTTACACACAAGCTCAGAACAAGAGTTTCATGTACAGTGAAAACTGAAAATCAGAGGTTCATTCATCTAAAAATTAATCTTCATTCATTAAATTATTTTTCATAGTAGAATGATTACATTGAATTAATGGAATTAATATTATTGTACCCTACTTTGTATGAGTACCACTTAACACAGAGAGGTATAAAAGATGAAACATTTTAGATTTGCATTTTAAGAGCAGAACTTCACCTGCATGGTTGGTTGCTTTTATTTCTCTGTATTGTGTCATTTTACAAGCTGTAAAATATGTCCTTGACATTAATTTTCTGTAGAAAACAGGTAGGAAAATTATTTGCATAACTGTAAAAACAAAACCCCTTCAAGTCATAAGTATTGTAAAATATTCATGTTCATTTAAACTTGGCCTATGAAATGTACAGTTCAGTGCTTTCCAGTTCGAATTTCCGAGTTTAACTTAATCAAGTCTAATGGTGCAAAGGTGATTATTTGTCTTCTTCTAAGTTCAAGAATGTAATAAAACTGGTTACATTAGGAAGACAATTTATTATCTGCACGATGACAGAAAAAGGTAAAGAAAAAGTAATTTATTGTGGAGCCTTCCATGGTTAATGTATTAGTTGCAGCAGAGGTTAAAACTTTCATCTTCTTAGACTTAAACTTAGAGAACCGAGAAAGCTTGTGAATACATGAGACAGAACATGTGTGATAACAGAAATTACGCTTCTTTATTTATATAGCAAATGGAGATTCATTCTTTTGGTGTTATTCCAGTAATATTATGTTTTATGGTATGAAGAGTTTCCCTGAAATACAGGAGGAGAATCCTTGGGGTTGCATTCTCTTTTTCAGGTTGTTACCTTTTATGATCCCTTGGGAAAAACTGCTCAGCTGTTTTGTGACTCCACTTATGGCAAAAGACACAATCAGGACAGGAATATATTCCTCATTGCTCCTGTTAGTCTGGGGGAAGGTACTCAGTGTCAGTAGGACTCGAGGATAACAGGGAGCACACAGACCTTGGAAGAATGGCATAAGAAGTGCAGCTTCTTCAAGCCTTATTGCCTGTGCCTTAAATTAATTAAAAACAGAGATGTTTTTTCAGAGAGACATTTTCTGCAAACATCCCAGTAATAACAGGAAAAAACATTCCTTTCCATTTTCTGGCTTAGGAAACCCAGCTCTTTCTTGCCCTATCACACCTGTTGCAATTGCACTACAGTAGCCTAATGTCAGGAAAGTGTACACCTGAAACACACCAGCCTATCTCTGGCTCATATTACTGTAATATATATGGTTTTGTCTCTTTTCTCCCTGTGTGCTAAATTTTATTTCTGTCTTTGACCCCCAACCTCTCTCATCTTTCTGATCCATTAAATCTGTATGTTAAGAGTCACGGGGAGATTGAGGATGATGCCAGACTGAGCTTCACTGATCTGTCATTCAGATTATTAAATTTATTATTTTGTTGACTATCTACAAAGACATTATCTCAATTTTGTTTGCTAATTTAGCAGAAAAATTTGGCAAATTTTTAAAAATACAAAGTGGTTGTCAAGTGTGAGTTCTCCACATTTACCCCAAACATCTCCATTTCATCTCTCACCATATGTAGTAATTTTTGCTTGCTATTAAATCACTGTGTGTTTTTGTACACCAAAACACAGCAGCTCATTGACAATATGATTATTCCATTCCATGAAAACAACACCTCTTTGGTTTCAGAACACACTTATGATAAAATTAATAGAGAAAATAAACTAGCACACTTTTAATATGTGTGATTTCATACCAAATTGCAGCAAAAAAGTCTGTGCAGTAGACTATACTTTAAATGGCATTTAAATGACATTAAATTCATGATACCATTTCCTGAATCTTACATAACATTCAGCAAAAAAGCTACTTCTGCTACATAAAAGGTAGTTTCCACAGCATCCAGCACCTCACTCCAATCAAGATGCGTCACCTTTCAAACCAGAAACATCCCCCGATTGAATTAGGTACATTAAGAACTGAATCTAATACATGGTATATTAAATCACTTGATGAAATCAACTTGTGATTATGGAATAATGCAACGACATCCTTGCCTGGATTGCCTACATCTTTCAGGAAGCCTGACTGTGTGTAGTTTCCTTACTGGAACTTTGTAATTAAGAGGGTCTATGGCCACCAAAGAGACTGACATAACTGTGTGAGTTTTAGAGCCATGAGATCGTACTCATCTAGATATATGTTCAGGAGTACTGGTTTCAAAAAGTAAATTATTTTTCCCTGTATACTTGCTTTACTGCCAAGCATACCTCGGTGACTCCTTTTCTAACATAACTAGATCTCTTTCCCCCAAAGAGCTGATAATCAGTTGCCAAGCTTTCCTATCTACTGTTGGTACTATTCAATGAAGTACATTCATTTCACTCATGCAGAAACTTCTGTGAGATTGGGCTTATCAGAAAAAGGGTTTCTGAATGTGTTTGACTTCACTTTTATGGTCCCATTTCAAGGCTAGTGTCTGTGTCTAGATATCCCAGAGTAGTGATAAATAGAACCAGGGGTTGTTTGTTACAAACATTTGCTGTCTTGAATGTGTTGTCATCTCATTACAACATGTTTCAACTTCTGCATGGACAGGTCTCTTATTTATACTCTTGTGCCTTCATGTAGGGAACACTGATTTTCAAGGCAATAGAAAACAGAGTGAAAGGACACCATTTCTAATACTTTGAAAATACTCTCTTTTCATTACTTTTAGCACCAGAAATTGATGTCTCTGTATCAAAAATTTAAAAGTTTCTGATTTGAAGGTGTCAGATGAAGACATGGTAATGGTTAAAGCCTGGAACTGAGATAAAGATTTGTGACAGTCTGGGTCATCTGAGCTTCTGGGACCTGTAAGCCAACCATCACTTACAGATAGTGAAAAGTATGGATTGCTTTTGACTTAGACTCCCAAAGCAAATTTTGGGGGCGCTACAGTACCATGAGGACTGCTAGATTTAGAAATTTCAGATGAAAAGGTATAAGATGTCTTTTATTCTGCCTCAGTGTCTATAATGTCATTATGTCATTTGTGATATAAATGAACCTGACAAATTTTAGCTCTATAGCTCTATACAGCCTCAATGGAATATTCCCAGGTAGATAATCAAGACATACTGTGTATGAGATGCTTATTTTAGCTGTGCTCTCAATGAGCTCTGCAAAGAACTAATTTTATTATATATAAAAAGCAATGAAATGATACTTAATTTCTGGGATTCCTTAAATAGATAAAGAAATTACTCTAAAAATAAAGTAAGATGAAACTTTCAGACCTGAAAGTGAATCAGCTGTTTGAAGTCTGCCTGGCAGTTGACTAAAAGTGGCACTACTCAGGCAGTCACCACAGTGCCTCGTGTTCCACATCCCTGGCTCCCTGGATGTTGGTGGAAGGTGTCTGTGCAAGCTCACAGGTGACAGTGAATGGGCTCAACTGCACTGGTTCCCTGGCTGCCCTCCCAAAAGACTGAAGGAAATGAACCAACAGAGACCTGCCAACAAGGTTCAACCAGGGCAAATGCAAAGACGCATCCTTGGCACGTCACAACCCCATGCAACAGTACTGGGAGGGCATCACAGGGCCAGTAAAAAGCTCTGCAGGGAAGATCTGTGGGTCCTGGGGAAAAGTTGAAAATGATACAGCAGTGTGTCCTTGTGGCAAAAAACACTGACTTCATACTATGCTGCATTTGCAAAAACACAGCCAGCAGGTCAAAATAAATGATTACTCTCTCTTACCTGGCATTTGTTGGACCACTCTTTGCCCAGTTTGGGGCTCTCAGTATCTTTTTTTAACAAGAGATCGAATATCTTTTGTAAGTTAACTAATGAGTGTTTCATAAGGAAGATGGAGCCAGACTTTTCTCAGAGATTCCCAAGACTGGTGGCAATGGACATAAGTTGCAGCAAAAGAAAGTTTTTAGTGAAGCTAAGCAAAAATTTCTTCATGCTGAAGGTGGTCAAATATTGGAGCAAGGGCCCAGAGAGGCTGTGAAATCTCCATTATTGGAGATATTCAAAACTTGAAAGCAAAAAGTTCTGAGCAACCTCAGCAAAATAAGCTTTATTTTAAGGGGGTAGAAGAGATGATGTGCAAAGGTCCTTTTCAACCTAAAATAATCAATGTTTCTGTGTACCTAGAATGCTGCATGTACAGATAATTTACTTGCTTGTATCCCCACCCAGACTTTTCTTACCAGTTACGGTTTTTCCCAGTGTTGGTTTGGGGTTTTTTTCCAGGGGGCTGGGTTGATGAATTTTCTGATGAAACTGCCCTTAGCATCTATGTTTTAAAATAAGATTCTGATGCCAGAAACATTTTTCAAAAGACATTAACTGATATTACCCCATATTACAAATTCCTAAGGAGGGTAATTCATAGCAAATATTTAACATTGTCCCCATACTTCCTATAACCTATTTCTTCAAGATCCAAATAAATGCTGTCAGAACATGGAATAAACTGCTCTTCCAGAGTGTAAGAAGTGCAATCTGTCCACATTATACTGCCTCACTCTCTAAGGAGCCAGAAAGGATTTGCTTCAGTAAAGAAGGCACTCTGTTATATGGCTTTTTCTTTTGTAGTCTCATATCTTATGTTTCAATGGGTAAACTCTGCAAGTCAGATTTATATTCAGGTCTAAAATTATGTTTTGTTGCAGTAAAATCAAAGGAAGAAATGACAGATTGATCTATGGAAGAACAGGTGGGAACTGAACAGACCTTATTAATCTTTTTCGCTACTTGGTGGCACTCAAGTGCCTTTAATACATGGTGAGAACTTTATCTGTGCCATGTGAAGTTAACCTTGAATAGGACTTGGATTTCTAAGTGTCAGATGAAATTGTGTCTGAGTTAATAACTTGTATTTTTTTGGTAATTCAGAGATTTTGGTAGCATCCTCTTGTCTTCAGTGCTCTCTGCCCAGATGAGCAACACTTAATGTGGATCCCCTTCTGAGACATCTCTTCCCATGTTTTACATCTGAGACAGAGGGATGAACTCCTTTTGTGGGAGAACTAAACTTTCAGGCCCCTCAGTCCCTATCTGTGCATAATATGGAACTTCCTCTTCCTGATGAAGCAACTTTACTGCTATTTAAGACATAAAAATTAATTGAGTTAAATATAGGCTCATTTAAGCATGACATTGAAGTTTAATGAACGTCAAAAAAATGGGAGGATCCTGTGTTCCAGCACCCACTGCTCTGTGTATTTTCTGTGAAACCTTTTTGTGCAAGATAGAAACCACAGAGCACAGAGTAAATTGTCTCTGCTGGATCTCTTTAGCTGCCCATCCAAGAGATCTGAGTAAAAAACTGGGGTCAGAAACTGCAAAGTTCACATTACAGGTATGGTGCATATATTAATCAACCATCATTATGCACAACTACATGAATTTAACTTATTCCAGAATATTTTCAAGCAGTGTCTTCACTACATCACTTATTTCCTTCTGATTAGGACACTGTATTCGTTATTACTTAGGCATTGAAAAATGGAAGTGAAATTTTACTGTCTTGCACACAAACCATACAGACATAAAGATCCTGAGAGGTGGTGAATCAAGCTGAGAGATGCCATGGGGATGTGGTGTCTAGGAGAGGAAAGAGTCCTCAAACTGTAACACTAGTTTGTTTTTCAAACTAGATACATTTCTTTAATTGTTTATTCCTGCATGAAAATGCTCAGGAGCAGAACAGAAACTGAAGACCTGGGTAAGACACTGATTGTTGTTGTTGTCTTTCAGACAGTTTTGAAAAATGCATCTACTGACTTTAATGCCATTAAAAGAATTTAACTAGTTAATGCAATAAAATTTAATTATCTTGATTTCAGTACATCCCTAGTTGCATTTACATGATGAACGTGCTATAGGGTTCATTATCTTAAATAAATTCCTAATTTTCTACTTACAGTTTCTAAAAGTGTTGCTCCAGAACAGGCAGCACCAAAGTGAGCATTTCATTCACTTCCTCAGGGTTACAGCACTTCAAGTTTAAAAGTTGTAACCTCCCTGCCATGACTGGAAAGAAATCCCATTTTTGCAGGAGGACAAAATTGCTGTAGACAATAACAGACCACAGGCTTTGTCCTGTGTGTGCAGGTGTCAGGGCTGAGGCAGGTCAGGCTCTGTCCAAGCTTTACATGAACTGCCCAGAGGTGTGTTTCTTTCTTTATTTTGCTCCAATAGCATCCACATTTCTTAAACATGGTGTCTAACACACATCAGGTAGTTCTTTGTTCTCTTCTACCCTTGAAAACAGCTCTGCCCAGCTCCAGGTCTGCCTTTCTCTAACTGAATATCTGATTGTGCTTCCTAACTGCAAAAATGAAGGTGAGATTCTTGAACTAACCAACTGGAAAAGAGTGGGCTATCCTGAAGTCATTTTTTTTGCAAGCCAAGGGATGAAGAAATGTTACAATAAAAAAATAGAAATCTGATTCTCTTGTGCAAGCAAGCCTTTCAAAGCAAAAGACTGACTTCTAATAGATGAGAAAGCAGATTTTCTGCTCTCAGATTCCATTGGTGAGGCTTCCACACAAGAGTGTTGCATTGTAACAATTCTAGTCAATCACTCAGCAGAAGGAAATCATTCTGAATATCTGACAAAACAAACTTAACCATCTTCTAGCCACCCCTAATAGCTCAGGAGATGGCCCTGTGGTTTGCATTAATACTGCAGTTCATAAGTCTCTTCCAATAACATGTCTTTGCCAGATGAAGGGTACATATTTGTCTTTCCAAACTCCCATCACTCACGAATAGTCCTTCCCGTGAGACCTGAATGATAGTAAATATTAGTCAAGCAAGTGTCATTTAGTTTACTTTGTCAGAAGGTGGACACATTATTATCTTTGGTGACTGTAGCAAAGTTAAATTTAGTCTAAGTTACATTTTTCAACCTCTGTAGGAGGACTGTTAGTCTAAACAAAAAACGTCTTTTTTAAAAAAAAGAAATTGGCTTCTTGCTTTTTCTCTATGTAGCTTCTCCTCAGTATGCTGAATTAGTTCCTCTTAAAATTAGTGTCATTAAAAAACTATTGCACACATATGTCACACAAATATCCAAGAAGATGGATTGCTGATTCAAAAAAAAGAGAAAAAAGAAAGCAGGTGTGTGCATCTGTCAATCAATGAACTAAATGGATTTAATGAAACTTAAAGAGAATAATTTTTTTACCATAGACTGAGCTGTACTTGATCTTTTCCTTCACATTTTTAACAATCATATAACAATTGATCATACAAATTGACTAGAACAATGTTTGAGAGAAGTAGTCTTATGGCCATAACAATTTAATTTTAGACAGTAGCCAAATATCCTCATGCTGTTATCAAAATCATTAATATGCTACACGAACACATGAACAACAAAAATTCCTCATTTATTCTCCCTGCATATCGGCAGGATTAATGTCAAATACTCTCCAGCTTCCTGAATAAAAGGTTTCTTGTTTTTGATGTGACAAATGAGAAACAAATCTCAGCCTGAACTTTTTCATGAGCTGATTATTTCATACTGTGATTTGTATTTTTTTGACAGGCCCGAGTTCCAGGTGGACCAGAGGTAATACCAGTCACCCATCCGTGCTGGCAGAAAGGCAGCAGAGGAATACAAAACTGTACAAAATGCTAATTCTCAGTATTCTGTTCCTATCCCTGTGACATTCGGCTGTTCATTATTGTGCCCTATGAGTTACAATTGTAACCTAATTCCATTAAAATAAAACTAATATATGTGATAAAAGTTTTCCTGATGCTCTTTAGGATATTTATTTTCCGGTGCAGAGACCTGTGGAAACAACCACTCTTGTTTTGGGCTATCAAGTACACGAATGCATGTACATGAATTATCAGGGACTGTGTGATATATCAGCTACTCCTCAGAGAAGCAATACCTCTATTTGCTCTTTCTGGTAAAGGTAAAACCAGGTCCTCTGTGTCCAGTCTTCAGCAATGTGCAAAGGCACTACTAACATGGTTCTCTCCCTTGATTTCAGGGTTTATATTTATCCCCAGAGTCTCTAATTTTGCAGAAATGCCTAGACCTAACCTTGGCACGAGCTAAAAATAAAATTTAGAAGAAACAAATTGTGATACAAATTCAAATCATTAACCCAGCATCAAACCCATCATTTATTGGGTGTGTACGAGCTCCTCTTTGCCAGAACTATGTAGCACAGCTGGAGAAACCAAAGGAAACCGTGTATTAAACAAAAGACCAAATCCTCCACTCTTCCAGTCTTACAAAGTGTACTCCACAAGAACATTTTTATTCAGAAAGAATCCACATCTAGAGTAAAGGAAATCAATTATTTATGCAGAGTTTTTTTTCAAATAATTTTGCTGTTCTTCAGAGAGTGGACTAGAATGGGAAAGAGGAATAATTTTAAGCTAAGGAGTCTTAAAGCTTCTCTGCTAGGAATTCCCAACTTTATTCATTTTTCTCTTGCTGGCAATACAATTTTGCTTTGAAATAAATTCCCCTACACTGTCATCTTCTTTCTTGGGGGAGCCTGTAAGGCAGTTCTAAGTCACATTCTGCATATTCAGCAGGAGGAAAAACGTTATCTGCAAATTTACTAATGGCAAGACTAACACCTCTAAAATGAAAAAAAAGCTTATCTCCTAACTATTGCCACAGACAAGGCTACAACTTTCAATTCAGCTCAAGAAGACAAACTGCTTTTATGAGCTGGGTGCAGCAATTTGGAATAATCAGAGCAGTTACAACAGTCTGAAACAGAACTGGAAATTTCTTCCTTTCTAATTCACTCAACAGCAAATCTCATCCTACCATCCTGAGTTCCAAGTTGACACATTAGATTTTTGATGGCTAAATAAATCAACATACAGCCCCAGAGCTGACCTTAATATTAAGGAATCTAAAAATCTACACCTATTGATAATGAACACATCAGCATAGGCGACACTGACAGAGTGTTCAGGGCCTTCAGTAAAAATTTCTGAGATAAATCATTCAAGGGAATTTCACGGAACTTTAGACATGACCTGTCCTACTGCTTATGATTTCATCTGCCTAAAATCAGCACAGCCCTATGAAGCCCACATCTTCTGAGTAATCTTTGCTGATTTTTAGTCAGTCAGCATCCAGTGCTGCAAAGTGTGTACTCTACAGGGAGCCCTGGGTGATTTTACGTATGGACTCTATCCTTTGTACAGTGATTTAGGATTCTAATGTCTCCCCAGAACAGCAGTACAGAGATTAGTGCAGCCTTTGTTGCCTTTCCCAGAGTGAAGAGCCTTGTTTTCTTCTAATTGTTTTTTCTTGAAGTTGTTTAGTGTTTCTGCAAATGCTTTACCTTTCCCAGAGATACATAGGATTCTATTTTGTTGAACCACCAGCAATATAGTGGAAGATCCCAATTCTGTTCCCCTTCACATCTCTGAAAAAGTCTTTTTACAGTCATTCTAGTGCTAATTTGATCAAATGTGAGAATTCATTCAAGAGTGAAGTCTTTGTATCCTAACGTTTTATTTATATTAACTGTGTTTTGTGCATATTTAGAAATTATTTCCACAAAATAAAGTACCACAGAAAGACTGGTAGGAAGAGGATTTCAAGAGAAATCATGGTACCCTCTCCCATAGGAAGCCACTTAATTCATCAAACAAACTAATCTAAACAGATTGTACTTGGAAGTATTTGTTGTTTCCATTCTATGATACAATAGTCTCTATCCTGAATATATATTGGCCTGCAAGTAAACTGGCAAGTTGAAACGGATCAGTTACATTTGCTAAACACAAGAGTCTCTATGACAACTAATTGGGTTGTATATGGAATTTATTGACTGGTAATTAGAATATATGGGTTTGTGTGTAGCAAAGTGTTTGCACGCCGTGAGCTGTCTGCTGTGATCAGCAATCATCACCCTGAAAGCAGATGGGACTGTACACAGAGCATATTGGGGTTTGTGTACATTATAATGCATTGGAGCAGTTTATATGCTCAAATATACATATGAAGTTACAGAATTTATTAAATAAACATTCTTTTTATATCCTCCAGCAACAGATCCTATATACTTCAGGAAGTAGTTGAGCTATTAGGAATGTTTATTTATGATTCTATTTAGCCTGTTCTCATAGTGTGTCCAAATGAAGGAACTGCATCCTACTAGCTGTTAATGAAAGGAAGATTCTCATTAGACTGCATGAATTTAACATGAGCACATTTTCCTTTGACATGTATATTTACTTATATTAGTATATCCAAGACAATCTGGTGCTTGATAGTCACCTGGAAGAGCTGTGAAGGTGCCAGCAACCATTCCATATGCAATACAGTGGAGAATATACATAGTGTCATATTTTTATCAAGACTGTAACAGCATAAGCTGTTTTACACTAAAACATGAGAAAAAACAAATCTGAGATTCTCTAAGAACAAAGTAAAGATGTTTTTGATTTTTTTTCCTCTGTGTTTAGAACCAGCACAGTGAGCTTTGGATCATTTCCACTCTCAAAACTGTTAAAAATTCCACTGAATAAAGAGGTCCTCAGTGTCAACAGGTCAATTATTAAAAGTATATTAATCATTACACAGGATGTACAAGTTCATGATTATTGAAAAAAATTACATTTTATTTAATGCTATTCTGTGTATGCTGATGCAGATAAGGTTCAGTTGATTACTTCTGACAAAATAGATATTTATTTGAGCAGAGGGGTTATGTGTAGATGATTCAATTAAGTACTCAGTGCCCTCAAAGTTTATGGGAAGCACTTGGTGCCCTGTTAAAATAAAACAAATTGATTGAGACTATATATGTGTACTGCAACAAGGTCTTAATGAGGAACTGCCTGCTCATCAGTGGTGCTCAGGAATCTGTGTTTTATAGCTTTCCCTGGTCTTTATGAACTTCTCTGTTTCCCCTTTGGTCTTATTCTGAAGATCTGCTATTAAATACCAAAAACCTTGTAAACAACTTCATGCCTTCTCTTTGCATGGGAAAACCTCTTCCCTTCTCGGTCTTTGATTCTCTGATTTGTCATCACTATTCTCAGAAACTTGCTAAATCTTCAGAAATAATTCATATCTTGACATCCAAAGAATGGCTTTCCCAAAGGCTAAGGTATAAACTAAGTTCTACCCCACTTTCATGTATTTACATGAATTCTTTCTGAGTCAGATCCAACATATCCAATACCTTCCCAAATCTTAGTATGAGTCATTAAGTGATCACATTTGGGTTTTATTTATACAACTATTATTATTATTATTATTATTATTATTATTATTATTATTATTATTATTACAATTAATCATCATTAAATGTTTTGTATTAACATAACATTATTTATTATTAAGTGTAATAAAATAATTGTTATAAATTATTAATAATAGTTATAATACAACAATTTGTTATTAATAATAATTGATATTTTATTTACATAACATTAAATACTAATATTAGTTAACCATCATTAATCATATGATAATAATATATATTAATTATAATTAATACATAGCATATTAATTATACATTTTATCTATAACATCAATTATTCATTAATCATGTTATTATGATTATTATAATTGTTATATTATCGTTTCATAATTAATTATATAACAATTATTAATTATTAATTAATGTTATATAAACATAAATTATATATATGTGTGTGGAATGCTTACACACTTTTAACATACCCGTTAGAAGAGTCAATAATTTTTCATTATGTCAAGAGATTTATATTATTTTAATATATTTGTTACTTTGAGTAATAATATTTTACAATAAAATAACAATGATCACAAAGGTACAAACTACTAACTGCTGCTTCATTTCCCCAACAGCTCAACTTGTATCATTAAAGTTGTTATCTACTTTACTCTGAACATTTAAAATGTAATACTATTTTTTTTCACAGTGTACCAGCATACTTCAAAACAGGTTTATACACAGAGTAGTGGCTAGCAGTGATGAAATACAGATAAATGTGACAGTCTAGATCTGACAGAGAAGTAAACTTTCACCTCACACAAAATGCTTTGATGAGTTAAGAATATTTTAAAAACTATTCTCAGCACAATTTTGTCTCATCTTTCACAGAAGTCCTGTAAAGTGGAATTATCACCATGTTTCCAGAGGCAAAAAAGGGGGTTAGATATTAATGCAAATCCTTCGGTTTCTCCCTGGGAGAGTAAAGGGGAGATGGCAAGTCTTCAAAGGACACTTTGTGCCTATCCATTTGCAGAATCCTGGATCTTTGGAGAGTTGATGATTCCAGGTCAGAGGGAAGCATCTGGTTGATACCCCAGAGATCCTTAGTATGTTACTGGGCAAATTAAGCTCAAATGCTTCAGCTGGAGCCATTCATTGACAAGTCAACTTGTGAAAATCAAGGGCAATGAGAAGCAAACAGAGGATGTCCTGCAGCGGGAGGTCATTCTCTAGGCTGCAGACATGGCAGTTCTCAAGGAAACAGGAAAATGAAGCAGGGAAGTACATGTTCTCCTAAGCAGAAACTTTGAGACATTGAAATTAAACAGAGCAGAGATGGAAGGGATCAGCTAGTTCATCCTGCTGAAAATTCTGTAACGATCCTCTGAGGATTAGCATATTGTTCAGCATGGTGTTAAATATTCCCTGCTAGGAGCTGCTGCTTTTTTTTTTTTTGAGAGACCGTTTAAACTAGAACAGGTCTTAGTATCAGGAAACAGTCTTGTCTGTAGCCTAAATATTCATATTTCTTAATTTCATCCTATTATGTCTGCTTAGACCATGACACATACTGTCAAATAACATCTATCTTGCTTAACTCCTTCAGTTACTGTCATTTGCTTTAGAAGTTCTCATCAGTCTGCCACAATAAAGCATGAAATAGAAGACATACGTTTCTCTGAAAACATCCCCAAAGGTTCAAACTTAGACAGTCCTACTGTGCCAAATATCAGGCAGGCTGCCAATAAGCTCAATTAGAATCTTTGACTAAATTAAGTAGCTCACAATCAAAGCACACAAATGGAAAAAGCCCCTTCCAAAAGAATAGCTTTCCTGCAGGTGTAACAAAATCTTTTCTTTGCAGCTCAAAATAAGTCTCAAATTATAGTGATGTTATTTGACTTTAGGAAGGCATGGATGTGTTAAGTATTTCATTGGGAATACAGTGTGGTTAGTTGGACAAGCATAAAGCATACATAATTAATTTCACTCTTGCAGTGCCTCTGCTCTTTAACATGATATTGCCGTAGCAAAAGCAGCTTATGAGGCACCATGTTTAACTGAAAACATTGAAGGGAATTGCTAAAAAAAATGAAAAATCTGGTTTCATTCCACTCTCAAAAACGCAGACAGTATGTCTGCATTTAGGGTTTTAAAGCAGACACAAGAAGAATGGCAGGTTCCTGCAGAGAAATATGTCACTGGTGATAAACAGCCCCAAAGTCAGTAGAGCAGATAATGCATTGCAGGTCAGAAAGTACACCCCTGACAATACTGCACGTGCAGGTAATACACCAAATGTCACATCTGAAGGGGGGAATGCTTTTTCTACTGCTACATCCTCAACAAATTGTAGTACATAGCTGAGTTACTCGCTGACACGGAAGCATGAAGGAGTTTTAAGTAACAGAAAATACAATGAGAGACTGAAAAAGGCAGACCACCAAAACAAAAAAAATGCAGTAAAATTAACGGCCCAACTCTCATCACAATATAAGCCAAACAGTAAATCATCTTAGATTGTAATCGTAACCCATAAAAAAGTAATTGTTCTTTATAGCTCTGCATTAAAGATTAAGCCCTCTAGACAGAAAGGCATAAGACCTTAATAAGGTTAAAAATCGCTTCCTTGTTTGTTTTTAGTCTTGACACTTTGTATCCTTTATGTGCAGGATTTTTAACAGCACATTTCACTTTAATGGATCCAGTTGAATTCATCTACATTGTTCATAATTCTTGGTTACACACATCTTGACATATCTTTACAGCTCTGACATTAACTCACTTATTCTTACCATACATAGATGAGCTGGAAATGCGAGGAGGAGATAGGAAAGTCTGCCTAAAATGGCACTGGCATCATTGCAGTGTTCCTGTATTTCACTCACATGCTCATTCTCTCAGCCCATGCTTCCTCCTTCTCCCCACCTTCCTGGATTATTAAGGAAGACCCAGACTTCAGTATTAATTCATGGCCTTTCATACAAAGCTGAAAAAACCACTGGTGGGCAGAAGTACCTGATTAATCTGGACCAAGCTTTCCCATATTTTGGGTGAACGTATCAGAAGTCAGGACCTCAGTGCACACGTACACACAAAATATATGAAGCCAAAGCAGCAGCTTCTAACTCAGAGCAGGGTGGGGTGGAGAGAAGCCCTGCCAATTAAATAGACCCCCTAAAGTCCCAGACCAGCCTAAGGAACGAATTTTAAAGGGTTTCCTTTTGTTGTACACACTATGCAGCTTCCAGATTAGCTTCACAGAAAACTGCTAAATTCAGCAGACCATTCTCAAGCAGAAGTATCTTAAAATGTAGAAATATTTTCAGTAGCAGAGGATGGCAGGTCTTTTTTTTCTATAATGAGTCACTTCTTGATGAGCTGAGAGTTTTCCTTTCAGGTTTGGAGCCAAGGAAAAATCAGGAATATGTTTGAATTATCACTTGTCTTAGCCAGCAGGAAACTCTACTAGTGCCTTACTGGCCCAGTCTTGTGCTCAGAGTTTTAAAGATCAGAAAACCTTCCTAACAGAGCAACATGGCAAATGGTCTGTTGCAGCACAGTAGAGTATGGTTAGCATTTCTCTTTCCTATCCCATAATCAAAAAGGTATTAACTCTTGGTTTCTGAGTGAAGAAGGGTAACAATTTAAGTAGATTTTACTAAAAATCCATGTTATCATCCATGGACGGTTTGAGTGCTGACAGGAATGCATCAGAATATATGAGGACCCAGCAACCCACTATTTTTTGTGGGTTTTCCATTTTATCATTTTTCAAAGTGATCTTTGCAGCAGGTTCTAATCAGGTATATGTTGACTCACAGGATTTGTGAGGATGGTGCCAGGAGTCACAGAATGGATAATAATGGAGGTGTATGCTGAAAGCTGGCAGCAAACCATTCACTTTGGGTTTTTTAAAATGGTATGCAATATCATACCCAGTTCAGCAGCCTTAGGGACAGTATCATGACACCTTCTTGCCCTAGATTTTTCATTTGCAGAATACAGAGGGACTCTGACACCTGGAGCACCTCCTCCACCCCTTCTCCTGTGGTGTCTGCAGGGCTCTTTCTCTCACATATTCCCACTCCTTTCTTCAGCTGAAATTGCTGTTGTGAAGAAACTTTTCCACCCTTCTTAAATGCACTATCCCAGAGGTGTTCCCACCATCACTGACAGGCTCAGCCCTGGCCAGCAATGGGTCCATCTTGGAACCAGGGGCATTGGCTCCATAGGACATAGGGGAAGCTTCTGGAAGCTTCTCACAGAAGACATCCTGGTACCTTTCCCTGCAAACCCAATACATGCATAAATCCCAACACAATGCATAAAAAACACACATTTACCTACAAGACCAAAATGAGGAGGCAGATTTGCTCTAGTATGTTACAGGGCTGAGTCATACAGTCAGCAGGTCATTGGAAGGCTGTTGTTTATCCATTCCCCTTTAATTACATTAATATTTAATAAGAAATCTGAGACATTTTATCCTCAGTTATGGTTAAGAAGTTCTTCCTCATGGGAAGGACTACTTAATGCAACACTCTATTTGTGCCACCACTTTTTCCCTTTCTGTGTTCATGCATTTTCCACTACTGAAAAAGAAGCCCTGTGCAACTACTTAAGTTATGGAAAACTTGCAAAGCTGGCATGTCAAATTCAAATATAAAATACTTGATATGACACCACCAGATCAAAGTGGCAAACTGTACACATGACAGCTGTCTGTAATAGTAGTCTTGTCAAGTGCTGAACTGATGGTTACATGTTGATCCAGGGACCAGGTAAAGAATCAGACTTTCTGAGAGACAATGACTTTAAATAGTTCACTGTTAAATCCAGCTCTGTCTTAATTACACAGGTCCAGCTGATGTCAACCTTCAGAAAAGATCTGAAAGATTATTTTTCCCGCTCTTAAAAACAAACATTATAAATAAACCACATAGAAATAGTGGTTTTCAAGTAAGGAAGGAAAATTTCTGTACATGGAGCAAGCCCATAATACAGTCTCAGAATAGTTAGGCATCCAAACAGAACTGGCTTTCAGTTATTCTCCCAAAGGTGTAGATATGCAGTTGTTCCTGACAGACTAACTCAAAACAGCTGCTCCATATTATTTAGTAGGCACTGCCCATGGATTGCTATCTACTGATGCCTAAAGTCAAAAAATCTTAAATCCTAATCTATTTCCTAGTTTCTAATAGAATATTTTCAGGGCGTGCATCAGCACTTTTTGTATGTCTGCCAAAGCATCATAATTGTGAAAATATGCTGTCAGTCCACACCAACTGTGGGCTGATTTGATATGAAACAACACACAGGAGCCCAGCTCCACATTAAACTCGCTCTGCCCTTGGTACTTAGGTAGATTTCTGCCACTGCCTGCTTGGGGACCTGCTGTTCTCTAAACATATCACGGAGCCTAAAGGTTCCCATTAGGGCAGTAAGAATTGCAAAGCAGATGACAAAACTAAACCCATGTCATCTTAAAGGGAGATTTGTGTCCCTTTCAAAGGAAAATTGATCTCTTAGTTTAACACCACAGCAATACAAGCCTGGTAGCTGGGAACCACTTGTCACTCTGACAAAGCTGTCTCACATTGTGAGATGATGCTATTAAAAACTAAAAACTTTTCCATTAAAATTATTAATTTACTTAAAAAAGCAAACACACAATACCAGTAACCACTGCCCTGACTAATCACTTCTACCTCAGTTGCAGGTGACATAAGATGATATTGTCTCTTACACATCTTCCAGAATGACCTCACACCTCATCCTGTTCTTCAGGTACTTTCCAGGCATCAGGAAATTATTTAGGCAGAGAAAGTATCCAGCAGTCTGAACTGTTTGTAGCATGATGTGAAACCTGTGAAATGCTTTTCTTTGTTCACGCACAGACTAGGTGATTGCTTTGATAGCAACAGTTCATACTGCTACAAAGAAAAACTTAAGAGGATGAGAAAGATTTGAAACATTCCTGAGTGAAATCTGAAGGGTTTTAGCAGGATAACGACTTCTTTTTCTCACTGAGGGGAGTCTGGTAAGGAAATCTCACAGTAAGAGATTTGTCATGTATCAGGAAAGCAAATGAAAGACCCAGCTTTTACCTCCATAAGAACTTCAAGCGTTTTCTGTCTATAACCCCCGTTGATATTTTCCCACCAAAACATTAGTTTGTATTCTTTTCTCCAGACAGCTTGAGATGAAAACTCTGAAACAGCCCAGGACTCTGTGTGTGGACCTTATGTGATGGAACTGCACAGTCATTTTTAAATTTTTTATGTGTTTCTTGAGCACAACCTGTCTTCCCCCCCCCCCCTCCAGGAATAGGATATCACCATTGCTTTGCTCTGAGCTGAGTGAATGCAGCTGACCTTTTCCAGGTTCTTGGCATTAGCACACTATTTCCCAGAGTCCCACACTTCTGGGCAGTCCTGTTTCTAGTCTGTCTCTGAATAGAAACAATGAGGTGATGGACACTTTCCACAGACTTTGCAAAAGAGGCTTGGAAAATCACATAGTCATCACTTTAAAATTACAACAAACATATCAAGATGAAAAAATTCTGATCTTATTTCCTCAGCCTGCTGTGCTATCTGGAAACACTCCCTATGTTGAGGTTGATGAGCTAGAGATTAATGAGTTAGGGGTGAGGATCCTCCCTTTTTCCTTTTATAGAGCTTTATGTTTCTGGTTTCCTCCACTGTTCTCTAAATATCTGGAAGGACTCTCCTTCTAAAAAAGCAAGATCATATTGCTGTGAGACTCTGATAGGATTCACCAGGTCTTCAAAATCAGATGTTCAGAAGGAGTGTAGTTTTGCATTAGCCTACAAGATGTCATTTCTAAAAGAGCAGCAGTCTGCTAAAAGTAAGATGTTCTAAAATTTCCTAATCATTTTGACCTAGTTAAAAGATGTGTTTAAAAAAATACTAAGAGAATTATTTTACACTAAGATATGATCTCAAAATGTTTTGAATTCGTTTTTTTACTGGCATATCTAAGTGAAAAATTAACAAGAAGCCACAATCCTATAAATCTTAATTTAAGGTTCCTGATGCAGTTTCATCTGTTAATATAAACAATATAAATATTAGACAGATTTATATTGGTCATGTAAGTCATTGGTATGATTGTAATTGCCAGCAGGTCAAATTTCATCTGAATTTGTCTTTCTCTTGTACCTGCAACATGACTTTACTTTCACTGCAATGCACTTAGAACAGAGACTGAAGTGAGAAAAAGACAGAAGGCACAGAGAGACCCTACTAACATGACTGCACAAGGATTTTATACTATATGTTTACAAAATATGGGACAGTAATATGAAATGAGTTTCATCCCTTTGGTAAAAAATGTAATTTTCATACTTATTATGCTATCGATAAAATTGCTCTCTTTCTTCTGTCTCTTGAGTTACATGTGATTCAGCTGGGAGAAGACTGCTATGAGAGGAGAAGAACACTGTGAAAGCAGAATAAAGTTGGATTGGAAGTGAATGTTGTCACCGTTTAGATTATTTACTTATTGAACTGTCCTGATGGAGTCGGTGCATTGGTAACATCAGGACACCTCAAAGCTGCAGAGGAAACAAGTGACTTGAAAGTTAGGACAGCAGGATGCAAATGAACCAGACAGCTCCAGTTAGACAGTAAGTCTGAGACACACTTTTACTTACTTGCACAAAACGTTTCCTGCCAGCCTTCCTTTTTGGGGGAGTGGAGATATCACAGAGGATGTGTTTGGATAGGTCAGTGCTCAGCACACAGTCTGGCAGACTCGTCTTTGTTCCACTTGGCCTTGCAGCACCATCCTGTGGTTACTGTTGAGGACAGGAGATGGGCTGCCACCAAGTGCCACCTGCCTGCCCCGAGACAGGGGAGTGTGCGAGCAAAGCCCGTGCGGAGGAGAGATGGGGATAACAAGCACTCAGAATCAAGAACACTGTGTGCTTTCTGAAGGTCATTTGGGTTCTTCTCCCTCATTATTAAGTTTAATAATTTATACTATTTGAGCTATTTCTTTTTATATCTCTTGCTTAAATAATGAGATTTAGGTCTTTGTTTAGGCTTTCCAAACATAAAACCATGGCTGATCCTCACACTTCTTCTATATTCCACCCGACTTTAATGCATTAGAACTTTTCTGCTCATTATTCTGACTGTGGAAGGAAGAATAACAGCTTGAAATCATGCAACTCCTCTTCTGGTTTTGGTGGGGTTTTGTTTTTTGGCTTTTTTTTTTTTTGAGGGGAGGAGAAAGAAAGGTCCTCTACTGTAGAGAAAAGAAGTGGTTTATAAGTATTCATTCTCTGGAAATTCTATAAGGGAATGAGTAAAAAGCCATGTTTCCATTTATTTTGGTCTCCAAACTAAAATGATTTAGGCTTACTAAAATTAAAAAACATTGAAAAGTGTATAGTCACTACATGGCTGTTAAAATATGTAGACACACTAACTCATGGATCTAGTGTGCCCTTCAAAGTGTTAAATCTGTTAGAAAAGAGCTAGCATATCATGGTCTATTTTTCTGTCAGATTTGTAGCATTTACTAACCTATAGCCTCAATAACAATGGACAATAAATCTGAATTTGTTGGAAGTGAAGCAGATCCTGGCCTTGACCTAAACAATTGCTTCTATGGGGTTGTTTATTGTTCCTGGTTTAAATCATGGAGAATTTCTTCATTTCCAGCAGTTTGAATCCAGCTGAGGGGAAGAGCAGTATACCTATGCTGGAAAGGGAGAAAGCCTTTGACTCTATCACGTGGCAATTTCTGACAAAAACACTGGTATTTGTCACACCATTCAGAGTGGTACAATATTTAAAAGACATTATATGTACAGCTGTATAGGAGGCAGGGAGGGAAAGCAACTTGATTTTATGCTGAAGCATACTTCTTCCCTAGCAGAAACAATGAGAAAAAGACAATATCAGAATGTGCATGAAGTATGAAATCTCTCAAGCTTTTTGAAAAAGGGTTTTCATCTGTAAGTACAGATCTCAGCAATCCAGCCAATTTTATTGCATGTGCAGGTACAATAAAACCATGGTCTTGTCACTGTCACCACAATAAAAACTCAGTGGTTAAATTCTGTAGCCAATCATACCATACATTCCTTAGGTCACAGATGTTGCCTGTTCCAGCCAATGTGGCATTGGCCTATTTTAACTAATAAACAAGACTTTGCTTCCTCCTAAGTTAAATCTGTTGAAGACATGGTCCAGTATGCATTTCTTCACCCTGTTTCCTTCCAGATTCTGGGTGTTAAATGGGCCTTTGTCTCTATTCATCTTCCCAAGCTACTCTAAAAACTTCCATGTGTAGGCTCACAGTTAAATCAGAATTGGGGAATTGGCAGAGCAGGGTGAAATACATTCACTCAATGCAACTATTATATTTTCCTACTCTTGAGTCTTGCTCATATTTCTATACATTTTTCTTGCATAAAATGAAACTGAATATCCACTTTCCTGGAGAAATAAAATTCTTTTCACAGCAGAGTGCATTTGTCACCAGCTACAGAATTCACAGGTTAAAATTTGTTAATATGTGATTATAGTCAAATAAAGGAACAGCAAAGTACATTATCATAGCAGGGTGGACAACAAATTCCTTGAAAGGAAAACATTGTCATTTTTTGTGCTTCTCAAAGCCTGGCTACATTACTTTTGGTATTCTTAGGATAGTTAAATCTTTTCAGGCACACAGCTTGTCATGCCATATAGACTCTAAAGCTGGCTCCTAAATTGTTTTGGTGCTTCACAGACTTTAGAGTACTATAGTTTAGTGAAACTCTTAAACTAGATGAGATTATTGACACCATCATTTTGCTATAAAACAAACTTTTTTTTCCCTGTAATGCTTAAATGTTTGTTGTCCTTTTCCATAGTATTTACCAAACTGCTCCTCAGTAACAACAATTTATATGTCCTAACCATATTTTCATTTATGCTCACTAAGTAGCTGATTGGTTCCAAAGAATATCCCTAAACCATCACTTTCCATCAATCCTTTTTGCCCCCTGAAAGAAATGTTTTACCCAGAACCTCATAACACTGAAGATTTTCTGCAGCTCTGGGATGTATTCAAGACATGACACCTCCTATGCTCTCTGTTAAGAAATATTACAAAATGTCCAAATTACCCACAGTCTGATCTGGGAATAGATTATTCTGTGATGAATTCACGGGGCTACTCAGTATTCAGCATTACTCCATGAGGGAAATTTCACCCAGAACGAAGCCATTTTATTTGATTAGGGAACATCAACATTAACATTCTCAACTTGTCAAGAATTCTGTTACAACAGCCAGTCTGTGGGCGCCTGTGCCGTGCAGCAAGAAGTGCCTTAAGTGTTAAGGATACGAATATTGCTTAGTAGGAAGGAGATAACAGGTCTGTGTCCCTGTGAGTCTGAGGACTTGTTCCTTATCAAGGAAGATAGACTGAGAGATGGAGTTGAGCAAAAGTCACAGTAGTGCAGGTGGCATAAATGACGACTGAGAAGGAGAAGGTCGTGCCTTCAGCATTCCCGGGAGCACAATAAACAGCAGCAGATCATTTAATATTGCACCAGAACAGACTCAAGTCAGACACTACAAAAAACCTTCTAACAATTGAGACAGGTAAATTTTGGAACATGCTGCCTAGACAGACAGTTGATAACAGCTTACAGGAAAGGGATGGTCCCAGTGACTGTTAGAGTTGTTCCAGACACATTTCTCTACAATTATGTAGCTGTTTTTCTATGTTTTGGTACTAAATGCCAAATTAGCAAAGTATTGGAAAATATATTTATTTCCAGTCTTCTGGACTTTTCTTTTTGACTTCTTCCTTCACAGTTGTCTCCAGACAAAGAATTCAACCATTTTAAATAGATAAGCAAGAGACTTGACTTATGCTTTATGGCTTTGAATTCCACAGACAGACTTCAGCATAGTCTCGAATAACACTGCTAAACACTTCAGTGATTCTGACAGCTTCCCAGCTATCACTTGCTGTTGCTTTCACGACTGAAAATCCAAGTTGTTATCCATAAAATATGGATGATAAACACAAATTGTTGCCTCCCACATGTTCTTGGGCTTTCATGGCTTTCTTAGGTAACACATGGCACCAATGAGGTGGTCAAATTGCTCGTTGTCTTCATTTATCCTTGGATAGCCAAAACCAGCCACTGCTCAACAGCTCAGAGCTGCTGTCCCAGGGTGAATGTGCAAGAAGTAGACTGAGAAAACATCATGAACTAATAGGCAAACACTTCTTTTCATCTGATCTCACTCTCTTTCTTTTGCAGAGTGAGATCTGACCTCACTGCAGGCAGGATTTGGCCTGGTAACTGAGTAGAACTCAGGAGTCATGGCAGAACTAATGCAGAAGAGGAATGGAGTATTTCATGGCATTCCAGGTAACCTCACAGGAATGTTGCAGTGTCTTGCCACACTTCATCTAAAGAGAAACTTGAAATATTGCTTTCCAAATTTTAAATGGAAGAAAAATGGCCACTTTTATTTTAATAGGCACCAAGCATAATGGATTATAAAACAATCTCTGACTTAATGCAAGACCTTTAAAAGGATAAAAATTGAAATACAAGACATGTTTCAGACCTTTCCTAAAATTTCTCACACCTTAACAGTATTTTTTTTTACTTTCAAATTCAGACTTGTTTTACTTCTGGTGGAACACAGAGTATTTCTCTTCCTTAACCTTGTTAATGACATTTTAGTCCTGTAGAATTTAATAAAGGACAATGACTTTAATGAAATCAATGGCTTTCTTGAGTAGGAGAGTTTTGGGGAATGGTGTGGCAGAAATCAAGTTTTTTAGTACCAAAATATTATGAAATACAGAATGTTTATTTGGAATAAAATTTTTCACACACCCCCACACCGTAATCTTTAGATATATATATAAATATGAAAACCCTGATTTGCAGAGGGATTTTTGTATCCATTAAGATTTCTGCAAGTACTCACACAGGTTCATGTATATATATTTAACTACAGGGCTGTAGTTTCACAGGTTTATGTGGAGAAAAGAAAAGCAGACACCATTACTCCTACTGCTAAGAGAAAGTATTTTATATTCATACTGCTGCAAGATACACCTGAGAAGGAAAGGTTTAACAGGAGGCAATATTCTGAAGGATTGACTGATGCTCTTCTCTGACCTTCCTAAGAGGGGAAAAGTTTATTAGTTATTTTGATGCTGCTGGAAATTTGTACTTGGATTTTGTGTGTCACTGAGGGCTGAGTTGATATGTGTCAGTGCTATTCCAGGGCAGTGTTCCATAAGCTAGATGTTACATTCAATCATGTTTTGGCCACTGATAACAAGGAAAATCAATAGAAATTCCAAAATATGATTAAAGAATGTCTACCCAGGAAAATGTATTGTTATACTCAAAACCATACAATTATACCACTCTCCCTGTTAGTGTGAGACTCCATCTTTGAGATTTAGCTGTTGTTTTTAACTTGTCTTTCCTTTTTTTATATATTTTTTGTGACTTTGCCAAAATTCAACCACTTCCAAGGAGACACAAACACTCTGAACGATGCTGTAAACCCTGAACCAATGTGTTTATACTGAAAGTTGTGTTGCTGCAGCTCCATCACTAAATTTCTCCATTTCAACATTCCTCATGGTCTGCTTAAGCTTGTTTAATACCTTATAGCCCATTGTTTTGTTCATAGGGAAGGGACATACAGAAGGGCAGACCTGCAGAATGGCATTAAAGGAGATGACTGCAGCTGCTGTCATGGTGAAATACCAGACTCCAGTCAGTAAAGACACTGTAATGTAGCTGAAATGCACGATTTTCTCACATATTCCAAAGCACATTTACAGAACTCTACCTCCACATTCTTCTAGTAATCAAAAAAACTAAAACCTCATTGACCTATTCTATTTGCTGTTTCATAATGGTGGATTTAATATTATGATGATAATAATACAAGATGCACAAAAAACACCTTTAAACATGCAAACACATTTTTATAAAGCAAATTGTTTAATCTTTCCAAGGCTCCAGATGGCACCATCAGGTTTTTTTTATTTTTTTTTTTTTAAAGACTGTAGGGAAGTTACTGTACATGTCTGCTAGTTTACTGCAGTTTTTAGCATCTTCTGTAAAACTGTTGGAAGAGCAAAGGCTTTCCTAACAGGAAAAAAATACATATGAAGCAAGAGCAGAAATCAAAGCGAAGAGTTCAGGAAGTTCAGATTAATTTGCTAGTTGAGGCTCTTAGTACCAGGCACATTTATATGAATTGCATTCAGCTGTCATGTGCTTGTCACTGATTTCTTACCAATTTTTTCTCTCATTAATTTTATTGCCTTACATTTTTTTATTTATTATATAAAGAATGTATCTACAAATGAGAGTTACTAACCTCCTATTAGAACTATTAAAGCTTGGGGATATCAAGCAATGTCTTCTATTTGACAGAAAACACTTAATCAAACTCCAAAACCGATGGCTGCAAATGAAAACCTCAAATTTACAAATCTTATTTTTTTCTTTAAATGGTGAATAAAGATTTATTTGCTTGCATCTGGAATGACTCTGACTCTGCAGTGAGAAAGCAATTAAAAAAAAAAAGGCAGGTAGAGCCACTGTATAGTCTGAAATAAGATGAAAAGGAATTGAACACATTTGTGAAATGCTTTTAAAACAAAGTAGTCTTTTTAAACTGAGCACTGCTCAGAGGACAGGATGGCAATTTATGCTGTGGGAACCAGTCTATTCCACAGCAGCCCATGGTAAATCTGCCACAGAACAGGGAGCCAAGAGCCATGGCACACTGAACAGAGTCATAAGAGGAAACTCCTCCTAGTTTTTGGCTTCCACCTTCTTCCAAACCCATTAGAGGAGTGTTATTGGCACTACTACCTCTGCATTGAGGAAGAAATCAGCAGCATCTCGGTTCCTGTGAAGGAAACTCAGGAGGAGTCAGGAGACGATGAGAACATACAACCTCTAATTTGGAAATGAAAAATCAGATTTAGCACTGAAATGAGGGTGCCAAGGCCTCATCTGCAGGCCAAACTCTCCAACTGTTTCCATCAGTGTTGTATGGGAAATGAACACATAGTCTGGGATGGGGAAAACCAACTGGCAGTGGGATGGTGCTGAACATTTTGACAGGCTCAAGGGTGTCACATTTGATAAGAGACTGACTGCAATTATTTATTTGGAAGAAAGAGAATGGCACATACGTATTTGTACATACACAAAGTATAGAGACAAAGAGACATTTAGAGAAGTTCAAGAGTGTTGAATGATTCCTACCAGTTTGAAGCCAATGCTGGTCCCCTGGAGCCTGGAAGTTCTATTAAATGAAGCTGCCTGCCTTTTAATGGATGAGGCAATAAGACTGTGACTAAAAGAAGAAACCATATATCAGAATTTTTCACAAATAAGCTATATGAGATCAAGAAATGACTCTACTAGTAAATAACATTAAACTGTTATTTCTGTCTAGGTGGGTGGGTTTGAGATGCAGAGCTTATTGTTAACCAAAATAACAAAATGCTGTATGCCTGAAAAGCTATTTTGGAGATAGTCTGACTAGAGATGTGGACAATATGTTAGAAAGCTTTGGTACATTTTGGTAAGTAAATAGTTGTTTATATTCCAAGTTAATTTAATCTTTAAAGAAGGCAAGTTGAACAAATATAAGCTTTTATTTTTTCTTTTTACAAAGTAGAATTTCTTTATGGAGAAAATCCTGAATTGGCATTTTTGCTTCAATTGAAACTTGTAATAGGAAAGCAAATCTTTCGTGGCTTTAATCAGAAACATTAGGGCTTGAAGTCTGAACAACTGTTTACTATTCCACTATCTGATAAAACTTCAGAACCCCAGGGAAACTAATTTAAAAGGAAGACCTGAGGTCCAGATAAGCTTCTGCAAATCTAAAACTAGTGTCCAAAATGGAAGCGAGAGTTTCACTTTACCTGATAAATCTCCCTCTGAACAGTGGTGTTATAATTAATGAACAATAAGGAAGAGAAGAATACGATAACCACCTCAAATCCCTTGATTCCTAACTCACCAGAAATGGAAGGAAAACAGGTTTCAGAGTAATTTTAAGCTGTAATGTGTACTACATTGTACAGAAAAAGAAAGTTTGCCTAACTACTTAAGCATTAGTTAAAGGAAAAAGAGGGGAAAAAAGGCAAGAAAAGTTGTTAAATTGAGCTTTGATCTCTTTGAAGAGCTTTAACGACAATTGTCAAGGTGTTTGGGGGTAAATTTTATTCTTCATGGTTGATACATTAAATATCACCTAGACTGTTAGGAAGCCCCGATTCAGCAGAATATTTAAGCTGCTAATTAAATCTTTCCCTATTCAGCAAAGTGCCTGACATTATATGGACTTTCGTAAAGGAAAAAAAAAAGAGAATTTTGAAAAAATGACCTTTTAGGGAAATCAAATTAAATAGAAAGAGGAAAGAAACGTATTTTACTATAGTCAAACATGTTTTCATTTCCTATTGGACTGAGTAAGGTAACCTTTTAAAAATGAAGTGATGATAAAGTTTTGATAAACACACTCAGTACATCAACCAAAGAAAAATTTAAGAAACAACAAGCACAAAGGAGAAAACCTTTTCAACATATATAGTGTCAATACATTAGGCATTCAGAGAAGCCAAATGCCTTCCATATGGTCCCTGTGTCAAAAAAAGAGGTGATTCTTACTTTAGAATCCCTCTCTGTGGAGGAATCAAAAAATCTCTGTGAAGCTGAAGTGACCACTGAAGAGATTCCTGGACAGTTTTATATTATGAACAATATTAAATCTCAAGAACCAAACAATATTTATCTGAGACTTCTAATGGAAGTCAAATAGACAAATCACTCACAGCAGTGAATAACCATTGACTTAAAATCACCTTGGCATCTGAGCGAGGCACAAATATGGTGCCAAATTTTAGAAGGATGCCAGGAGAGATGTAGAGAAATAACTTGTCTGGAAATCTGACATCTATAGAAACTGTAAGAAAAAAATGTAAGGGGCATCTTGACAAAGATAATGTACTTCAAGAGAGTCAACCTGCCTTCTGTTAAAGGAAATTGCACCTTAAAAACATAAAAATTCTCTGAAAAGGTCACCTCTGTGCGGTAGAAGTGATACAGTTAATAAAAGTCTACATGCATTTCTAAAAGGCTTTCAACAAATTTCTCCATCAAGGCTTTGAAAATAACTAAGAAGCTATGGCATAAGAGGGAATGTCATGGATAAATGATGGCTTAACAGATAGGCAACAAAACGTAGGAATAAATGATCTGCCCTCCTGACGAAGGGAGGTCGCTAATGGCATTCTGCAGGGATATGGACTGGGGCTGCTGAACGTTCACAGCATGGAAAAGGGTAGGCAGGTGATAGTTCAACACCTGAAAATCATTTGAAGGAGTAAGGACAAAGAGCATCTGTGAAGAAATGCAGAAGGATTTTAAGATAGAGCAGCTACACACTAACACCAGGCAAAACTCAATGATAAAAAACATGAAGTGATGCATGTTGGGTGAGCAGAGAAATCCTAATTTCACATATAAAAAAACAGGCTCTGAGGTGAATATTTTAATTCAGGACCAAGACATTGGGGGCTGTTATAAATACTTCCATGAAAATATCAGCTCAGCAACAGCTTGAAAGACAAAGCAGATGTGAATCATTGTGTTAGTTAACAAAGCACCACAAGCAAACTGATTTACTGATGTCTTGCTTTTTGTCTACTAACCTTGTCATAAAGTTAATTAACTTTTTACAATATATATCCACATTCTGTTTATTTTTCTATACTGTACAGAATTATTCTGGAGACTGGCACAAAGTGAAGAGAGAATTTCTGCATATTACAGAGCCTGATAGCAAAGACTAATGAAAAACTCACATTGTAACAGCCACTTTGATTTTCCCTATGCAGAAAAGATGGAAACAAAAATTACTAAAAAAGTAAAAATGTCCTATAAGTTTTTAGAAACACCTACACAGTGAGTGGGCAGCTCCTTCTGTGAGACTACTATTTACACTATTTCAGGATCTTTCCTCAGACATATATCGTATTAAATTAATCTTAGGGAAAATGCAACATCCCAGAAGACTCATAGTGATCTAAGGTTCTGTTTGCCTTTCCAAAGCTCTTCCATTCATTTTTTGGCAAAGATCTTTCTAATGTAATTTTGAGATTTCATATTACACAGCTCAACAAAAGTGTTGAGGAAGCTCAAAAAAGGAAGATGTACAATTTATAATAAATCCACTCCTAGATTATATATTGTCTATTTACCATGTCAGCTGCTCCATCAGAGACAATGCAATGATACATCACCCCAAGCTGTTCTCTACACTCTCCCAGAACACATTTAAGGAAAGGCACAGAATGATATTTCCTTTTTAGCTCCCACACCTTCACAAACTTTTCCAGAACCTAAAGGAGACAGAGCAAAACAATCCCTCTCATTAATTCCTTGTATTCACAATGTCTATGATCAGTGTTCAGGGTTCAACAATAAGATAACAAAAAGTAAATTAAAAAAATTAACATTAACAAACTTATAATTTCAACATAAGTTTGGTTTGGGGCTTTTGGTTGGAGATTTTTTTGTGCCAGAAGTATTCAGAAATTCTTAAAAGAAAGTATTTCCTCTTCAGTAAGGGGAATCATGACCAGGAAAAATATGCAGAAAGAAATAGGGAAATGCTAAGTAGGATATTCAAATTTCACACAGACTATTTCTGTTAATACGTTTATTCAAATCTACTGCATGTGTAGTAATGAAGAGATGTATTATAGGCTTACCAATAGGATTCATAAAATCATAGAATAATTTAGGTTGGAAGGAACCTCTGGAGCCCAGTGGTGCAGCTCACAGCAGGGCTAAGCAGAGCAGAGTGCTCAGAGTCACCCAGCCTTAGTGTCTCAAAGGACAGAGATTCCACACCCTGTGATACCTTGTTCCGGGGTCTGACACTCACATGGTAAAAAAATTCTTGTCTCTAACTGCAATACCCATTGCTTTTTTGTCCATTGTGTCTCAGCTTATTCCCTATGAATTCCTAAAAAGAGTCTGGCTCTGCCTCCTCTATATCTCCCCACCAGGAGCTGTTGACAGCAATTAGAGAACACATTTGTCTTCTCTTCCAAATGCTGAACAGACTGATTCCTCTGACTGCCCCAAAGACAGAATAAAGACCACAACGGCCAAAGAACAGTCCAGAGCAACTATTAAGTGCCACTGCTACAGGATGATTCCTCTGTTTATACAGACTTGAATCCTTAATGAGGTTTTGTGATAGAAGCACAGTTCAAGCTTCTAAGGAACAAAACAAAGTCAAAATCAGAAAACCTCCCCCAAAGTTTCATATCTACTTGGTTGCTATAAGTAAACTTTGTGCCTGGAAATGTGTTTGGCCAGAACTCACACCTGAGCTGAAGGAAGCTCAGTTCAAGTGTTCTGGGGGATGCTCCAGGCCCTGCCTGCCAGCCCACCCTCCCCAGCACTGTCTCACACCTTCCTGGACATCCCCATCATCCACCTGCTGCTCCAGCACCACCAGGAACCCAACCCAACCCAACTGACCCTGCAGCCCCTTTTATTCAAACACCAGACAGTCAGGAGTCAGCCACCAACCACAGACCTGCCAACCACAGCCCATCTGGGGACTGCAGAACCTTCCAGAAGCTTCCAGAAGCAACTGAAAGCAGCAGCCTTGTTCTCAGGAAAATAAATACAGTGAAAACAGAGAACCAGAAGCAAACAAGTAACTAAGTCAACAAATTCTGATTAGATATAACTGAAAATTAATTCACAGGGAGGGTGAGAGGTGCTGGAACAGGAGCTGAGCTAGGTAAGCCCCAACCTAATCAAACCTTAGCTCTGCCTTAGATGGTGGGATGGACCAGGTGGTCTCCAAATGTCCCTTCTAACCAGATTGGCAATCATTCTCTGATTTATACCAGTGAAAATACATGGTCTCATATTCATTGGAATCCACAACTGAGCTCAAGAACCTGAGGGGATGGGATGGCTGTGAGTAAGGAGCATAAGAGAGGTTGTAGTGGATACAAGCCAGAAGTCTGCCTTGCCCAGGGGAGGTACACTTTGATGAGACAATAAATAGATGCTAAAGTAGGTACAGTACTTCCTCTGCAGCTCCATCAGGATCCAACCATTTGTAGTTTCAGCATTTCCTGAGCTGACATTGTTCCTACATTTAATAAAAAACCAGCATATTTCTCTGAGGGTTTTCTGTGCGTCCTCTTGAACCTTTTAAGCTCTAAGCAGTGACAGAATCCTGTAACCAGGAATGCCAGATGTGAACTGCAGCCACCTGAAGAGTCACCTTTCCTGGCCTGCTTTGAACTCTTTGTTCTGGCTCTTTGACGGGCAATTAATTCCTCTTCACCTGTCAGACACCACTCATCATTTTCTAATATACTTCTAATCACTCCACTTTTGAGTTTATTGCCACTTTACACATGTCATTCCAGAGTGACAGGACCCAGTGAAACGGTGAGGCAGGGTGGATCTAGGTCCTGAAGAGATCCAGGCTTGGCTGGAGAAACCTGTGCAGCCACTAAGCCTGCTCATGAGGAAAGGGTCGAGTATTAGCTCTTCTGAAAGCCCCAAGACAATTACTCCTCTTCTGTACATTCACTGCAGTCACCCAAGGACCTGGATGGGGCTGTGTTTGTTCCTGGTGCATCACCAGGGGTCACTGGCTTTTGAGACTGGAACATCTCATGTTACCTGCAGCTGATGTGACAGATGTGGAATAAGACAGAGGACAGCCCCAGTTCATGTGGGACCTGGCATATGGGAGCTTTCAGTATTAAAAATAGCTGCCCATCTCAGACCTGGGAGATGCAGCAGAAAAGAAATGAGTGAAGACAGGATAATGTCATCCTAATGATTCATGCCATGTTGTGCAGCTGGGCCAATTATATTTTATGACTGACTGATCAGACAGGAAACGGAGATATTTTTCCCCAACATTATCAGTGCTTTGTGTTCCCTATACTACACTTACAAAGAAAACTTTTTTTATAAATTATTTTTATTAAGTTTTGAATCCCTCCCAAATTACACAATTGGGATACACCAAACTCACCCTGGAAAGTGATCCTCTGCCAGGCAGCCATTCCTTCATCCACACAGAGCTCCTTCTGCACAGCTGCCAAATTCAGCCTGTACCAGAGATTAGATCAACACTTGCCAGACACTGATCTCAAAATCAGAGCAAACCAAGACAGTATATCTCAGTTTAAAACCCTTAGTACACTTGTAGTCATTTGTCTAGAGGTGTTCTTGTACAGAAATATACCACAAACAAAGACATTGCCTGTTTTAATATTCAGCATAAGGTCTGAATTCTGGAGGGAGAAGATGGTGTGAAGGATACCAACAGCAGGGCAAGGAACGTAAACTACTGAAGGCAGAAAGAAAGGAGTTTAATCTTCAAAGTAATTATTAATTTTACTAATTAATACTAAAAACGTTTTCTTTTTGGCAGGTAGTGAGAGATAAATCAGGGCACTCTAAAATAAATTAAGAAAAGATATATTTTCACCACTATAAGACAAATCCTATTCATTTAGTACATGAATCAAGGTCCACTGAGAGCTGATGAAAATCTTTTGGACAACTTCACTGGATTTTGGTTCTGATCACTCAGCTCCTGAAAATTCCAGCCCTCAGCAAAGCTTATGAATAAGGACTCATGATTTAAACAGAATAATCTATATTTCACTCCAAGTTATATTCAGAAAATAATCTGGATAAAGAATGTTCCTAACCTTTTATCTGTAGCATTCTGCCAACTAAATCATTCCTCTTCCTGTCACATTTGAAACAAGGAAATATTTTGTCAGACAGCTCTCAAACAGCAGCAGAGGTTTTATCACAGGTTTAAAATGGAAAGTGATACTGCTGTTAAAATCTAGTCTTGCTAACACATAAATCTACTGACATTATTGAGGTTGCCCTTCCAGTGTATTTCTGCATGTTTTACTAGATTTATGATGACTACATATAGATGGAAAAACAGATGAGGTTGAATAGAAGATATGACAAATGCATTTTCTCTGGTTCTGCTTTGACCTGCTCATACTATATTGAAAAAGCGTTTGTCTCTCTCTATATATATATATACACATGTATATAAATACATAAATAGTATGTCAATATATCACTGAAAACAATTTGTAATGAAATCTATGTACCCGTGTCAACATGATAAAAGCTGAGAAAAAAAATAAATTAATACCTGACTCTTTCTTATATTTCAATTAAATCTGATAGAAAAAGTTCATTATGTACTTAATTTTATGTTTCCAGATTATTGTAAAGTTCTGAAGGAAATTTGCATATTCTCCAGGCAGAAGTTGCTTTTCTTCAAGACCACTGCTGATTGTGCAATGTTTTTGAATCACAATCAGATAAAATGTCTTTATTCCAGAGACACAGCACATAAAGCTAATGACAATATAGGTATTTGGAGACATTCTGTTCCTTCAGGACTGAACAAAATGGGTTTGTAAATCCCATAGTTCCAGCCTGTGGTTTTCCTCTGCGGAAAATACTATCTCAGACAAAAAATTTCTCTTGCTTTTTACTCTTTTGGTCACAAAATACAAAGCACATTTGGTTTCAACATATGGCCAGTGAATTCCTTGGAAACAATCCCTTGATTTCAACAGGAATTGGATCAAGTTTGAGGTCTCAAACTTGTTACTTGATTTGAGCATTAATTTGGAATCTCTGGTAATAGGATCATGGGTCAAGGAATGGCTGCCAAATCTCAAATTCCCCAATGGCAGCAGCAATTTCAAATCCTGTTCAGAAGTGTACTACTTCCAGGTTGTTGATGTAGCTGTATGATATGTAGTGCAGCACACAGGTTACATTGATATTAGAATATATAAAATATATTCCTTCAGCACTGGCCTTCAGGATTACATAAACAAAATTCTTGTAACATAACGGCTGCATAAAACTCTTCTAGCAGCTCTTTAACTTACCAGCCCCAATGACATGAAGATGGTCACTGTGTGTCCGGAGCAACTTACTATTATTTTTTAGATTATGAGATGTAATATATATGTCTTCTTGAAGATATCTTCCTCCCCTCCCACCTGTCTTCCCCCTAAGAAAATTCAGTTCATAGTGAAATACTAGGAAATCAGGCATTTGAGATGGCAAACTGAAACCAAGGGAAACTTGATTATCCCAAGAATTCAGGACAGGATCACAGAAACAGGGAGGAATAGAATTACAAATTCTGTTCTCCTTGACTGTTTTTAGACTGCTTTACTTCTTTTTGATGACTACCATTGCTTTCACCAATTTGACATTCCTAATTGTTCCTGAGCAGGTCTGTTTGAATCCAAGAGAATCTGTACAACAAAAACATCTAAAGGAAATGGCACTGTGAACGTGACATACTGCTGCACAGGACTCAGGAGCCTTCTATTTGTAAGAACAAGATTTTGCAGATGCATTTAGAAATGTGGCACAGCTTCTTTTGGGCTTTTTCCAAAGAAAACTACTGTGGAATGCAAATATCTTTGGGGGATATGGTCTAAATACCACACTGTGAAAAACAGGGTGCTGTAGTGAAAAATTCCTGAACCAGTGCCAGAAAACTCATTGACATGAATGGATTGTAATAGGGAGGAAACAAATTCTGGCTGCAGGAGCTGTTTTTAATTAATTGCCTTAGATCTCATTCCTGTCCTGCCCTTGATGCTGTCACTCACTGGTTCAGAATGCTGCCAACTCAGCAGTGCTCACTTTCTCACAACAAGTGGCAGCATTTTCACCTGTTCTTTGCACAGCTGTTTAACAACTGCCAACCTGCAGCTCACCAGGAACTGAGATGTAATTCTGCTGCACAGGAATAGAGTTCTACCTGCTTCATTTGAGACATGGAACACCTGCCCTTACAACTGCTCACGAACACAAACACTACCTTAGAAGGCTGCTGGAAGTGCAGAAACCTACCTTGGACCTTTTTGCCCTTGCAAGGTGGGCAAAATATCTACACTGATTAAAAAGAAGAATAAAAATCCCATTTCCTGTTATGAAAATGGAGTAGTTAATGTGACTGGAGATTCTTTTTGTTGCGTTGCAAATATTCTATTCACAATATTCAATTTGAGTACAAGTTGCAGTATTTGAGGTTCTTTGAATAATTCAGATGCATTCATTTACTCTTGATTAGTGGATCAGGTTCTTCAAAAAGTGAGTATTTATTTTATTTTATGACACGTAGCATTAATAATGTATTACCTTTCTCACAAGCTGCTTTTTAAAGAAAGCAATGAAAATATGCAAGGAGACAAGACTTCTGAATAGATATTAAGGAACCATGGAGTCACTTAAGCTGTCATTTTGGAAATAGTCTATCATACCTGCTATTTCTTACAGAGGAAAAATACAATCTCGATAATGCAGGAGAGAGAGTAACCTGGGCTGAACAGATGATGCAATGCCAGAGAATTACAGCACAGCTTTCTGGGCAATAAATGACAGGGAGGCAATTGCATTCTATGCCTTCACTGTGATGAGTATCTCTTTGAAGAACATCTTGAAGTGTTTTTATGCAGTCGTACAAGGATTATCAAATACTGATTGAAAATTGTGGTGGGGAAAGGCCAAATAAAATTACCGGGACCAGTGGTAATATTAGTTATGGCAAATGAAAAATAAATCACAGCTGTAAAGTCTGAGGACTTTAAAGCTTGCATTCAAAGAGGAAAAGTTTTTAAAAACATTTGCTTATGCAGAAACTCTTCTGAAGAGAGGCCATTTCTGCAGCCATATTAAAGAAGTGGTTCCTGGGAGACACAATTAACCTTGGTGAGCTGTGAGCACTGTTAGTTTTCCAGATGTCCTTGGCAGACTGCACAGGCACATGAGAAATGCCCCACCCAGTGAGACCTGAGGAGTGTCCAGCTCTGTGTTCTGGCTCTGATGGGGACAGCTGGACGTGCTGCTTAGAAGGTGCAAGTGAACTTAGTCCATCTTCTGCTGTCACACTTTCTGTGCTAGTGATGTAAGAACCTGCCCCATGACCATCCCTTTTAGTGTCTGCTCATAGATTTCATGTTGCCCATGAATTTGTCTAATCCTTTACTGTGCTGTTGCTGTCTCCCTGTACACTCTCCTGTGACAGGTAGGTAGGGAAGTTAATCACAAATATTTAAACTGTTGTTATCCCTTGTGAGTAAAATCTTCTTGTGTGCTTAATGCTTTTGGAAATAAGAATTTCATTTTAGCATAAAATACGAAGATGCAACAAGGTTATGGTTGAAACCAGTAATAATAGAATAACATCTATACATCTGTAAGGATAAAGTTTTTTAGACAGAGACCCCAAAGGGAAGCACCTGACAGTATAAGTTGACTGTAAAAGTTATCATGTTAATATAAATTTTAATGCTAATTTCCCTCCATTACAGAATTCCACAATTCCACTCCTCGAACTTTTTCTGCCATCTTAATTTCTAGCATCATGTTTAAATTATACTAGAATGCAAGTTCCCTTAAATAGAAATTGAGAGGAACATTTGTTTTCATTTTTGCTGAAATCTTTTTTTGTTACTGAAATTGTGGTACTTGTATGGAAAGACCAGGAAGGAACAAAGTGCCATAGTACCCAAGGACTTTATGATATTCTCCAGGTTTCTTAGCTCTGCTGGTTAAGGGTAGCTGCATAAAAAAATAATTCTCCTACTCTAGATATGAACTTTCTGCACTGAAATCAAAAGCAGAAGTTATTTGAATTTTTATCTGTTATTATGATATTTTTATGTCACATCTGCTTTGTGAAGGTAAATATGACTATGCAACTAAGTTGTAAGGATTTGGGAGAAATTTGTGCAAAAGATGAATAACTCAGTAAGAAAAGTATTTTTGAGTATTTAAAAAGGTTTGTGATACAAAGACTAAAGTTGAGGGAAAATTATTTAAAGATATAAAAAAATACACAGTCCATATTTATATATTTTTGTCCAGCTGAACTGAGAACCAGGTAAATGTAACTTTTGTTATTTCCTTCATACCAACATCCACACTTTTACTGTCTGTGCACATTTCTCATGTTAAACTTATATATCAGGTCATTTATCATCGAGGAATTGACTTGGAGAACACCAGTAAAGATGCCTCTCAGTCCCACTCAAATCCCCATTGCATCTGCCACAGACTCTACCACTGGTGTTATTACAGCTGGTGTTACATTAATGAAGTTGTTGCCAACTTCAGCCAACTATGACCTTATCTAATAGGTGTTCCTGCCAATGTCATGAGTTAAGGGCCTTTCTGGAAAGTAGAATGTTGCCAAATCTGGCAACAAGTCCTAATTCTAGTGCCACACGCTGTAGCATGTGAGGCAGATATGTTCAATAGGGCAGCTGCTATTGAGTTACAGACTTTTGGCAGCTTGTTCTTGACCATGTGGAGAACATGCAGTGTTGACACAGTCCAGCAAGTAATGAATTGATAATTAATAATAAATTGTTAAAACTAGTGGTGCAGACTTTGCCCAAGTAAATTTGGGAAACTCCAGTGAGGAGTTTGAGATGTGCATAGAAGGAGCTGCTAAATATCAAAATAATTTAATAAAAAATATATTTTAGTACTTCCCCTGTTAAAAATGGCACTGTCAGAGCTGTGTGACTGTACGATGTGAATGATGCTAATCCAAGAGATTCCCAAGTAAAGAAGACTTGGTGATACTACCTGGGTCAAACCAATATTTCTTTCTTGCTGAAGGGCTGTTTCCCTACATGTGACCTTTCTTCAAGTGGCAAACTGCTGCTGTGGGAAAGCAATTTCATTGACACAACAGTTTTCCTGCTTTGTTGCAGCCACAAGTTGTTCAGATTTAAGCAGTTAGGAAAAAGGTAAACTCATAAAAATAAGACATCTTCCCAGTTCAGAAGAATTTTCTTTTTTGCATGAAGAGACCCGACTATTTACCAATTTCTCTGCATTATGGCAGAGCTTCTTGTAGATTTTATTTTTTTTCTCTTGATGTGTCTCCTGCACAAAGAGAAACATTATTTAATGTTTTCATTTGGTTCCACTGTGGTACAGGTGCACATGCCTAAGCACAGTTGGCTCCCTGTTGGCTTTCAGAAAGACTTGTCACCAAAAAGAAAGCGATGTGCCAGCACAGCGTTTAGCAAGGGGGTGAAGAAAGGGAAGTGGAAACCCAGCAACTGCACTTACCTTCCTAAATAGATTCTGTTTCACACTAGAGGAGCCCACTTCTCTGCTCTGCTGGTTCTCGTGCTAGTTAAGCAAAACTTGTCACAGGAAACAAAAATATTTGCCAATTTGGCTTTAGCGCAAAACCTATTCTTTGTTCTTCTGCATACATCAAATGTCAGCCTCTTGCACCCCTCTGACAGGAACCTGGCATGGAAACAAAACACATCCAGGTGCATCCTGGCAGGCAAACCATTCTGAGGGGTTTGTGGTCATGCTTGGTGGAGAAGAGGGGTTGGGCTTCTTAAGTCTGATATCCACCCATCACACTTGTCATGCTGAGAATATAATCTTTTATGCAAATACTATGTTTTGGATTAATCTGATCTTAGCCATCTAAAAGGCAGACATGGAATATTAATTTTCTGGCTTCTCTCCATCAGCTGGACACGTCCAGATTTGGAAATTTTAAAAGTGAAGGAATAATTCCTTCCCTTCAGGTGTCGTTTCCCCTATACCCAGTTTAGAGATGCTTTAAACAATTAGCTTTGATAAAACACCTCCCTAAAATTATGGGTGATGTATCTGTCCTTGGCTATTGTGTCTAATTAGTAAGAATTTTTTTTCCCCAATATGTAATAGGGAAATGTGTATATATTTATATGTTTGTTTCTATTCAGCCTGCTGGGTAGATTTCCTTTCATTGTAATTAGATTCAGGTACTCACTTCAGATGTTCTAAGTAGAGAAAACATTAAGATTGCTGAATTTTCATTACATCTCAAATATTCTATGAATCATTTATATGCAAATTTACTCAAATTTTACAGCATAAATCTTCAATATTAGTGTTTTCATAGTCTTTTCTTTGAATTTCAGTAGCATATTTTGAGGGAATTTCAGACAAGCATTGCCAAAACAGTAATAGGCTTCAATAAGTGCCTTTTGTAGACTGAAGTGACAGCTTTTGGGTTGGAAAATTTGATCTTTTCTTTAATATTCAGTAGTATTACACTGACAAAAAATACATTTATGATTCAATAGGCTGAAATCTGATAAAAAGCATTTAAAAATCCAAGTAGATTGATTGTGTGTAATCATTGCAAGAGAGTGGATTCAGCTAACAAAAAGGCTCTTTTACTATGCTTCACTGCGAAAATTTTACTTTTATAGGGATATGGCTGTGCAGCACATTATTGGCAGCTTATGTGCTGCAAATATGACCCTTTAGATTATTTTTTCTGCATTTAAAATGCTTGTTAAAAAATTTCAGAGACTTGTTTTCTTTGCCAATTTCCTCAGCACCGTTTTTATGAGCCAGTCAGCTCAGACAGTCTAATCTTTTTAGGTGTCAAGGTCTTACATTATGTTTCCTATGTTACCAGGCAGGCACAGTGCTAAATGTCTCTGCTGCAATTAAAACAAACAAACATCAACTTGTATCTGCCAAGACAGGAAGCTTTGACTTTGTGCACATTTACATAATATAATGAATATTTTTAGATGATATATAGTAATTAGTGTGATGCGCAGTGATGACATTTGTCTCTTGTACATAGATGAACTCTGAAAACAATGAAAATTAAATTTGGAGTGTCTATATTTATATGTAGACTGATTAAACATCTTTCTTTTCTCATTGAATTTCAGCTTTTAAACCATTCTGGTCTCTATAGTCAGAATCACTTGAAAGCTTTACCTCTCACACAGCAACAGCAAGAGTCGCTTTATGTTGTCTAGAAATTAGCCTGTAAGTCTACCTGCTGAAAGAGCCTTTTTAATAGGCCTAAAAGTATTCCAGGTGTGCCTTCTTTGTCGTTACAGATCTTGATTATATTGGTTTTAACACATATTTTTACGCAAACCAAAAATTTTACATATCTATAAAATGCTAATAAAACCAGCATTGCACTGCAGGTCTGCAGACATCCCAGTGTATCTTAGTGTATCTGTTAGCTGGAAAAGTTGCTCATTTTTCCTGCTTGCCTGTGTCTTTATAGGTTTTTTTCTGAAAGCATTCCAAGCATTCACCTTTCCCCCTACCTGCTCACCCCACTTATAATCACTTCATTTTTCAGACTGATTTTAACTTTCCTCTGTTCAATTAGTCTCCTGAAACCATACACTGGCTTATTGCAGTTCCATACAGCTGCAAATTGAAGCTTGATCTACACAACAGAGAAGCAAAAGCACATCTTTTATAGAACAGCTGACATTTGGGAAGTTTAGAGAAGCTTTTGGGCACAGTCTTTTATCATCTCTGGTAACTAAACAACAACTCAAACTAAGCACAGGTTAAAAGCAGTTTCTCTTAGTTTAATCTCATTATGTTAATCAGCTCTTTTACTACATGCACAACAGCTGCAGTAGCAACGAACGACTTCATTTCAGTGCCTTATAAAATGTCTATTTTCCTTTGCACACTCCACTCATCTGCTCTAGAACACATCACAGCTGGTGGCTCAGAGCTATGGGCTGAAGTCTAGTACAGTGCTTCCAGGCACCTCATTTGTCTGTCTCTTTGATGGGTATACATCCTAACTTTCTTTTTTGTGAACACAGACTTCATAGTCCTAATGGAGAAAAAGAGTGAGAATTTCATCAGTTCCATGATGAAAAGCTATCCACAAAGCATGGACCTACAGATTTTAGTTCCTGTTTGAAATAAATATGAAGACACAGCTTTCAGATCATAAACACATCTACTGTTAGAGTTTTAGTTTTAAGCATTAAATTAGCACCATCAAAACACCCCTAAATCACTAAAATATTAAAAATTAAAATGGAATTATAGTGTTAGTCTCACTGTAATTATCAGACATTATATATTTTCATACTGGTATGTGAATGAAAGGATCAGGAAATAAAAATTATATCTTGGAGAAATATTTATTTGCAAGTAGAATCCATAAGTACCTTCTTAAAATATGGCTTTCATGACCATTCAAGGGAGGAGAAATGTCTTCTATTTGCTGTGAAAAGCATCTTTTTTTGCTTATTTTCTTCTGCTGCTTCATATGTGACACTTCTAAGGAGGAGCAGAGTCATTGATGCTCAAACTACAGCTCAGTCCTAAAGCCACACCTGGAAGAAACCTGAAGAAAAGGTAAGAATACTAAAAGATCATATGGGCAGAATATTAAAAGACCATGTGGGCAGCATATCTCCAAAATTGTCTGCTATTGGCAAAGAGATGTTCTTTTTAGAAAATAAATCCATGTGCACTTTCTAACAAGTCATTACCTCACCTCAGATTAGCTGGCAGGAGGTTTGGAGTCCAGGTAAGAGATGGTTTTTGAACACCAGCCCTCCCCCAGTGCTGCAGTGCACTTTATAGAGCAAATACCTGGGATTCAGGTGTTTTCCACATGGCCGGAGAAGGGCTCCAGGTATTCCTTGTGTCCACAGGGAGGGAAGCAAAACGATGACTCCCACGGAACAACATTTCTGCAACCCCCTGCAGCTCTGCACAGTGACACCAACGCTAAAATTGTGCAGTTCTTCAAGTACTACATATTTCTGTCTCACTCTATTGTGTTTTTCCAGGGCTCTGTGAAATTCCACTTCTTCTTTTCCTCCTGAGGTTGCCCTTCAAAATATTACTGACTCCAGCTTAAGAGTTTCCCATCCAAACAAGGGAAACCCTCCATCTCCCTGAGTTTTCATCCATTTTCTTAATTTGTAGGCTGAATACATTATTTAGCATAACTGATGTGTCAGCACTTATTGTCAGTAAAGGAATATACTTGTGCATGGTTTTGTTGCCAAAATAAATATTATTTTCCTGCTTGAAAGGGTCCTGCAGACAAGAAAGCTACACTTGCAAAACCATAACTGCATCAAAGAATAAGATATTACCACCTCAGTGTCAGGCCAACAAGAGTTGCTTTTTAAATATGGACTAAAACAAGATAGAAAAATGCATAAAATGTTATTTCATTAGTTCCTCGTTTGACGGTTATTTCTTTATATCACATTCATGGTGAGAGGATAATCCCTTTAGCTCAACAACAACTCATTAACCATGTTCTCTCAATTAGAAATAGCTTATTTTCTAACCAAACAAACCCCATAAACACTCCTGCCTCCAGCTCATAATGATTTTCTATAAGCAAGTCTATCAGAGGCAAAGTACAAGGAGGGAGCTTGGTACAAAAAGAAGTGACACAGGAATGGAAGATATTTCTGATAACATAAAGCTTGATTGTTGTACACATTGTGTGCGTTTTCTGACAGTTTAGGATGTCATAATGAAAGGAGATTTGGAAAGCTGAAAATGGGAGAGAAGTGTAACTGGAGGAATACTTTTAAAACCCTTATAATGAAACACAAACAAAACAGCACAAAGTAGAAAACTGCTTTTGTGGATCTAGTTTATTAATAAGCATTGTAATTAACAGGACAACATGCTGTACAGAAACCTGAAATAGAACTACTGCAAATTTACTGGACTTCAAATGCTCCTGGACTGTAGTATATGGTGTCCAGCTGCATGATTTGTAGAGTGTGGTTAGGGCTGTTTCAATACACAGACATACACTGCTCACTCTCAGATCCTGTAGTATGCCATAGAGCAGGGAGATTTCCCAGAAATACAAACTCAAATATTTACAAGAAATCATCAATCTCTTTCTTCACTAGGGATAACATAAGTTATACACAATTTTCCTATGTATACCAAATAAAATCTTTGCCTTCAATTTTACTTTGTGTCAGCACAAACCAATTCCTTCCTTTTTATTTATCCAGTTAAATAAGGGTAGTTAACTGCAGTGTGATTGTTTAATTGCTCATCATTGATTAAGGATTGGTATTAAACTTGCAAAAGGAAAACATGAGGAATCAAAGTTAAGTGTAAGTTTTCAAACTTTAAAGCCTCAGACTTTATAAGACTCAAACAACCTTGAGCTAATCGACCATTCCTGATAGAAACTGTTTAGGTCTGTCTTTGGCTCGATCGTGCTGGAAGGAGGTGATGGAGCTGGGGGCTGACGGGGTTCCACACGGGATTACAGCTCGCTCAGAACACAACGGGGCAAACCTTCCCTTCTCTTACACAAACACCCAAGCAGATCTCAGAGATGCAAAGAGGCTGCTCTCCTCCGGACCTGGCTGGGCTCGGGACCACATAACTAATGTTAGATCAGGCCAGCCTTTGTGCTAACATTCATAAACCCTCAGGCCCTATTAGCATGGGCTCATTGCCATGATAATTAGCTAAATGACCTGCATCCGGCCAGCTCGCAGCCCAGAGAGAGCAGGTGCTCAGTGGTCTCTGTCTGGCGGAGCAGACATGCCTAATTATTCTTTCTTTAGAATTAAGTTACACTTCAGAATACAGCACAGTTTAGAAAAACAAAGAAACAGCATATTTTACTTCAAACACTTTGACTCAGTTCTTTCTTTTAACTGTTTGTTGTTTTTTTTAAAGAATTGAGTGCTTTACAATATGGAAATAAGAACCTTCCTTTCTGCCATTACTACCCATAACTTTGATGCAATAGTTGGAAGTGCAACAAGTATTGAGTTTGGAGAGGGGAAATTATCTAGACTAGACTGTTTGACACATCACTTTGAAGGCAAAGGTTTTCCTTTATTGTTACACTGTATGAAACAAATCTAATCATGTAACTACCATTTTACTGTATATTGTATATAGGATTGTTTTCTCCACAAATTCACACAAGTAAGATAAAATAAGTTAAATGACTAAAAAAAAATTACACAAAAATATACAGTCTATGTACTAGATAAATTATTTATATATATGGCAAGATGTGTAACAAGTCTCTAGTAACATTATTCCTCTGGATACTGACATGCTACTCAGAAAAATGTTGCCTCAAATGTGTAGTTTTATATATTAGATATGTAATATATAAAAATGAGGGAACATTTTATCTTCTTAAACAATGTGTATTTACAATTAATTGTTCTGTACCTTGCTGACTGAATTCTAGAATATCAGAACATATTTTCATGGACATAGCATTTAATACTTCATATAATCAGATTAATCTTTACAATGCCTTTTGTTTAAGCGATATTTTGTTGTTGTTTGGTTTGGGTGTTTTGTTGGGGTTTTGTTTGTTTGTTTTCAAGAGAAGGGGATTGCTTAATTGCTTCTGTATCTTAGGGAAAAAAACAAAATAACCCCTAAACACACTTAAATTAAGTGAGGTTTGTTGTTTGGCTTTTCCCTACCAATGAAAAAAACACTAATTCTGGTTCCTTCACTATTTCCTATGAAAATCCTAACATGGTAGAAATTCTTTGCCAGAAAATTTCAGTTACAATTTTCATCCAAAAAGGAACTGTTGCAGGCAAAAAAAAAAGGAGAGTTTTCCAGTGGAGCTGCCAATTCTGTAAGCATTTGGTATGGCAGCCTTCTGTAATAAAAACTGAAGACCTCTGTGTACAATAGGAAGCATTAGCTGTCAGCATTATTCTAAATTTGCACAATTAGTATGTTTGGTAAATCTGTGTAAACTAAAGATAAGCTGCTTTTTTTTGCATATCCCTGAAAAGAACTGCCGAATTTTCTCATTCTGATGTGTCCAAAGCAAACAACAAAGGGTTTTGTATGTATTAGGTATGAATTAATTTGTCAAATTTTTCATTGTCCTGGAACTGGAAATGAGATGTGTCAGCTACTGTGTGTCAGTACCCAAAGGATTGTTATTTTTTCCCAGGACTTACATGCAACTGGAAGCCAGTGTGCCACATCTTTTCTAAACATTATTGAAAACTACATTAAAAAAAAGGAAAGCAAAAGAAGTACATCATTAGATAATCTGATGTCCATTAATTAAACCCTATCAATAGGTTAAAAGTGAAGCTTTTTTTTATTATTATTATTTTGCACATAAATTCTAAAAGTGATTTGAATAGATTTACAGTGGGGACAGCAATATATAAAGCTACTTATACCTGCTGGGCACATAAGAGAAGCTCTTTTAGCATTCATTGGAAACCCTCAACAACTTGAACTTCTGTAAATTTTACAAGCAGCTAATATTACAGCATTTTTACACACAGTTTTGTTTATAAATTACAGATTTAAGTTACATTATGAAGCCTACATAGAATTCTATCCATAGGAAATATTCACACACTGTCTTTTTTTCCCCCTCCATACAACTTCGATTGTCTCACTTAATGTAGCAATAAAACTAAGAAATTATGCATTTTATTAAAGAAAAAATTCCTTGGTATGTACATACTGTAAATTAAGAAATGGCTAAACAGCAAAGAAATATTAGAAGGAAATGCTAGAGGAAAAATATATTTTTTCATCTAAGAAAGGAATCTCTTTTTCATCCACTGTGGAATTTACCAATAGAATGTATTTTCCAGTACAGAGAACACTGAAAAAAATCACTCATCTATAAAGAGAATCACCTTGAGACTTTATCAAACAATAAGACTGGGGTGTGTTTATATTTATCCAGCTTTCATTACCTAGATTCTTCTTTCTTTGCTGAGCACTATCAGTCATTCTCTAATAACTAATCCACAATGACAAGTACTTCTTAATCTAATAGGTTTGTGGTGAAGTAACTAATTTATAGTTAAACTTTTACTGAATACTTACAATAGGTGAATATAGCTGTAAAAAAAAAAGCCGTACATATCACTATAACACTTTTTTAAACACTGGTATCTTGCAGTCACGACAGCACATCAGCCAAAAAAACTACCCCACTTTCCTACTGTTTTCAGCAGTGCCCATGTAATTTTCAACTAACAGGAACAGTAGCCAAAGCAAGCTCTGCAAGATGAGAAAAAACAATTAAAGAAAAAAAAGAGAAATAAACTTATGGCTTGAAAACATAGTATGTATAATATTGTTCCTTGAATTATTGTAGAAATATTTGGAAATTCAAAGTTACTTATAATTTTTTTCCAGTTTTGTTCTGGCATGTCCTATCACTGTCATGTTGCTTATTTCACACAGAAAAGCCAGTTAAGAACTTTCTATTTCATCTATAACATTCTTTCAAAGAATAAATACCTGTATATTGAGCCAATAAAAATTAAAATAAAAATCAGTTGTCGTGTCTTTAAGTACATTTTCCTTCTTAATTACATAAAGGATAAATGGTAAGATATACAATCCTTCTTAAGAATTAGATTTTAGGATTTATTAATTCTATTATGTCAAGTAATCAAATGAGAAATTGCTCACTTGATCTCTAATGCTAAGCAAACGGAAGATGAAATCTATGAATATGCTATAAATCATAACAACAAAGAAAAATTTGAGTAAGCTATTTTTAGACTGTAATATTCCCCAAACTGTACTAAGAAATTGCTTTCAAAGGGAGGAAGAACTTCTGGCAGATATTTTTACTATATGGCCCATGTAAGAAAATGAACAGGATTTTGTTTGTCTTTCACTTGTTTCTGGGTTGTGGGTTCTCTTCCCCATTTTGTGGATATTACCAAGAACTGCGGTAAACACCTTTTAACTAAGTCCTTAAGGATTTAGATGATCAGTTTCAAATTTAGGATCCTATATACACAAATATTCACAAGCCTAACAAGTGTGTACGCGCCCGAAGCGGAGCGTTAGGCTGTGACTATACACAGTCCCTTAAAGCCTGGAATGAGGGATTTGTCAGATATGCCTTTACAGCTGGTGCTCGTGGACGAACGCGGCGCCGCTCCCGGAGCCCGGAGCCTGGTGGGAGGCGGCGAAGTTTGCCAGAGGAATGACTTTGACGGGATCTTCGCTGGCGCAATGTCTCTCGCAGGTGTTGTAGAACTGGGGCCTGGGCCCCCCCTGGCCTTTGTCACTGTCATCCTTGGGAAGGGGCCTGCCCAGAGTGTGCCGTCCCTCGGGCCTGGCCCCCCGGCCCCAGCCTTGCTGGAAGCCAAACGATGGCAGGGAGGTGTTGGGCTGCTGGAACTGCGTCAGAGCCGGAGGCATCCAGCAGTTGTCGGAATGGCCGAGGATCAGACACTCCTGCGTGCAGTTTTCAGAGGCTTCAGCCAGAGCTTTCTGGAGATTCACTTCTATAGCTGGGAGGAGGGAAAAAGACAAGGCATTATCGGGGATACAAAGACGGATGCACAAAGGGAATCAAGGTCAACAAAGCAATATCTGTTCTACAATAATGGCCAAGGTTTGGGAAGGAATTACCTCTGGGTGCACAACTGAAGCAAAGGTTTAGGTGTTTGCAAGTTTTTGGACCACAGTGTTCTCACTGGACATCACCAGAAAACACCTAATGTTTAATGAGCAGCTGATACCATTATTACAGCTGTGTAACTAAAGCCTTTATACAGCCTATTTCATAGAATCATAGAGGCTGGAAAAGACCCATAAGATCATCAAGTTCAACTGTTACCCCAGCCCTGCCAGGGACACCACTAAACCATTTCCCAAGTGCCACATTCACATGCCTTCTGAACTCTTCCAGGGACAGTGATTCCACCCCTTCCCTAAGCAGCCCATTCCAATGCTTGATGACCATTTCAGAGAAGAGATTTTCCTAATATCCAACTTAAGTCTCCCCTGGCACAACTTGAGGCCATTTCCTCTTGTCCCATCCCTTAGTCCAATGATCCTTTCACTTTTTGAAATGTTAATTTCCGTAATAAAGTTAAAAGCTTTCTAATAAGCTAATGCCATTCTTCTAGATATTTGCATAGAGCTACTTGGAGAAAATACAACTATTAAAATTACAATTTTTAAAAAATGCTTTCTTAAAACTAGGGTTTTTTAACTGTTTGGCTTTGCTTAAGACAAAACAAAGCTAATATGGACATTAGCCAAAGATGCTACATTGGCTTCAAAGATGCATTCAAGAGCTTTAAGAATGAAAGAGCGTAACAACTATTTTAAAGAGAATTGATTTCTCCATGTATTCAATGCTGGAAACCTTGAAAAATCAAAGGGTAATAGCAAAAGAAGATGTAACCTCTGTAGTTTACTAGTAATCGAAGCAGATTTCTTCAGTAGATGCAAGGTTTGTGCCCTTGAAAAAGGATTATAGAAATTATAATTTGTTCAAAGGCAAAGTAAACAACTAAATCTGAAAGGTGTTAATTTGCACACATAAACATTCCTGATCAGTTCCATCTAAACTGTGGCTTTATCACATTGTGTAAATTAAAACGAATAGAATTAAGTTTCTACATATGATTCCTTGAAATAGTTTTCATGTTACATGTGTTAATTTTATATTCTCTTGGTGTGTACTTGGTTAAATACATCAGAAGCATAGAAGAATATCTGATTAGATATCTCACTGTGCCATCTTCACAAAACTTTCCAGTGAAAGGTGTATACATGTTTTTAATATCTGTCTTAATGAAGATAACATTTAAAATTGGATTCTGGCTCATAGGCACTGGAGAAGGTATGCCACTAAAATTACTTAGAGCAAGAAGAGTGCTGAGTAGAAGCCTCCCACCCTCTGAGCTTTATGTTTAAACAGATGCTGCATTTCTGTTTTAATAAATCCTTTGCGCGTGGAAATCTGTGTAAAGCTACAGAGCACAAACACTCCTTTCCATGTTACATTTCAATACAAATGAATTAAGCTTTTCCTCAAGGCATTGAAATATATAATGCTGCTGTCCAAAACACAGGATGCATCTTTTTGAAATCTACCATGTTTAAGTAGACAACTGGTTGCCTGTTTTATCGTGAATGCTCTATTCTTGATTATTTCTCCTTGAGTATGTGTCAGTCAGAGAAGTGATTGTTTATAAATGTTATTTTGGCATATTACTGGCATTTCAACATGTCTTCAGTCATTTTGCCTGAGTACTTTTCAGTGTAATCCTGACAAAGCTTTGGCACCTTGATGCTGAAATACTAATCCAGTTATGATGGGCAGTAGGAGACATAAATATGGAAATAATTCAGTGGAGACAACAGTTCCTGCAGGAAAAAAAAAAGTTGCTACTGGTGGATTAGTCTAATCTTTCTGTGTCCTACTATCTGCTATTAGAGACATAAATCTGACTATATACAAGTCTTTTAAGCTCTTTAATTATCCAGGTTTGCTTCTATTCTGATCAAGACAATTCACTGAAATCAGGTACAACCTTGATGGAGTGTTGAGTTACCCCCAGTTTACAGTGAAAATGATTTTTTTCCATTTATTAAAAAAATACCAAATTTGATACCAAATACCTTAATGTTTCTTTTTATCTTGAGGCTTTCTAGTGGCTCTTAAAATGCTATTAATTCAATTAAACTGTATAAAACACACAACCATTTATTTGGAAATAATACTTACGCATTTCTAGTTCTACACAGCAACTATTACAATACTTATATTTTGCCATCTCTCTCAAACTTCAGTAAGAGAGTAAACAAAGCTAAAACATCAAAAGAAACATTTGACAATAAAAATGTAACATTTACGCTTTAGACAAGGCAACTGCAGAACTAAAAGGTCACTTATAAACACTCTCTACACCATTTCAACAGATCAGTAGGATGGTAATTTTGGGCCATGTGTTGCCAGATTACCTGTAAACTGGGAACACTCCATGCCAAGAGTAAGAGTATTGTCAGAATTACAGTCCTGCTTATTCTGTTAATAAAGAGATATTTTACTCTGGGTTTTAGTTTAATTAATAAAAACCACCAAAAACCACTGAAACCACCACCACAAAAAAAACCAAACAAGAACTCAAACTCCAAAACTTTGGAACAATCCTGGGAATAATCATAAGTTATGAACACAAATTATTTTGGTGTTAAGTTGGGGTTTTGTTATGCAAAATCTGCCAATGCAGGACTGTTTAGAAGATACACCTTTTGTAGCAGTTATAATCTTTCAGATATATATCAGCTTTGGTATTTGGTGCAGGTATTGTTGGTTGTCAGAGTATGCTTTTCATCAGAGCTTATGGTTAATAATATGCAAAATATAAAGTTTTCCTTAAATTTGAAAAGACCCTCTCCTACTGAGCACCTCTGCAGTGTTGCAGAACAGGAAATAAAAGGTATTTCGCAAATACAAGTACTTTTCTGTATGATTTTTGACTCAATTCTTTTTTCACTAGTAACAACTAAGTTTTGTTTTATAATATACTGCATTCATTATCAAAGTCAAACAAACAAACAACTCCCCCCAAGCAATGATAACCTTAACTTCTAGACTAAATTTAAAAGGGGCACATTTTTAAAAATTATTAATAATGCAGTTTTTGTATGGTTTTTAATCCAAATCACCTGTTTCTAATAGCATTAGTGCAACCCTAAGGCAGTCTTTAGGAGACTGGGTGTGCTGTAGGAAACACGAGGGAAGCAAAGCCACCAGTAAATGCATTTAAAGGAAATTTAAAAAAATTCATTGATCAGCTGCAGTAAATAATATTAGCAAGGACAAGGGATGCAATACAGTTTTCATTTGGTATAAAGTAAAAAAATATAAAATCAGCAATACGAGAAACTATTTTTTAGGAAAATGAAGTAAAAATTACTCTTGGAGAATAATTCAACCCAGAACAAAATGTAGGAAATTTTCTGCATGTATTTTCAACAAGCATTATCTTTTTTTACCTGCTCTTCCAGGCCATGAAATACACCCTCTTTCTGTCAGTCTAATTCATTCTCTGTTTTCCTAACATATCATTCTCCTGCTTATTCAGCATCTGAAATCCTCCTAGATAGTTACTTGGCACGGGCATTGCACTGAGCAATGTTTCACTTATTAAAACCACACTTTTAACAATTCCCTATTTAATCAGAGAAGGGAGCTTTTTGTCAGCAATGTATCATACAGATGGTGCGGACTTACAACGCAGCTGATTTCCAAATATTCTGTTACAGACTTTACACACAAAGAGGTCACTGCACCCAGCACTGAGGTGTCCTCACCACCCTGTCTGCCTTCCCTTCCACCACTTGCTGCCTGCTGTAAACACAGGATTCTGTGCCTGGCTCAGCTGAGCATCCCAGAGGACCCTGGGAGGAGGAATTCCAGCCACGCAGCTGGGGGAGTGTGAGGTTCAGAGCTCAAGTGGTCATTTACCAGAGTCAGTGCTAATTGACCATGGCATTTTCTAGCTGCTACTCTTTAAGCTTCCTTCTATTTTGTATCTTTGCAAGTCACTGTAAATGTGGATGGCAATAAAATTTTCTGAGCCTTTGTCTCTCATTCAAATGTAATAATGTAGGTGATTATTCTGCGTAGTTTGATAAGTAATCAGGGGTAGGAAACATCTGTGGCATCTGCCTCTACCAATCAAGGAAAAGAAAGTTCCTGCTACCTGAATATTTTCAGAAGAAATTTTGGTTTTTGCTACTGAAATTCAGTGTCTAGGAAATAGAAGTGTACATATTCCCCATGTGTTATAAACAAACAATACATTCCATTGAACTCTTACCCATCTACTTAATTTCTTACTTCACTCAGTTATAAACCCTCAGTTTTATATTTTTTTTCATACTACGTGGAGACTCTTCAAACATGACATACAAGTACTATGAAAGAGAATTTTTAATTCATATAATAGATCACACTCATGCACATGTGAGTTTAACACTTTGATTTGAATTCCAGGTTGTTTTAGGAATGAAACTATTTTTTTAAATTCTCTGCAGCAGAACTAAGAACATTTTTAAAGAAAGTGTCTGTCAGGTCTTCTGAAATGTTTAGATCAGAACTGTCAAATATAACTAAAAGCACAATAGTTAAAAGGCTTTCTTCATTGTTCCACAGCCTTATCATTTATAGGCCAAAGCAGTTTTCAAGTAAGAATATTTACTTTCCCTCAAGAAAAAGGGGAATTTCAGCCTCACCAGACAACTATCCTTCAGTCAACCCTTTTTTTTTTATTTTTCATTAGAGGCTTCCTATGGTTATAAAGTCTGTGTGGGATTTTAGAGATAGTAAATAAAAATGTTGGTTATCCTCTTGGTATCTGATTTACAACACACTTTCTTTTCTACTGCTATGGCCTCCCCTCCGTCCTCAAAAGAGAGACAAACTACTCAGACAATATCAAGAGGGCTGGTTCTTTTCTCAGTCTGCCATAAAAGTCATCACTTGCATCATGAGATCTCACAAAGAGATTTGGGCTGGAAGGGTCTTTTGAGGATGTCTGGTCTAACCTCCTGCTAAAATCAGGATATCTTGGTTGAAACAGAAGAGAACGGTTTTTCCAAAAGTTTAGGCCAAACTTTCAGAATTGTACGTGTCCCCTAAAACCCAAATCTGAATGTACAAGCTGAAAGGAGATGTGCATCTCTAAGAGTTGGGCAATCAAGAACATGAGCTCCTGGAGAAGCCTTAAAACATTTCCACCTTTATCCAAATGTGTAGTAATGATCAAAAGGCATTTGTAAATGTATTCATTAGCAAAGTACTCAGATTCATTAGAAGTTCAAAAACCACCAGACTGCACTGTACCAATGCAGGTTTAGGGCCTTATAAATTGTGCAAAGAAAATTTCAAAACCAATTAAAAAAAAAAAAAAAAAAAGCCTTAAAACACAGAATATAGAGTGCTTGAATTTTAAAGCCATGTAGCTGAAGCCTTAATGAAAAGCCGGTTTTGAGTTTGACACATTTTGGATGCAAACCATCCAGTGTTACATTTAGAGCACTCTTGTTTCATAATAAAGCAAGCAACAATTAGCAAGCAATTAAGCAAATTGCCCACAATTATGCCATTGCTGAGCTATTTTTCATATTTTCACAACACAGCACATATATGAATACATGGCTTGCAGTGCCAACACTGTTCTGTCAGCATCCAGAAGTGCCTCTCATTTACGGACCGTTCCGGATTAAACAGCTCCCACTGCACTCCCAGTGCTCTCTGCTCAGCAGGAACCCACCAGAGTGATGAAGATGACAACCCCAAGCTACTCATCTCAGCCAATAGTTCCTAAGGAGTGGGTCATGTCTCCCCCCATTTTTTGCCCATGTGTATTTACTAAAAGTGGTACTAAATCTAAGCAGGAATTCAAGCATAATATGGGGAAATTATCGCCCAGAATTACCCTGGTGACCAAAAGTGGCCGCTTGGGTAACATCATTTAGAGGTCTCCGCTATATGAGGAGAACAGAAATGACATTAACAATAAAAAAGGGAGGGGAGAATGGCTGTTAGTGTAAACTGGGTTACTTTAATAAGGTCAGGAGGAAGAAGCTTGAATGTAGAAACCTAAATGAGTGCTGCTATAATATACTCTAGCTTTTTGGTTTAATAATAAAATGCCTTTGGGAGAAGTTTCCTATGAATATTTTATTTCCTGTATATGTCTCAATAAATTAAAAACCTAAAAGAGTTACTTAAGTTCTAGCCTTGGAACCTTTTTATTCAAAGAGCAAGTAGGACACACCACTTTTTTTAGTTTTCAGCAGGGTGCACAGAGCTTGCCCTGCTTGTGAGAAATCCTACTCAGAGAAGATTGATCCTCCAGATGTTCTGACTGAGGAATCAACAGGCATGCAGAAAATCACACATTTTCATGTGCTACCTAGGCTTGCCAGATTGTAAAATCATCTCTGCTTCCATTCCAGTGAACACAGTTTATATCCTAAGAGCCATGATTTTAGTTTGAATTTAATCCCCAAAACTGCCATGAGTTAGGCTGATTCTTATAAAATCCAAATAGGATGAGGTGTGAGTATTTTGCACCTGGTTGCAATTAGTCAAGCAAACTTTATCAAAGATGGCCAGGAAAAGTTGGCAAGGGAGGAGACAGGAAATGGAGCAAGTATCAGGGCAAAAGAGGCAGCATATTGTAATTCCTGTATCATTAACTACACTTACGGAGTGAAGTGAAACTTTCCTTCACAAATAACAGCCACACAAATAAAGCACATTAATCTTTCATTAAGTCATCTCTTATTGTTATTCTGACTCGAACTTCAATCTTGTATTAATCATAACCAAGAAATCGTCTAAAGGCAATGCTCCCATAAAAAGTTCAACTTCAGTAATTGCTGTTTTCCACAGAAAGATATTTCACACCCAAAACCCCCCAAACCCTCTTCTTTTTCAGCTTAATGAACTTGGGTGTGACAGTGTTGTAGAGTACATGGCACTGACCCTTATTGCATTAACAGTCCAATTAAACTCATCTTTTATGTCCAGATTTTGTTGTTATTTATGGCAAAAAAAATGGTCATTTGCAAAGGACACATGTTTCTTAGCCTATAAAGTGTATATTGAGTTATCAATGAGAATTTTAACCATAACTTGTAAAGTATAATGACCATCTAAAATGAATAGCCTAAAATCTAGTATATTGATTACAATACTGGGTAATACAATGTGCTTTATTTAATATTTAATTAACTGCTTCACATTTGTACTGAACCTTCTTAATTATTAATACATGGTTCATTATTTAACATGGAATATAAATTCAAATTCAAATCAATTAAACAAGGTGAAACTACATAGTGAGAAATGGTTTATCCTCCAGCAATAACCTTCGACCTGGAAACATAGTAAAGAGTGAAATTAGCATTTTTCCCCCCCATACCTGAAAAGACTATGCATTTTAGATTATATATATTAAGCTCTGCTACTGATGTAAAGTTCCTGTAAAAAACTCAGCATTCTGCAAAAATATGCTGAGTGAAAAAGGACTTCAGCTCTCACTTTTCAGAGGAAACATTTCCAATATGAGTTCTCAGAAGGGCATTGGTAACACTGCAAACATTCCTCTCGATCTGTAAAACTTCATTTTAAGTCTTTCAAGGTCAAACTCTTATTTGCAGTCAGGGAAACAGAAAACTGTTAGATAGTCAGAAACTGTCCCCTGGAATGAGTACTTCCTCCAGTAACATCTCTGAGTGTTGACCTCCCCAGGCATCAGCCAAGGACCACACACCACCCTCCTGAACCCTCAGTGCTATGGGGAGCACTGGAAACCTTTCACCTTTTCTGGACTATGAGCTGTTCATAGAATTATAGAACATTTTGAGTTGGAAGAGATCTTAAAGCTCATGTGGTTCCAACCCCCTGCTATGGGCAGAGACACCTTCCACTAGACCAAGTTGCTTAAAGCTCCATCCAATCTGGCCTTGAACACTTCCAGGGATGGGGCAGCCACAACCTGTGCCAGTTTTTTACCCCCCTCACAGTAAAGAATTTCTCCCTAATATCTGTTCTTGTCCATGCTATCTTTTACAGGAAAACAAAAAAATGTAGTCATGCTGCATGTGTCTGCAAGAGAGACTGAAGCAATAAGTACAACTCTGATTTCACTGTGTGAGTTTCCAAAGCTTTATTCTCACACATGTGTCCACATAGATAAAAACCAAGTTTTATGCTTTCTTAAAGATCCTTAAACATTACTTAAAAGATGGGGTGTAGGTGATCTATGAAGAACAGCAAACCTCATATAAACTTCTAGGGATTGAACCTCATATGCTTGGTGAAAGTTGCTATAAAATGTGCTCCTTCAAGGGTAAGTGTGGGATGAAAGACCTCCAGTTCTGCTTCAAATATCTGCAATTACAGCCTGTATTCACTTCAGTAAGTTTCTTGATGCATCTGCATGCCAAATGGGACACTTTCTTTTCACTGACTTTCCAGTAAAAAATAAACAAAAGTTTGATCTAAAGTAGGATACTAAAAAAATCTTTTGAATTAAGTAATTGAACAACTGTGGGCAATTGTTCATGGTTCAGACACTTTAATGAAACATTAATTTTCAAAAGGGAATCATAAAACTCCCAAATACTCAGTAAGCTAGTAAACATATATTTCCTGTGATAACTTAAGACATGCACAATAAAAGATGTTTTGAATTGTGTTTTTTATCAGATATACACAAAGAGAAATTTAAAGTCAAAGGCCACTATAGCAGCAACCAAAATAAACCTACAACAGTCTAAAAATGTTCTGTAGCTTTTACGTGGCGACTCCGATTGCATTTCAAGAAAAAAATAGAATATAAACAAAAATAAGGATATAAACAAAAAAAATCGGTTTTATTGTGAATATTCTGTCTTTATCTATTTTTTACTACTTCTAAACATTCTTACAATATTTACTTAAGTGGATATCCATATATACACTATGGGTTTTTGAGTGCTGATAGCTATTAAATTTTATTAATCTCAATTGAATATATAAATAAAGCCAGCTGAAGTCTTTTTGACAAATAAATTTTCCATCAGTAATGTAGTTTCAAAATTCAAATGCTTTGTGACAGTGTTGATTCACATTACATTTGGTGTAGGATAACTAGTAGTATCCATTTTCTCATTTAATTTTCACCTAATTTTTTAGAATATGAGGATCTTTAACATTTCAACACTATGAAGAAATTGCATTTTTGAAGGGAAACATTCCCATTTCTCCAAAGCTTTCCCTCAGATTTTACATTTCACAATAAATATCAAGGTCAGGTTGTGATTCTGGAAAATAGCACTGCTAAAGTTTCACAGCACCTGCAACATGGCCTAATACCACCCACAGCCATTTCCCTTTTTCAAATTCCCTGCAATTCCCTTACCACTGGTACAGAAGAAAAAGCTTTGTGCTCCACCTGAAAACTTGAAAATCCATCATTCTGAGAAATTAGGATAAGTATTGCAGGGTGAGAGGGCGTGGATTTTAATTTCCCTAAAGTGCCCAGCAGCACGTTGGCTCTGCTGGGCTGGTTGTCATGATCCCTTCATGACAAACCACAACCTTGAGGAAGGACAGACTGCAGGAGTAAAACTTCAACATCTCACATCTCCACAGGACAAAGGGATTCCCCTCCTGCTCCTCTCGTCCTCCCCAAGAGGACACTCTCCTCCATATAGGTGCAGTCCAGGCAGCTTTTTCTCCTGGAAAACCCTCTCAACCACAGCCTCCTTGATGACTAGACAACATTTTTTATCCAATTTTTCACAGCAGTTTTCTGTCAAGACCACTTTGTCAATCTGCCACAGACTGCCCTCAGTGGAACCACGGAGCTACTCATCCCTTTGACAAAGGCCCCAAAAAGTGTGAATACATGGAAAGGGCCATGTTTGATTAACAACCTTGTGATTGCTGTAAAAATGAAATTTGAAAGGTAATAATTACATTTGTAATTACTTAGGTCTAAATCTCTTATGCTTCCTACTCCCTCTATTTCTGGACAGTTGGAGCAACGACTCATTAATAATAATAAAGTCATTTAACCCTGCAGGCACATTACAAGGAGAAAGTTGTCATTTGTCACCAAGCAAATAGAACAATCACTGAAGGATACAGCAAGACCACTATTTCATATTTATTGCAAATGATAAAAGGGACATTTTGCACTCATTCTCACCATGACATCCCAATCTGCTTTTTAATTATCAGCAAACATAAGGGGACAGCATACAACATATGAGGGACTACTAATAATGCATTGTCCTGCGGTGACATTTCCATAATCACTTTAAATCTACCCTATACATATGTACTAGTTAAAGCTTTCTGCTCATGAAATCATACCCCCTAGTAAGGAATGAATTATCCTTTGCAGATTGAGCTCACAAAAGCAGCTCTTTCCCAGAGTTTGAGGGTCTGATAGCTGACATATGTATTGTTATTACTTTAAGTGATAAGATTTGGCATTTTGTTGCACTTATAGTTGAACACAGTATGACTTAAAAAATAAGTATAATTGTATTTTTAGGCCAGGAACTTTACAACTGTAAATCTCACTGGCGATAATTTAGGCAGGGACTTCTGCAAGACACTTATATTTCCAGTGTTTTTCAGTGTTGTTCTGCACTTTGCTACCTCAAGAACTCTTCAAGAATGTTAGATGAAACAAATACCCTTATTCGTAGGGAACACAAGTAATTTACTCGGAATTTACTGGATTTTTAAAAAGAATTACTGATAAAACTGCCTGTCCATGAAATAAACTTCTGAGGAAAAGACTCTTTTTTCCCTAAATGATTCTATTCAGACATATGAAACTTTGAGGAAAATTTATACAGAGAAATTTCTATTATGAAAGCAAATGAAAGGAAATTTCATGTAAATAAAAGTCACCATAATCTGAGATTCAGCTCTATCAAGCTAGAACTTCAAAGTCTTCCTTACTTTGTTTTTTTATCAGCACTTTTCTAACCATCAGGCATGTAGAGAGACCAGAGAACAAATTTAACATTATGAAGTTATAAACTGTTATTGTGTGGGCTAGAAAGGAGGTAAGCAAACCTCCTAAATCTGTTTATATTTCCCCCAGGTACTATAACAGGCTATATAAAGACATGCTTTAAAAAACTTAAATAAGAAGTGTTAAGAAATAGGACACATCAGGAAAGAGTAAAATACACAGAGTAAAATTCATGTTTTCACTCTTGACATAGTGACAACACAGAAAAACTTATATGTGGAGTGAAATGTTTTGTCAAATTGAAAAATGGAAATAATATGAACACTACAATTTTCACATCAATTTGAGGTAAAATGTTTTGAATTACAGTCATTATAATCTTGTTTTATAAAGAAAACTACTTCAAATGGGTGATAATTTAAAACAGCATAATCCAAACTTCATTGTGCTCCAGTCAGGCATCGGATTGTGGCTCTGAGTGATTTGGAGCAATCTTTGCACATTAGCTCAGAGCCCCACTCAGACATCTGGGAGAAGAAAAAGGGGTGTCTGACTAGAGCTCCCATCATTTCCCTGTGAGTTCAAACCTCCTCACTGCAATGGCTACAACTTCCTAATTGGCCTTCCCAGGCACTGCTGGCACCTTCAGGAATTTTGGCAGCTTTCTGCTGAGGCAATGCTTTCAGCTGTCAGCTCTTTAAACGTGCCATTGTGAGCAGCTTCTCCACTGAAACCCTGCTGTTTGATTGGAAGTTTCTCATCTCACTCACATGAGCCTTCTCCAACTACAAAGAAGTTTTTAGCACCAAGAAGTTTTTCTGATAGGATAGCAAAATATACATATATATACTCCTAAGTAATTTTCAATTAAAACATAAAACCTCAATAATTTTAGCTAGGAGCACTAGTAAATTTATAGCTTTCCTCTCTAAACCAGATGATTCTATCAGCACCTGGACAATTGACACATGATGGGAATAATTTAGGCCAGATCAACATTTGACACAATTCTTTACAGGACATTTTCTTATAGGATGCATAATTAAAAAAAAAAAAAACAAACAAAACAAAACACTGTTAGGGAACAGTGATAGCTGGGATTATTCTGCAAGATCCCAAGAGAATGGGAATAAGCAACTGCTGACATTATCTTTTCAGCCATTTCAACAGCTGTCAGAAAAGGTTATGTGGCTGCAACCAGGAAGAATATGATGATGTATGAAAACATGGCAGTGTTTATTATTATTATTAATACAATTATTATTATTGTATTTTAAGAAATTATTTTGAGCACAACAAGTATAAAACTGTGGGGGTCTTAAGTTAAACTTCACGAGGTATTCAGTTGTTCATGAAATTAAACTTCATTACTTCAAAGATAGAAATGTTTTAAAATGGCAATAAAAACATCAGTTGATCTTTGAAATATGCTTTTATTAGCTTAATTATATAAACATCTTCTATCTATAACCACACATTCTCTATGTGTGTCTATATGAAGGATGCTGAAGAGAGATATATATTTGTTGAACTTCAAATTTCAGAGAGTAGGTGTCAAGTTTTGACTCAGACCTACTTAATATTGTATTTTTATACATTTCACAGACCATAGCTGTCTTTGCAAAAAAGTAACATTGGCTCCTCTTTGATAAGCTTTGGCATGAATATACCTAGGCTAATAAAAGCCTAACATGTACTATTTAATGGGGTTAAAAACTAGCATTCAGATTTGTCAAGGAACTTATCACCTCCTTTAGTATATAAGCCTCAATCAACCATTTTTCTATTGCATATGACAGAGGATCCCTTAGAAACAGATTTAAGAAACAGTTCTTACAAAGTCACTGAAGTTTAGCATCCAGTTCTTTTCAAAGTCTAAGTTTCAAACTAGTTGTGAAGTCCTGACCATAGCAGGCACACATTACAGGTCACCAAATCACAACAGCTCTCGCTAGGAGTAAAGGTTCATGAACTAACTTAATCTCTAGTTTATAAGAGCAAAACCACAAAATCCCATCATTTATGTTTATTTTTTTCTTGAGTTCTACAGAAAGGATATTTTAAGTCTGGGTTAAGTGCTGCTCTGGCAGATGCCATATAGAAAGCTCTCACCACGTTTGGCACACAGATTTCTTTTCAAGAGGGCCCAAACCGGAATTTCTGATGCTGGTGTTCCTGAAGCTTCAGCAAAGTACATTTCACAACCATCTTTTCTACAGTTACTGTGGATGGTAGGAGGAGTTCACACTTAGTCTGTATTCCAAAAAGTTCCTTTAAATCTTTCTATGTTTTTTAATTAACCATAGGATATAATAGGACTGAAATGAAAAGCTACCAGTCAATTGCTGACTAAGTGTTCACCAGCCTGTTATTGAACCTATTTCATCTATTTATTCCTTAATTCATCTATAGTCTAGAGATGTCATTAATATGCTCAAAGTTAATTTATTATCCTCTATTGCTTCTATTCAAGCTCATGTTAACAGAATAAATTCATCACAAATGATCAGACTTGAAAAGGCAGATTTGGATTCTGACAGAGAATAATTTATCATGGCTGGGAAAAAGCCTCCCACCAACTGGGCTGTTGGAATGCTGGGAGATGAAACTGTAATGACTGCAGAACTTCTGCAGAAAAGGACATTAAAGTCTCAAGGGGAAAACAAACAAACAAAAAGCCCCCGACTGTAACTCCCCAAATATGGAGGTTCCTGACACTGACTTTTTTTTTTTTCAATTTCACACTCACAGGTCCTTTCTCTCACCCTCTGTGCTGCCCTGAGGCAGAAATAATCATTAAGGCTCTGCTCGGCATCATTTGCATAGCACAGAGCCTGGAGACATGAGGAGCACGAGGAGTGACAGTGACATTCAAAGCTGTGCAGAAATGGGACTGATGCTCTGAGGGTCACAAACTGTTAATCAACAGAGCCGTGCAGCCAAGGGCTTCATTGCAATGCTGCATAATGTGACACTACTTTATTTTATTTTTAATTTGTTCTAATTATCGCTTTTATAACAGAAGATTTGAGGTAATCTATTACTCTAAGTGTTATACCACACTTACTATGTATCTGCAAATTATCTGAATTCCAGGAACAGCTGGATATAACAGCATTCATAACATGTTTCAGGTGCTGTTACAATGGAAATTTTTTTTTGTTTGTAGTTATAAGTAAGTCCGTTACACAGTGGAAATGGAAACCACTGAGATACTGTCATGAATATGGTGTCACTGTGATTGTAATATGGGTTGTGGAGATTTATTTTAAAGTCTAAGAAACTGTGAGGTGAATATGCCAAGTCTCTGATCAGAACATGTACATGTATGTACATATATGTATACTTAGGTACATGATGTCCCAGGGAAGAACCACTGCACTAGAAAAAGGGTTAACATTTCCCAGGGAAGCACTGGGAAGTTAGAAAGTGCAAATTCTGCAATATTAATTCAGGTCCCTTGTGTAAATGTGTTTTGATGCAAACTTTAATTAAATTATCATATACTATTTTTCTCATAGGACCCTTGGGCCCAATTCAGAGAGTAAGTAGTTATTCAATATTTCTCTTTATCTACTCTAATCAGTGTGTGGCCATACACCTTTTTAATTAATACTTTCAAAGCCTTGTGCTGAACGTAGATTTATTCATTTCCTTGTGTACTTTGTTGTTTTCACAGCACAATCAAAAGCTTCACAATCATTATCCACCTGCATTATTTGCTTTCTTGAGGCCATTTGCATCTGGGAAACTGAGGAATAAAGAAATTGAGCAAAATGATGTAGTCTCCATTATTTTTGGGTGTCTAACTTGAGAGAGCTTAAACCAGATTTCTGGACACTTGAGCACTGGATATTATACTAAGTTTTCAAATCGTATCTGTTGGAGTAGTGGATAACGTTTCCTTGGCACCCAAAGAAACCTGAAGGACACAACATATTGGCAAAAATTCAGTTTTCCCTTACCACCAAAGAGCTGTGTTGCACATTTCAAACTGTACAAAAAAATGTAGACATATATTTGTCTTTCATTGTCAGTACTCAAACTAATGAAATAGAACATCAGAAGACCATATATACACTTTAAACAGTCCTCCTGCAATGAAGAGCTCGTTATTTTAATAAACCATTAAAAAAACGCAGGATTATATGATGATTTCTTGTGGTAACAAAACTTTCCAAAATATATACCTTAAAATTTAGCATTAACAGTAACATAATAAAATGTAATGATTTCATAAAATTTTACATGGAAAACCAATTCTAGAAATTCCTCAAAGTGCTTCTTGGAATTAAACTTTAATTCTTTTGTAAAACAGACTAGACCATAGTTACAACTATTCCTACTGTAAAATCTTGGGAGTTTTTATGTAAATAAAAGTAGTTTGGACTGTATGCAGTTAAAAATGGACACATACATCAGTATTTCTCAGATCAACTGTGTTGTTATCTCTAGCTGACAAGTGGTTTATTTTTAAGATTTTTTCCCTGTATGTTTCTGACATGGACTGTAACCTTTTCTCCCTAATCACTATAGACAGGCTGCAGTTTCTATGCAGTGAAGCTAAATACTCATTTCCTTAGGGAAGGAGCCAAATACAAAGACAGCTAATGAAGAGAAGGGAACCAGACATGTGCAGAAGAAAGTCTTTGAAATACTTTTGATAGCAGGAAGTCTTCTCTCCCTTCCTAGTCCCACTACAATCATCATTTGCGGAAAAGTAAATCTTACAAATTGTCATCATACAGATGGCAGCAAGTTCAGAATTCACTCAGCAGGGCTCTGTGCAGTTCTGTCCAGTGACACAGAGGTGTGTCCTGCAGCCAGCACAGTGAGCTCAGCTCAGTCACACCCAAGGCAGCTCAGGCAGAACTACCACTGTATTTACAGCACCAGGGAGCTCAGGGAAGTGACTGTGCAGCTTTGCTGGGATGATGTGCAAGCACTCAAGCCACATAGATGTACATCCACGTTGCTTGAATTTCCTTGGATAAGCTTGCATCCCTTTTCACAAGAAAGACTATCCTGCAGATACAGAGGAACTAAGGAGCATATAAAAATAAGCCAGAGCTTGCCATTCCATGTTAGTATAGCTTCTATCAACATTTAACAGTGTGTAAATAGGCTTGAGGACAGGACAGCTACAAAGCAGGAGGGAGAGAAAGGGATGTTGAACTCATAACAAGAGAGCTTTACACTTGGCCCCTATACTTATGTCAGTTGGAAGAATAAGAGTTCATATTCTGGTATTCCAAGTAAAAGAAGAAAAAGAAGCATATATCACTATCTGTTCTTTCATTTAAAAAAAAAAAAAGAAATGGAAGTGGGGAAAGCAAGGTGCACCCTAAAAGAGTTCTGGTCCATCAGGTTTAATGCCAGACTTTTCTTTACAAGGTTCCATCTTCACAAGCAAGAACGTGCTGGTCACCTCAGAGGTCAGTTCAGAAAACTGCATTTTCTAATTTGAGACTTAAGTACCCACTAGAAAGGCCATTTGTCCAAAGACTTTTAAATACAGGCTCACAGTAAGCATCCTGAATGCAAGCTTCTCTCTTCCTCCAGCAAAAAAACCCCTGTTACAAAATCTTCACAACTTAAACACAACTAAAGGGAAAGCTCATAACTTTTGTTGATGCTGCCAACCAGCCTGAAATGGTAACAACTACATCTAGATATGCCAAAAAATGAAAATAAATATTAACAAATTAAAAAAAATGGCCAGAGCACATAGTTTCAAGTACATATTAAAATCAAAGCTAATAGTTGCTGTATTCCAGTCAATTAATAGTGTTACAAGAAAGTCTTGAAAAATAATATAAATATCTGATATAGTTTAAGAGTGCAAGTGACTGTGAAACGATGCATTAAAGGAAAATAAGCTGTTCTAATAATTGCCTTTCATTCTGCCCATTGACCCTGTGCAATATCAGAATTTGACACATTTATATACTGCTAACCATGTGACTCATTACTTTCCTCTCAGACATATATGCCATTTTCTGTCACCTACTGGACATGCATTGCTCATCACAGATCTGTTTTTTCTGACTGATTTTATGCACAGCTAATCATATTACCAAAAATGGATTAGCTTGCTGAAATGAAGGCACAGAAAAGTTTTGCTTAAATTCAGATTTTTAAATGGCTCTGAACCCTGAATTGAGGGTGTGAGCTCCTAAGAATATGTTACTTGTAAATTATTAGTCCAATGCTCTTAATCTCCCAAAGAATCATTTTCTTTCATTTTAATTACTGCTTTAGCTTGTCCATCAAAAAGAAATAAAGAAAGGAGCAAAAAAACCACAGGGAGCTTAAAATACACCTACTATGAGGCAAAAAGTTTTACCAACCTCCTTTAAGCAAACCTTTGATCTTTTTATTTCTTCCATTTCATAACAAAGCTGGATAATATATGGAAAAATCTTTGTTATCTTCTCAAAAGACAAGCTTTTATGAACCTGGTAATACTAAAATATTATCTTCCTAAATGGTACATCATTGCAATAACACCACATTAAATCCATTGCAATAGCATGCTACTTCCATGCTAAACGATCAATATAAAATTACTGATCATATTAAATGGCTGGTGAAGTAGATCTTCTCAGAGGACATACTTGATTTCCAATCAGCCAAGTCTGGCTGCTGTCTCATACATTTGACAAAACAAACAAGACTCATCTTTATATCCAAAGAATTCAAACTACTCTTATACTTTTCTAAAATTGGGTCAAAATCTCAAATCCTGAAACATATTTCAATTCTACTGTTTCTGTGCACCTAACCCCAGTGACAGTTCATGCCAATTGTGTGGATCTTCTGTCATAAAACCTGCTGAATAAATCACAAATTATGTTGGGGAGGAAGAAATAAGTGACATGAAAAAAGCCCTCTTGAAATAAGCATTTTGAGTGTGGCACGTGTACAGAAACAGGAGGTGATTAACAAAAAGTTGCATTAGGTATGTATATCATGTTATCATAATTTTGAGAAGATCAGCAAGGGCTGTTGGAGATGTGGTGACAAGATGTGGATGGAGGAATAAAAATAAACCCATGGAAAGTGATTGGGATGTTTCCCTTAGCTACATGTTACTGATATTTTTATGATAAGTCTGCAACATGCAAGAGAATAATTTCTGAGTATTCAGGAGTGTATTTAAAGGTAAGACTTTTCAGACTACTTTTCATAAAACCAGCAGAATTGCTAAAGTATTATTTTAATTTCATTTTTTTCTATGGAAAACAAAGCGTTATTTTAAGAGGTGACTGTTCACAGAAAGTCCAGCAATCCAAAAATCTAAGCTGTAAACAGAATGAAAAGATTTCAGGTCACAAAATGTATTTGTCTAATTTATTGATTGTTTCTTCTTCTTTGCCTTTCCTTCTCCTGCCTTCACCCTCCCTCCCTCCCTCCCAAACACCCTGGGCAGAGCTGGGCCCTTCTGTTTAGTCAGTAGCCAATTACAACTTCTCAGGCGCAGTTTTTCATCCCAAGGCAATTTGGTAATCTTACACTGATTAATTAAACTCGGGTCTCTAAACAAACTGCTAGAACTCCTATATCCAGAGCTTGCATATCTAATCCAGATAACAGGATAAGCAACGTGACTGTCAAAGTTCATGAAGAAATGAAAACAAAAACACTCTGTATTCATTCTTTGTAGAGTTCCTAAACAAAGAATAAGTTGTACTTCTAGGTAGAAAATCTAATCTGCATTTAAATAGAATTTCTCCAAATAATAAACAAGAGCCTGAAGCAACATTTTTACAGCAAGTCTTGCTGCTAGTGCACAGCCTAATCCTTCTATCTCTATCTGTAATCCTTTCTACCCTTGTATATTAATTTCCTTACCAGTTTATCGAGGCATCTTGGCAGAGTTCACCCGAACAACAGTCACTTTGCACTTCAACTTTCCTCAAAGCTGAGCCTGAAACTTCGGGTGGTCAGAAACCCCAGGCAAACTCAGATGGAATCATTTTTATTAAAACAAAGGGGAGTTATCAACCCAAAGAGTGAGAAGAACAACAGCTTCAAGGGGCACGCTCTGCATAAGAAATAGTAATTAGAGCAGAGGAGCTGCCAGGGTGTGGGTACAGCACTGGGTGTGATGCTCCTGAAGTGCTCTGGTGCATTTGGAGGTTTATTCTCTGAGCTCTACAGAGCTGCCCACCCAGATCTCTGAAACAGAGATCTTAAATTTTCAGATCCTACCTTGCTACTCACTACCTTATTCTTATGTTTGAAGGCAACAGATCTGATTGTACTTAATGTGCCTGTCCTACTGCTTTCCCTCAAAAGTAGTATTTACATATTTCAGTGCAGAAATTAAAAGATATTTTCCCCCAAAGAAGAGGTCTCTGTCCTAAATTTAAAAACAATGAAGAAACTCATTATTAAATGTAAAGGTGCCTCAGAGGAAAAGACAGAAGGATAGAATTAGCATCCTAGCTGAGATTTACCAGATTCTCAGATACAAAGAAAGCTAGTACCAGATGAGCAATAACTAATTTAATTCAGGCAGCTCTGCTTTAATACAGGTCACTGCTAATTAAACAAATACCCACTAGATTTGTCTACCTGATTCCCACTTTAGTCCTAATATTGACAGACCATCAGCACATCAGCCTTTAAAATATTTTCTCACTCTAAGCCCAACAAATTCGACCTCTAACTCTATTGCATTATTAGATGTTGTTCTAGGCTGACTTGTTCTTTAAAGGGCCAAGGAGACTTTCCTGCCTTTGAACCAACACAGTTTGCAGTCACAGGGATCATTTTGTTTACAGGACTCAACAATATAGTCTATTCTTTTTCTGAAAACCGAGTTACAACTCACAGTTTGTGAAAGTGTGAAAGACCTTTTTCATATTTCAAGAAAGAAAGATAACTTAGTAATCGGTTCTCCTCCAGACTGACTGTAGCATTTATTCACATTCAGGGAAGAAAAACAACAATATTAAGGATTCTGTAAAAAGACTTGATAAGCTTCTTTGGTAAGCAGAAAAAAAAATCCCAAACCAATTACTCTCTCAAGGAAACATTCCCCTTATGAAACAAAGCTATGTGCCAATAAGTATTTCTTATTAAGTAGAAGACTCTTGCTCTTCAAGGTAGGAGATGGACAGTGCATAAATTGAGTAAGTGTTAAACTGAATGAGAAAATGGTTCTAGGCAGGGAAGAAACTAAATAAAAGAAAATAAAAAAAACCTTACCACTTCACAACTAATGACAGCAAGCTAAAGAAAGAAAAAGATATACATTAATCCTTTGTTATTGATGGATTAATAATATATTTATAAGAGAGAAAATAAATTTTGCATCATTATAATGCCATAGAGACTAAAAACTGTTTTGCAAAATGTATAGGGAATATTTTAACTATTGCCAGAGGCTTAAATATTTCACCATTCCACTGGAAAAGATGTAGGCATCCAGAGGGAAATCAAAATCCTATGTAAAGGACAATCAAATCACAGCAAGAATAATTAAAACACTATTTTATGCTACTGTACAATCAACTATGGAGATTATTATCATGTTTTTACAAAAGGTCAGGTTTCCTTGCCGAGCTGGCAGGTGCAGGGATACAACACAGAACTTAAACTGTTTGTGCAATCAGTTTAAAAGCCAAGCACAGGACAAACCTTGCCTCCCCTGATTGGCAGCAAGGCACAGTGAACAGAAAGAGAGAGAAAACAGGTATTCCCTCATTTCTCCTCTGGGAGAAGAGGCTGACATCTGCCCCTCTTTCTTTTTTTTTCTTTTTTTTTTTTGTAGAAAGTGCATTTTTATACTACATTTGCTACTCTTTGGCACCAAAGACATCCAATGACACGTAAGAATTGTCATGTCTCTTAAACCTGAGCAACCAGATGACTTTCAGAAAATGAAATTCACAGATCAAGCAAAATGTCACACTTAAGAGAACATTTTATAGAGCTACATTCACCTCTACCTTTATGATTTCTGCATCTTCAGGATTCATGTTTTGAGGTGTTTTATCTCAATCTTTGCAGGTAGAAGCTTCTTTTCAAAATGAAAGTCTTTCCGGATGCTCAGAAAACTGAGATTCTGATCAAATAGCACGAAAGCAAAAGGAGGAAACTACTAAATAGAACTGAGCATCAACAATTCAGAGAAATTACAAAATTTTGAGTATGAAAGCCTTTGGCTTACATGTAAAAGTGTTTAAATTCTCCACATTATAATGTCTTATAAAACAAGTTTACCCAAATAATAGTCTATTTGAACAATGTTTCCTGTAGGTATTTTGTTATTTTTACAGAAGAAAAATGCCACAATATTATCAGTTTCTCCTTAAAGAGTCACACAATACCAATAATGGCATTCATAAAGTCAATTAAAAGTCAAAAGTAAATAAGTGTTGAACTGAGGTAATTAAACCGTGCAACAGAAACGATTAATCCATGAGAGTTCACGGCAAAGGTAAGACGCTGATCTGGCCTGTACAGTGGAGAATAGATCTAAAAAACTCCCTAATTAGGTGGAATTAAGTGGTCACCTCTCTTAATTGGAAGGAAGGAAGAATTCAAACTTCAAGAGGAAAAGTTCATGTTTAACACAGGGAGGGAGCTCTCCCTTCCCCCTGGCTCTGTCCCTTCTCTGAGCAGTCCCATGGACCTGGATTTGATGTCTCCCTGGTGGCACATGCTCCATCCAGCAGGGAATGGGCCAGAGCCTGGAGCAGTTCCTGCTGCCTCCCCCCCAGCCTGAGGAAGGGGGGAATGCTGAAGATGCAGTGCTGCTCTCCCCATCCTGCTCCAAGGAGATGAACACGCTGATTTCCCACCAAATTACTGACGGTTCAGCCAGAGGCAGGAGATAGAAATAAAAAGGTGTAATTTGTAACTACTGGGCCAGTGGCCACTCCAATAAAACAAGCATTTTGCTATATTTCTTAAAAGAGGTATTAGCAATCCTGCGTCTTCCCTTCATGCAGTTAAATTTTACCTCAAATGACTGTGGCATTTGCTGTATGAGAGTGTTCTGGAGCCAGGTGTCAGAAAAAAAGAGCTGTAATAAAGTACCACCCCAGGCCCTGTGCCCAAATTATTAACATATCTCCATGTTAGCATTTGCTTGGCGGGAAGAATCAGAACTCTGGCCTTACACCAAAAAGAAAGGGGTTTCTATTTTTAAAGAACACAACTTAAAATGTACCAGTCACCCCTGATCACTTTTCTTTTTTTAATTCAGTTTGTTGTGAACATAAATCACACTTTGCTGACAATCTCCCAGGTACACATGTGGGTACCATGGCAACTATCACAACGTACAAATCCTGTGCTCGTAAAACACACAACTGGGTGATGAAAGGATTGCTATCTGTAAATCCACAGATCTGCAATCACCCCTTAGCCATGGCTAAATAGTATAAGCAATTCTAGTATGGCTTTTTTAATATAGAAGTCCAGCAATAACAACAGAAATTCAAATATTGCTTTTCCAGCTCAGCTGCATCAAGACATCCAGCATTACAAGTCCCGTAAGAAACTGAGTAATTAATTACATTACCTTCAATGTTAGTGAGTAACTGCCAGGAAACAGACTTAAAACTTGGATTCTGTTTTAATTTATTTTATTTATGGGCTCAAGTGGGGCTTTCAGGTAACTTAATACAAAATAAATTGGACTGTGAATGCTAAAGGAAAAGTAGATTTAAAATAGAGGTAGATTTAAGTAGAACAGGTTCTTAGAACTAAAGAATTGCTGGAAAACAAACCAACCAACCTGGCAATCAGAGTAACTACAAGAAAGAGAGGAGGAACACAAGGCCAAGGTGAAGAGGAGAGTGGGACTACTCCAATCCCTGGTAGCCCACAACCCTGTGCCTGAGTTAGCTGGGATAAACCAGGGGCTAAACCATCTGTCTGGACCAACTCTTCAGATTCACCTCACATCCTTTCAAAACAATCTTAGTCCCCAAAAAACCCATGCTTGAGAAGATTTTGCAATTAATAAAAGCTCATTTTTAAAACCATGTACTTCTGGTTTAAGTCAAGTGAGAGAAAGCAGAGAGAAACAAGTTCTGTTCAGAACTATTCTTGTTTTGCCTGAATTGCCTTTTTTCCTCCATCCAAACTAATTAAAAAAAGTTCAGAAGGATGAGATTTCCTCGGCCTTCTTACCATGGGCAGGGATTTATTTCTGGGTTACAGGATTGCAGAGGTATTATTCAGATAATAAAAAAAGAAGGCCAGAGATTTGTAAACAATGGAAAAACAGCTTAACCATTTGATCTGCACTTTCCTAATGGTCACCATTATAGAGCTTATTTTGTTATTATATTCCATTCTTCCAGAAATAACCAGGAAAAAACATAGTTCAGCTTACCCTTGAAATGTATTTTTGTTCATTTTAACAAAACTTAGGAGTTTCTGAGCATTTATATGCTTATATCTGTATTCCATAGGACTCCACATTTCCTGAACAGCTGAAGCCCTGAGGAAGAATTCTTTGGCCATATATTCCCTTTATAAATCCCCAGATGACGCAGTTTACAATACTCCACTGAACTCCTGACTTTCATTTACAAAGCTCAGAAGAGAACTCATAGCCAATGCCATGCTATTATGTTCACCAAAGGATATATCCATTTGATTAAGGCTCATCCTTTATTCTCCAGATTGGAACAGATAGAGTAGGAGTAGCTTTCTCTTCTTTTTCTCCTCAGTATTGCAGTTTTTCGTTTTCAGTGCAAGCTACTGTCATACAATATTTAGCTAGAAATAAACCTCAAAAAAAAAGAATACCTGCATAGTGGGATTATATAGATTACATATAGAAGTAGATGGAAAGGCAGAGAATTAATTCTCAAAGGACTAGTAAAATTGCCTCTGAAATGTCTGAAAGCACAGAACTACTATGTATTTAAATACTACTGAGATTAGTGCTTTCAGAAAACAGAAGAGTCCCTTAAACTTATCTTTTTCTGTTTGAAATTTTTTTAATTTTTTCATGTGTTACAGGTTTACTTGTTCAACTCAGCTCATATAAACCCCAGTTGCTGTTTCAAGTGTGTATGTGTGGCACTTCAGCTGTAAATCCACTGTGCTTTCACCTGTAAGCCAGTGGCAATTAAAGAAGTGATAACTAAGGTAATAGTATTTTATTATTGCAGGGCCAGAGTCATGAAAATTATCAAGAATCTAATTAATGTTTTTGCTATCATGTGCATGACAACTGCCATTCATTAAAATATAATCAACAGTAATAGATAAGTACATGGTAGAGCCCAAATGATTGAAGGTTTGAGATGAACCTGTCTGGACCTGAGCTGCTGCCAAACAGACCTGCAGTGCCCTGGCCCACTCCTCCTGCTCCTCCTGGGCTGCTCATCTGGTAAGGCAGAGCACAGGAAAACAATCAGCACTCCTGTCTGCTGCCCAGTCACACAAAAAAGAGAATAAAGTACCAAAACATTGAAATGTGAGCAAACAAACCAGAGAGCATCCATCATAAAGAGTTCCAGGGGATCCACCTGGCACATCAGAGGGATGGTTCTGCATTAACCAGCAGCTGCCCTGAGTCCTGACTGTCAGTGCACTGTAGGGAAGCACAGATGTGTTCTCCTGTCAGTGCAGCACTCACAGCCATGGACAAACTGAAATTGGAAATGCTGACTCATAAGTATCTAGCATGAGTTAGCCATACAAAAGCATAAAGTTCTGTCTTTTTTTCAGTTCCTTATGTGAGGGATAATGGCAAACCCATCTGTGTTCATTATCTTGGAAACTGTCTTCAATCCTTCCATTTGGCCAAGACAGAATATGACTTTGCAGCATTTTACTTGCTATATGTTTCTTGGAACCTTAATTAAAAGAAATAAAAATTAATCCTGCACCTACTGCTATAGCATGAAGAGAATCAAATTATTTAAAATAAACATCTTTGAGAACTACCATTAACATAAGATATTATTTAAGATGTTAGTAACAAGTTGTTTCAAAAGTATCACGCACACAGGTGCACACATATATATTCTTTTGCTATTACATAACTTGAATTTTCAGGGATCCTGAGAAATTCTAGAACCCTAGATTAACAATGTTTGGAGATCAAGAATATATTAAGGCAATCTTGAACCACACTTGGCAAAAAATGAGTAAGAGATAGTTTGAAATAATGTTAATCTGTTACTGAGGAGAAACATTTTGTGATGGATGGTTATAAGAAAATCTGGGGTCCTCAAGATGAACAAGTTATCTGAGAAAATACAATTACATGGATGTCCAGAGAATAGATACATTAGCAAATTAAAGAACCAAATCAAACCAAACTAGAAACCCTCTCAAGGAATTAACCCAGTACAGAGAAAACACAGCTGAAACATAGAGAATCAAAGCTGACCATAACTAATAGCACAGGGGAAACCACATCTAAATTGCTTCAGTAACACTGCAACAAACCTCAGTGAGCTGAGCACATTCCCCTTTTCCTCAGAGTTGGGTGAAGCAGAATTAATTGTTCTGATAACCTGTGCTGACTACTGTCTCATTATCGTTAGAAGGAACTGTGTCTTGGGATCTTATTTAAGGCTACTTGTATTTCATTGGTCTGATTATCTTTGAGGACTGGCTGCAACACTACACAATGAGATCTGGTGAAAATATGAGCTGTTTTCATTCCAGTCATAACACCTTGTTATTTATTAAAATATATTCAGCTGTGTCAGAGTCTGCCAAATGTAATAATTAGGTGTCATGCCGCTGTAAAAATGTAAGCAATATGAAAACCACTAATGAAGAAAGAATTGAAGGCTAAGTGAAAAATAATGAATCAATGGAACAGATAGAGATTCAACAGAGGAATCCCAGTTACTGCTCTAAATACACTTCTGATGGAATTTGTTTAAGGTCTCAGATCACCTGTAGGTGAGACATTCTGTTTCTGAATTTGTAGAGTGTGAACATTTTGAAAAGATCTAAGTTAGTGCTAATTAATCCTGTAACACGAACACCAAACTCACATGTTTGGCCTGATCTTTAAGACACTCATTGCAATCTCCTTGAAGACATGACATTATGAGAACCTCTCACAAATTAGCTTACATAACAGAAAATAAAATTGAGTTTACCCTTTAGTAAGACAGAGTTCACGGTCTTCAGGTTCTGAAAGTAGAAACTGGAGCTGAAAAGAGGTCAAATTGCTTTAACATTTAACCAATTTGGATCAGGTGGGCTGAAGTCTATGGTCACAATGAACTAAGTGAAATATAAAGGAAATTTAATTTTCCCATTGTGTTCCACTGAAAAATGGGTTTCTGGTAAAGCACCATTAATCACGGTGAGGAAATGACATGTCATAGTCATGGCACAATTGTGGCAGCAGTGCTGCTGCTAATTTATGAACTCTGTGACCATTTGTGATTCTCTTCTGCATGTATTATATCAAAGGTTGATGACCAGAGTACTCCAGACTTGTATGTGACTTTGTTTGACAGCCACCTTGTGCAGGATATCCTTATGAGATAAAGATATCTATTATACTTACCATTTTGTGAGTTTGGGAACCAGAATGTTAGGATAACTGAACTAGGTATTATTGCATGACTAAATTTTGATGGGGAGCCCTTTTTTTTTTTTAAATTTCAAAAGTGGAAAAAAAGTGCCTTTCCTAGCAAAAAGCACACACCTAGATGGCAAGAATAATATTTTATTGATTCAGGATACACTTTGCCTTAATAATGTTTTTCTTTTACCTCTACTATCTAGGAAGCTGCTTAGTGAAGAATGGAGAGGGAGACAGCTGAATGAAAAAGTTTCTCAAAAAGTTATTTCACACAGATGAATCTATGTAAGGGAGATCTTTTTGCTAGTTCATGTACTGGTTACAGAGAAAAGACATCCCAGCTTTTAAATCCAATTGCACTTCAGCTGACCTACAGTTCTACTCATACAGAATTAGATGGGAAAAGGTAACAATTCCCTCCTGACCCAAAATTTCAAGACAGTAATAAATTTCAAAGCATTTTTCTTCTGCAGGCTGAGTAGTATTTCTATGAAAGAGAGCAATAAATGTATTTCTGCTGATCTATCCATTTCATTCTGATGAAATGCAGGAATTCACACCATCAAAGAATATCATGGTCTGGGAACCACAATTACAGGATCCACAAGGTTAAATTTCATTGTTAGCAGGTGAAGTTCCCTAGTCAGTAGCTTATGTTCCAAGCAGAACCATCCCACGTTCTGCTTGAGGAAAACAAAACCCATTCTTTAACATGGTGATAAAAAAATCACTCCACCACAAAACGGATACCAATGATCACATAAAAATACATTTGGCCTATAGTGGACATGCTGCAACTTAGGTGGTATCTTAATAAGCAGGAGGAAGAATAATCATGTTTGTTGAAGATGTAACATAATTCTGAAGAAATTGAAATTGTTGCCTCTGTATGCGGTAGGCTTAAACAATATTTGAGTGGCTATTATTCCACTTTGGAAATCTGTTCTGCTGTGTGTTCTATTGAATTAGATCAAGAATAAATTTGGATGAAGATAAAGTGCCAGCTCCATCAGTGAGAGTGGAACAGAGATCACACTCAAGTCAGAGGAATAAAAAGAATGATTAAATGAGGTCTACGTGCTTTTTATAAGATGTACGGCTGGAGGCTCTTTTATGTGAATCGACTTCAAAGCCACCTTGTAAGAGTACATTAAAAATAAAACAGCACCCAGAAAAGATAGCAGAGGGCAGAATTTTAACGCTGAAAGTTTCTGCTTTTCGTGCTAAATTACAGATAACACTCATCAGTAGTACTTAAGCCACTTCTCTCCCAAGAGTTCGACAGTGGCAGCCAGGAGTGTTGTGACAGTCCAGCTTCTGTAAGTGTTTAAGAGACAGACTAGAAACACCCAAGTGACAGGAAGATAGGCTAAAAGATACGATGATTGTAGGGACAAATCTCTACATGCAGGAGCCACCTACCACATAGACTGTAATAAAGATAACCCTTTAACTCAGAGAAGACACTAAATTGTACTTTCTAATCTCAGGCATTGACTTCACAGATTGATATTTGTACATTTAAATGCACCAGTACTTACTGTCACTGCATCCAACCTAATATTATATATGTGCACTGCTGGAAGAGAAGGTACTCTTTTTATTAAAGCAAACACACTGGATATGCAATCCTTGGTTTTTTTTATAGTGTCTGACTTCATCCTGGTGCCTACACACTGATGAAGCAAAAACACCAGAGACCTGTGATGGGAGCACTTGCTGGGACTTTTCAGCCGACATATGACGTCTTTAACAAACGTTTAATATTGATTTCATGCCAATATATTTGCTACATAATATATCTGAGAAACACTTAGATGTTTCAAATCTCTTCTCTCCTCTTCTAACAAACTTGTTTTGTCTTTACAAAAGGATGTGGCCATAGCAAAGTTGCCGATAGAGGCAATTTTGGGTGAGGGGAGCCACCACTTCTGCTCTCATTTCGGTGGGATGTAGCACTGCGAGTACCCTCCTCCCTTACACATCCCTGTGTCAGCCTCCCATCCACCTCATCCAGGGAGTTTCTTTGCTCTACACCCCACTGACAGGAATGGAAAGGTGCCTGAAGCTGGGGAAAGGAAAGGGGGCACGGGCACCCCCAGATGTGCTCCATTTCCACTGCCAGGTGAGTTGGGAGTTAGACCAGGTTCTGCACTCTGCTGTAAAGCAAGCACAAAGGTACTGCTGTCACATCTGTGCCTGCCACCTCTGCTATGGTTTGGAATCACATCCCTGTGGTTGAGTGTTCTGAAAGGATCATACCTAAGAACAGCAAACTGAGGATGTTCAAAGTTGTGATATACCGATAGCATTGATATATTATTGCCCATCAGCATCAGATATTACAGACAAACTTTAGCCTACTGCCTTCCACACTGAAAATTTTGCTTTGGCCAATAGTTAGGAAACTCTTATATTTCATTCTGACTTTTGCTGAAACAGTGAAATAGAGATTTTGCTGGTTCAACATATGCATAATACCATGCCTGTCTGCACCCTTATTTTTAAGCAGATGTTAATATCTGCTGATGTACACCCAAGATAATTTTAAATTCATGAATTCTGTAAAATTATATACAGTATGCACTGGTTTATATTTTTAAGGGAGGAAAATTATTTTAAAATCAGCTATTTATACTTTCTCCAGTTTTTCATTCAGCTATAGTATTTATTAGTAAACTGGGTAGAGTTAGGCTTAAACTGAATAGGTAAACTTTTAGAAATAGGGAAGCCCTGATGATGGGTAAAATAGTTTTGAGACCTACTGCATATAACTGAATATGTTTTACTGAAAAATTCACAGTCTGAGTGTCTATAAATGAAATTACAGTATCAACTAGCACAGTGACAACTTCATTGTTATTAGCATGAAATTTCGAGAGTCTATTTAGAGTCCAAATTCAACTCAAATTAATAAAATATTTAATGTAATTGCAAAGTGGTCAAAACTATCCTACCATGGTCAGCATTTAAAACTTTTGATGAACAACAAGTTATAATGCCTTTTCAGTGAAAAAAAGAAACCTCTGGGTGTTATTACTTTACACAGATTTAGTACTTTATCTAAAAATGGAAGGTGAAGGGTTGTTAAAGCACAAGCAGCCCGAATTTTTACGATGACAATTCAGAATTTTCAATGTCTGAGGCAATTCAAACTAAAAAGCAATTTTACTCCTACATTTACTTTCAAAAGGTATTCTACAATAGTAACTTTCAATTTGTAAGCCAATGTGAAGCCATTATTGCTTACAGAGCATGACAGCATTTTTGTTAACCCTTTGGTGCAGTAAAGAAGTGGTAACTTTTATTATATTATCTCTCTGGATCTGAGGTAGAATGTCACCATTCTGGAGAACCAGACCTGTGGGAACAGGACCCTGCCCAAAGCTGCTGGGTCCAGGAGCCACTTACCTGATGGTTTTCAGATAAAGGGACAGGAGGATCCACTGAGGATTTGTTTTCCCCTTTGCTGTGGACTGAGTGCTGACATCACCAGCTGTGAAACTGGGGCAAGAGGTTGATAAAACAAGAATGGAGAAATCCTTCCACACGCAGAACAAGAAGAAAGCCAGACCACCTACAGCTCCCTGCCAATCCTAACTTTACACATGCTCCTTCCCAGTAGGAAAAGAATCCTAAGAGGCTCTTCATTATTTTACAATGCTCTCATCTTAATTCTATTTGTGAAATACTGCACCCTTTTGGGCAACACTTCTTGAAACTTTTTTCCACCTTCTGATCTCCTGTGTACAATAACCTCCATGCAAGAGATCACCTCACACCAAAATTAGGCTTGTCATCTTCTGATGCCTTTTTATGGCACTTGTGTAAGAATATAAATACAGGAGATTTGCCCCAATATTAAGCTATTTACTCTTGAATAGTAAGAAAATTAGTCACCTGATATGGTTTTTGATCACTTCACTATTATTCATAATTTATTACTAACTATGGATTGGGAGAGAGTGGAGAGCAAAGCAGAGGCTAGAAGGGGAGGACTTACAAAACAATTCCATCTGTCACTTTTTTTTAAACTCCATGAACTTGAAGGCAATTTCCAAAAGAATTTTCTCCCTTACAAGTTAAATCCTTTTTCTCCTCCTCCTGTTCCACTGCTGTTAACAAAAAGCAGCTCATAAATCAAACTTTAATCAAGCTGAAAATCCCAGTTTTATTTCTTCGCTTCCCCAGGGGGTCAGAGCATTTTGCAGAATCTTTTATTTTCTGAACTTCTCCACTTCAGAACTTCTGTTTGCTGCTTGCTTTCTCTCGTAATAAAATTACTTTCATTTAGGATTACCACCCTCCTCTCCTTCCTGACATTGCACTTGCTTCTTCAGCTTCCTGTGATTGAAAGTATTTAAAGCCCTGCAACTTAATTGGAAGAAACATGATTGTAAGGGATTAGCAACCCCTCAATTCAATATACAGAATTATGTTTACACAGCCAAGGAGAGATTAATCTCCTATTTCTCTAATTTTTCTGGTGTTTTCCTGGCTGTAGACTTCAAATCTTTATAAACTAAGACCACATTCAAGCAGGACAAATGATGGAAGCACAGGACATTGTCACTAACAGCTCATACTGTGAATGGTGATTGTGCTGAATTCACTTCCAGTATTGCACACTACATACAATTCTTCTGTCTTTAAAGTTCCACACTATGTATTTGAAAAAATAACAGCCTGCTGTAAAGTTTAACTAACACAACTGATTTCATGAATCTTGAAATGACGCCTGGATTACTTTATCTTGGAATGAAAAATGACTTCTTCCTTTTAATCTGCAGTTAACATAACATTGATCTGGACAGATAGACAGTAATTTAAAATTTGACTAGATCATAAACTTTTTACCCCCCATTCTTTGTTATAATTTTAAAATAAAGTTTACAATGTTAGACTTGAGGCACTGCAGTCTCTTTGAGGCTTATTTATGAGCAGAACAGGGGCAAGAATGAATAAAACTAAGCAGGCTGCTTTTGGATAGCATGATAAGAGAAACTCAACCAGAGTAAGCAAATGAAAGGAACTTTTCCTGTGAGACTACGTTATGAGATTTCCAGAATGACTAAGATTGTCTTTAAGGTGATAAGCCAAGATTTATACTGCAGTTTAGGGAATCACTTCCCAAGAATGAATAGAATTATGCCTATGGCATTTAGTAAAAATCAATGTTGAAGGACAAGAAAGCCCCCTAGCTAACACTTATAAAAATCTGCCTCTTTTACTTCATTCTGTTACATACTTGTTTTCTTTTATGACATGATGGAGATAGCTCTGAGCTGCAAGATGTGAATAAAAGAGAAAACTTCTTCAAACAGTGAAACTTCCCAATTCAACCTGTAGTAAACCCAGGCATTCCAGATACGGAATTTAATTTCTTTTAAACTTACTTCACTACTCAACAAAAAAGATAAAAGCCCTACAAGAGAGTAAAGAGACAGTTTTACACAGGAGAAACCTTCCTTATTTCTTTTAAACAAGGAGCTATTTTCTTGCAAAATAAAAGTTCTGAGTATAGCAATCAAACATATATCTGCAAAAAACTTGCCTGAATCAAAGTCCCATTCCAAGTACATGTTTTAGTAGCAAAGAATCCACAGTGCAAAGCTCAGGATTGGATTTCCTGTCATATGGAAGTGGAAATGTCTGGACTTTCAGGGCCACTTTGGTGAATGGTATGCTTTAAATGCTATAACTGTATAGAATATGCACATGAATATCAAAGTAGAATATAAGCAATACATGTAAATTAGTGCTAAAATCTACTCAAAGGTTACTTGGCCTATGCACAGGGTTTTAGCAGTGATATATTGTAGACTGCCTGCTGTTCTCTTTCTAAAGGTCTAAAGTGTCTCCAGGCAGCTGCTGTGTTTTACTGATTATGATGAACAGTTTAATATTTGTTGGATTTTGCTGACTACCACTTTTCTATTGACAATTAATAATACTGAGGAGGGGTTGAGCACTACAGTAAGTAAGATTGTCAAGAAATCTTTCCATGTGCTGGCTCTTTTAAGCCAAAATCATCTTGCTACTGTATGACAAGTAGAAATCTACAGCACGATCACAATTTACAGATGTTGACATAGATTCTGACACCTGAAACATTTCTTCTGGTGTACAAAAGCAATTGTAATCAGTCTGGATGAAAAGTCTTTACACTTGATTTAAGTAGGTTAAATTGTTTGGTTCAATCAGCAACACAAGCAAAAAACCCCCTGAACTCATTACTCATGCATTTTCATTTTTTCTTTGGTTTTTGTCTCACTCTTCAAATAGACTTTCAGTACAGAAACTTCAACTGTGACAAATAACGGATTAATTCTTTGAGGAGCTGCTGTTAATTCAGCACTGAATGTCACGAGTTTACCCTTCTCCAGAAGTTTTAAATGCTTTTATAAAATTTTGTTATTCTCTTAATGGGACTTTGGATAAAATTAATTCTCAGAGTAATTATCCACATTAAGGAGTTGACTACCTCTGCTGCAAAGGAAAATGCTGAATACATCTGTGTGTGCTGCATTTTCGGTGTTACCCACCTATCTGGTGTTTCTGTGAACGAGACTGCACAGTTCAGATATGATTCAATGAAGTGTGCAGATAGTACACTCCATCACTTTCAGAAGTACAGGTAGGAGAATAGGGATTTGCATGAATGTGCTGATGCTTTGGAGAAATGGGGGACTACTTTAATGTGTCCTTCACACAGCAGATGGTACGTGAAATCTGTTTCATGGTTGGTGAGCTTTGTAAAGGCTTCTAAAGATTTGTTGCCCACTGCTTTAGTCACAAAATGAAGATATATACCCATACCAAATGCACCAAAAAAAATCGATTGTAATAGCAACAGCTCATAGAATAATCCAGATCTATCTTAAAGAATTGTTTGGTTTAAGTTAAATCATGAGGTTTGACATGACACTAAGAAATTTTGCACCCAAATTATAAAACCATGTTCATATTCCTCTAAAGTCTTACTTTCTAATAGTAAAAGCAAAGTAGGAACATGTATTTACAATACTGAGCAGGATTTAAAACACACATTGCCACAATCCTTTATAGGATGCACCATCTATAAACAATTAAAATACCTCTTACTATAAAAAGGTGAAACCAAAGTTTCTCAGCTGAGATCAAATCTTTGAAAATCCTTGGACCTCTCTGACATTCACTAATGTATTTTCTCATGTGCCATCAATCAGTTTGCAACTTCTTTAAGTCTTTTTTATTGTAGCAGAGTGGAACCTTGAGGCAAGACTGTTCTAAATTGTTTACTTATTTTTACCCTGGTTTTAGTGTCTTATCAAGTTTCTAATCCAAAGCAATAATTTACCTGACAATTGGTGACAGCTTCTTTTCTATTAATCTGTCAGAGACTTTAATCTTTTAATATTCCAAGGAATTATTCCAACAGGTTCCAGTGTATCTTTTGTTCAATCAACAAACAAGTAAACCTAAAGAAGCAGGATGAGAAAATGTCCTATTACAGAAGCTATACCAGCATAATTTAGATTTTCGAATTCTTTTCACATGGATGTGAGGTTTTAGATCTTTTGAAACATTTTGCCAACAAGTTTTGTCATTTTGAAATGATCCCAGGATCATTTCTAGCATTTTGTAAAAACTGGATAGAGCAGCTGCTCCCCTCTTCATTCCACCACTGTTTATTTAGATGTAAACTACACACTTTTGCTAACAGCTTGCTCATGTTAGTGCATTCCTTCAGAATTCATGGATCAATATAGTCTATGCCTGATGATTTTTTACACTTCTTCAATATGCTCTGGCACCTCCATTTTTGGCTCAGTTTCTAATGGAAGTGAAATAATGCAAGTAAATACTTGATTTTTCACCACTGCATGATTGTTGACTCTGCTTGCTGTTTCCTGCTATTCTGTTGGACTCGTTGATTTCTTTACAGTGTTCGTATTTCTGATTGATCCAGTCCATGACATGTTGTTCCACTCTTTCTTACAATTCAATGTGCTCATACAATTTTTTATTGACTTCATTAGATTAAATTTCCACTTTCTGGTGAAAAGAAGCTTATTTCAGAATCTACTGCCAAGACCTTTGAATTGATAAAAAATACTAATACACAACAATTCCTTTTTGCCAAGAGAGAAGACCTAAATACAACATGCACATTTCACAGCCCTATGTAATAATGGAAATTCTATAAACACAGAATATGTCATAAAGTACATTGAGATATAAATCCTTACCATTGTTCATAGCTTGAACCTTCCACTAAATGGCTTGCCAAGACTCACAAAAGGAAAGCTGAAGGCACTAGATATGTTTTCACATTCTCTTCGATTGTATACAGTTGATTCACTGTCTGAACTTCCTCAAGCTCTCTGAAAAGGCTGATAATTGTGTGTTTTTACACAACTGAACTACTGCTGCAGCTGACTGGAAAATAGGGGAAAATGTGAATGCCCATCTAATGGTCATAACAAAGCAGAGGAACAAAGCTGGCAGCCTTAATGGCTTCTAAAGTTACTCAGAATTTCAACCCCTTATTATGGTATTTCTGTCTATGTCTACGCAGAGTAGTTGTCAAATAAGAACTTGTTCCTTACAATATTATAAATATTTCAGAAAAATGTAATATCCTTCAAGATCTCTGAAAGCTTAGTTATGAATTAGCAAGTTGGCCACGCAAAATAATTCAAGTTTGTTGACTAAAGCAGTTATGTTATGATTCAGCTAAGGCTTTTTAAGTGGGTATCAATTACCTATTATTAAACATATAAGATACAGATATAGATATTAGTCATACAATAATTCTACTGAAAATGTTCTGCTCCTGAGAACATATAATATTTTGAAAGAATACTTTTCTCTATGGATCATGCCATCACTGTATATTACCAGCTGCTTTCCAATCACAGATAGTCTAAATCATATCATACAAACCCCACAAATTATCCCCATATGCAGCAACATCTTTTCCATATCCTGGCCCTCACAAAAGCAATGATCATCAGGTTTAGCTATTAAAGAACCAATATTCTGATACAATAATTCTGTAAAAATTACTTTGAATGAAAACAACATAGAACCAGACAGTGATATAAAAAAGCCTGCATTTCTTATCATTTTCTCTGACAAGGAGAAAAAAAAAATCTGAACCAACATTTTTTATTGTTTTTAAATATATATATGTATGCATAAAAAGTTTTTTCTCTCATTAGTACTTTTCTCCTCCTTGACCTTATTTTCCCAGAGAAGAGATAGGATTTCTTTTTTAACCATCTCAGCTCTTATCATACAAGATTTCCAAGAGCTGCATTTGGGAAATTGGGTTTGTGCATCATGGCAGGTCTGGCATGTGAGGAAATCAGCTGCATGCTGGCTTTTTCCCCCCATGCCTGTCCAAAAATACACAGCACAATTTCCATCCCATCATTTCAGCTAAGAAGAAAATCTGACAATTTATTACAGTCCTCCTGTGCCAGATAATAGTCCAATTGATGGTATGTGACAGAGCAGCTTAACTTCAAGAGCCAGCGCTTCTTCATATAACTGCTGTCACTTTTGCTTTTCTCAACTTCACCTCAGTAACTGATTTTTCTTTGCTGCTGTTTTAATTTTGATATGTCTTGTTTCCTCAGGAGGTTGCCAGGAAAGTGAATAAAAAATAGGTTGATGCAATATATTCTGAATAAGGTGCCCCATCTCCCATCTAACGTATCCACAGAGAAGAGCAGTGTGCAGATGTTTGCCTTAGATCTGGTGTGTACAAACAAATGCTTAAAGTGTTACTTGGAAAACTGCAACTTGGAACTTGTTACTTGGAAACCCTGTTAATTAGTTCAGACCAAGCTCTATATTACTTGGGTCAGCTTGTTACTGCACCTAAATTTGCCTTTGCACGACCTAAATTTGCGCGTGCAAGATGAGCTGCTCTGCAGTCACAACTAAGCATTTACAGTAAGGAAATTTATTGGTGTAAATAAGGTGGAAATCATGAAGAGAAGACTCAGAAGTTTTGAAAGTTTTGGGCAAGATTAGTACAAGGTAAGCTCTCCATTTCTGTATACTCTGTCCTACCAGTTTAAGACCTTGTAAGTTTTAAAAATTGCCCAATGTATTCATAATACTAATATATCCCAATGTCAAAGAATTCTCCCTCAGAGAATCACCTTAACCTTGGTATATAAGAATGTTGCAGTGAGTCATGTTCAAAAGGCCATTAGCCCCAGCAGTGACCAGGGAGGTGGTGATACTGTCCCAGCCTGCCCTGATTGGCAGCTCAGGAAGTGTCTGAAGCAGCAGAGGAGTGGGGTTCATAAGAATTGGAAACGCACTGCAAATGAATGTTCACACTCATTTACAATTCTCACAGAATTCTACACATACACCCACCCACACACAGTGATTTAAATGCATAATCACTAATACCTACAGGTTTTTTCCTCTAATGAAAAATCTCCTTTTGGGATGCCTGCCTCAACTGTAAAAGAAATCAGTGCGAACAACACAACTGATGTAATTATGCTTTATGAGTAATGTGGTATTTTTAATTTATCCATTTGTAAAGTAAATAATGGCAATAGTAAAAATAATTGCAGAACACAAATCCTTACATATCAAGACTGTAGTTAACAAGAGACAGCATGAGATGAATTTAAATCTGCATTATGAGTTAATGTACATACTTAGGTTTTTAACATGCTTAGGATATATACCTTCACAAGGGCCTGAGAAGTAACACATAGTAGTGCTGAAATTATACATCAGATATTAGAGCATCTTAGATGCAAACAAAACAAAAGTAAATTAACTTCTTTAAAGGTTATACAGAAACTTCTTTCTAGAAACTGAAATTAAGATTTTTTTCTCTTAATAGCAGTTTGCTTCAAAGGTGGTACAGAATTCTTTTTACAGCTACTTTTCTTTTTAAGAAACTTTTTGAAACGGAAAACAAGAGTTTAAAATCCTTCACTGATGCTTGATTCTTCCTATAAATTATTAGAACAGCCTGCACATTTGAATCTCGTTACTGAATCATTCTGAAATCTATTATTACATTCAAGATTTTAATGACTAACTGCTTTTAAAGAGATCCATGAACCCTGCCACGTTCCCTGCGTATTTGAAAGAATTAACAAGAGTACTTCTTTCCAATAATTAAAAGTTCTTTTTTTTTATTATTTTGAACAAAAGAAAGGATTTTTCTTTTAGAATTACGTACTTAAAATGCTCCCTAGCTATAAGTCTTCTCAAGCACAGATGCATTTAAACCATCAAACTGTGATTTGCTAACGGTAACACAAAATAAAATGGCAATCTGATTGTATTTCAGAGATAATGCTGGCATCTCATCTCCCCTTCCACTCCTATCTCTTCTCTGCCACTCAAAAAGAACAGTTTGGGTTAGCTGGCAGCCTAGACAAAGCTGGTCAATACTTAGTACCTTTTCAGACACTGGAAAATAAAAGGTCAAAGTTGTGCATTCTAATTATGGGTCTATTATAACCATTTCAATCAAAGGGGTTTTTGAATGATGTATTTATACACTACTTTATAACATAGGGATAAAAGCTTCACTGTTACATACATAAGTGGGGATCATCTTTCAATAGACCGTTTAATAAATTAATACATAATTTAATACTATACAGAGAACAACAACAAAATTCAAAAGGTCTGTTATTTTTATTGAATCTGAGTCCTTGAGTGTTTGGAAAGTAGTATAAAATTAAAAGCTTTTTCAACCTTAGCTCCTCAAGTAGTCACAATTATTTCACTGTGTTTGCCTGAGAGTTCAAAAATCTACTGAAAGTCAGTGGAAGGGCTTTGTTGAATTAAACAAACAAGGGGAAAGCACTAAAATTATTGGATCAATTAAGTCACATTGCAATTTGTATAAAGCTGAACAAGAGAAGACTAGCTAATTCTGTCAACAGGGATCACCCTGGATCTTGCTCTGAGTTTCCTGTCCACACTCTGCACATGCTAACTCATTTACAAAATCTCTTTTGGACTGGAAACAAAAGATCTCCCACTAGATGAAAGCTGGGACTACTCCATGAGCTACTATGGCAGAGGATGCACCAGGCATCACTTCTCCCAGCTCAGTCTTCAAAATGGGCTTTCAGAACCCTCAAATGCCATCTGCATGCTTCACACACACTACTGTCCTCATACAAAAATACATTTACAGTTCTCTCTGAATCATGTGGAAAATATTATTTAAAAAAAAAGATACGAAATGATCCATAGAAAATGAATGTTTCATAATTACAACATTTTGTGACATGTGTTACCTTGGGACAGTGTGTCTCAAAGTATCCCAGTGTTACCAGGACTCCTCGACTACTCTCAGGAATGGAACAGCTTTGTGCTTCTGGCTTAGAGCCTTTAAAAACCCTGGTTAAGATAAAAAAGCTCCCAACTTCATTAAGGTTCTAAAATGAGAGCTGGAAAGGTCCTGTGGAATACAAAGCAGAAAGGATTAGGGCTGCTATGTTCTCTGGGTTTGAGGTTCAGGGGATGTGAGCATTTGTGGGACAATTGCCCAAGCAAAGGAGAGCTGTGAGAGCCTTGTGGGTTGCACCAGACTGCCCTAGAAAACAGGAGTCATACAGGTGTGGCTATATTCTGCATTAAACTGGCAAAAGATCACTCCCAAAATTGGGTTAAAACAAAGAAAAAAATTTAAAATAAAAAATCCCAGTGCAGGCATAACCACCGATGCACACATGAGAACAGAGCTCAGTGAAATTTCTTATATGCAGACGAGTAAAGAAAGAATCAGCTTTTTTACTCAATTTTTAAAATGTGAAGACACTGACTTCATCATTCCCCCCACCCCATACAAATCTTCACCTGTCATCAATAACTGGAGGAGATAATTTTAGTAGAGTCATAGATGTTTGTACACTCAGGATGTTTTAGCATTAATGGCAGGTTTAACAACTAGAGTTTCTGGTCCAGCATCTGTTGTGACAGAGGATATGTCCAAATATTTGTAGATCTCCCTGCAGCCTACTGGCTTCAAGGTAAACTGTTCCTCCATGCAGTGCCACTGATCCACAATAACTATGATCCAATTTTAACACTTCCCAAAAATATGAAGTACTTTTATTGAATTCAAGCAATTATACACTGCTCTATGAGCTGACTTTTTGGGTTACGTTTTTCAAGTGAGCATTAGAGAAATTAAATTTATTCAGTAGGAGCTGCTTAAACTAAAAATCCTGAGCCAGGATGGGCACAGTTAGGAACTATTGACTACCATACTATCCAAGGACTGGAGCCTTTGCATGCCATATGTGCTGTGAAGGTGTCCTAAAAAAAGGACCATGTAGTGTTTTGAGTAAAAAGGGTGAGAGAGTGTACTAGCATGCACTGTCAGTGTTTCCCCTGGTTAATCAAATTCTGTCCCTTACAGATGAGATAACACAATCCTAATTTTTCATTACTCATTGAGTAATTCTTCAAGTATGTACAAATTCAATATAGTATTTTCACCAAAATTAACTCGGTGAAAGGCATACTGACCTTCATTAACAATACTAACAAAACTTCTGAATAGATGTAAAATTGTAGCACTTGGGGAAGAACTTCAGACATCTGCTTATTCCTCTCTCAAGACTTTCTCAATCTAAATAAGGGCATTTTTTGCTGACTCAATTTCAGGCGGAAAGAAAAGGCGAAATATTTAATAGACTATAAAATAATCTTTCATAGATTTTCTGATACCCTCTTAATTACAGTAGCACAAGTTATTCACACGGAGTTAATGGCTCCTTAGCGTTTCCATTACTATCAACTGCTCCTGAGTAGGCGATAATTTGTCACTAAACGTTCACTGCTGCCTAAAGTTTGACTGAAAATCTCAACATGTCACATCACTTTGGCAGATCATGGAGCAAACCCTCTATCTCCCAAGGCAGACAGATGATCAAAAATCTTCAAGGCAGCACGTGTTACTCCTAGAACTCCTTGAGTGGAGTGTCAAGAGGAATGGCCAGCACAGATCAAAGCAGTCACACATCTAATCCCAAATCCTGTCTTGAACAGTGACATTTTACAGGAATAAAACCAAAACTCTTCATTTAGGAGACAAATCTACCCTGTGAAAAGTATACTTTTTACCACATGTGCCACAAGACCATTTATGCAAGGAAGCATGAAGATCTGTAATCCTTTCAATACTCTGACATAATTTAAATACTAATAATTTCAAGTAGAGTGTTATTTTATTCTTATTAATGTTCAGTTCAGGATACCATATGGCAGTGAGTGATGCAGATTAATCATTAGTCCCAAGAGAAAAACAATCCCTCTGTGCTGGTTTTGAACAGGTTAGCTTTCCATTTCTATGCTCCTTTTTCCATTTCTATTCTATTTTTGCAATTTCTTTGCCCTTCCTCCTTGAAGAGTTTAGAAAATATGACTCTATCCTGCCCACATCTTCCAGGATTCCATGTCACAGCTTTACCACATCGTGGCTCAAAAATTAAATCTTTCCCTTCTATCAGGAGAGTTCAACAAACAAAAATGAAGACCTGACTAGGTTGCTGAAAATCAAACTGGATATTGTTTTCTTGGGATGTCTACTGGGTTAAAAGTTGGTTGAGAATCAGCACTTTGCAGTTAAAGTGATGGTAGGAAAATAAGGTAAAAATATAACAGGCAGTAGGTGGGAGAACTGACCATCAAATCCTACAGATGGGCACTACATCTGTCCTACAGCTGGCATCCCCTTCCAGTTATTTGTCCCTTCTGTATGACCTTACTACTTGTTCCTTTGGGTTCTCCCTTATCAGAAATTCTGATCTCAAAATTGCTTTGTGAGGTTCAGGAGGGTTCTGATAGACTCAAAGGCAACGTTAATGGGGAACATATAAGTGCAAATATAAGGATAAAAACATTAGGCCTGAAGTGTTATAGTAAGTGAGAGCTGTACTGTAAAATAAATTAAACTGAAAGAAGGTGGAAAGAAGTACAGGAAACTGATTATTTTTTTTTTAATAGGGGGAAGTTACAGTGACTGTAAGGAAAAACTACAGTTTTCTAGTCACATCCTTGCTTCTTATCTGCCTGGGTTTCTTTTTGTGTAAGTCCTTTGGCATCACAGCCAATGTTACATTTTTGTACAGTGCCTGATATGTCTTGGAGGCTATTATTAATAATATATAATCCAGCTAGACTTGCAAATTATTTTTTTTACATTTATTTTACTGCTCAGGAAAGTTTGACAGACTAAAATATTCACTTAAATGATGCCTTAATTTACCAGAATGCAGCAGGTCCATGTAAGCCATAACTTACATTCATGCTTTAAATTGGGCCTCCTAAAGTAGGGAAGGTATTTAATTAAAATACCAAATCTCACTTCATTCATAACTTGCAAACATCCATTAGAAGCTTTATACCTGAACTGCTGTTAGTGTGGGATTTGCTTCTTGGCTACTCTATGGCTTGTTAAATACCTGTTTTTCTTCTCACTGGTGACAGTCTGTGGATAAACCTGGGGGGGGGCTACCCAATGGGAAAACAGAGAGATGACAATCCTAAAATACAATAGAAAGGGACAAAAAACAACAACAGTGGAAAAAAACTCCAACCAATTGCAATATGAACACCCCTGTTATATGCAGAAAAATTAACAAGACAAAAAAAAAAGGGACATAAAAGTACTAACTCAAGTCAGGAGGGTTCTCATCAATCATTCTTTAAATGGTCATTTAGTTGTTACCCCTTTGTCTCAATGAAATAAACAGCCTGAGAAATCCATATAGATGCTTAGGGGGGTGAATATTTACAATTAGTACCAATAGCTATTTGACAATTAATTCTGCAATAGACAAGAACAGACATCCATTGAATACACTGCAGTGTTTCCAGCTGTACTGATCCACACTTTAAATCCTAGTGTGTAGTACTCTATCTACCCTCTTCTTCTTTAGGCTATTACATATTTCAGTATTCCGTAAATTATCTGAGGAAAGAAAGTATACATTACTATAGTTCTGCTCTGCAAAAGTCACTGCAGAAAAAAATCTGACTACATATCATGTCAGTTTTCTCTTTGCAGAAAAAAGTGATAGGTGCACTGCTTATACAAGTATCATGACAACCACATCAAATAAACTTCATTTTTCATGGAGTAAACTGACAGTGACATTTCATGTGGGGAACAGGGGACAGATTTTCAAATCCATGGAAATCTTTGACAGCCTAGATACAAAACCAGGCTGGGGCACCACAGACATGTCAGGGAAGAATAAAATCAAACTTTTTCATAGACAATAGACAAGATTTTACAATTTACATTTTTATAGGCTTGTTCAGTTACTCTACAGCAAAGGGGATAATCATTATATTTTCTCAAATCAATCAGTAATTCACATTCATTATATCTAGCTACTCTGCTTTAAAAAGGGATGTTGAATATCCTAGAAGTTCAGGTGCAAGATTTCTCGTGCTTTGCCTTTAGAACATCAAGTAATATATCAAATGATTTAAAGACAAATTTTTCTAATAATAATTATTAATTTTTTAATAATATAATTAATTTTAAATTTTTGGGGGCAAAGAGAAGACAGGTTTATAAAATCCCTAAAGCCAATTTCTGCAAGATGAAAACAGTTTCTTTACCTGGAAAGTAATTGGAGAAATACACTGAAAACACAGAAAGTTTAGATTTTCATTGTGCTGTACAGAAGCCAGATTACTCTGGAATCCTAAACGCAAAATTAATGCAAATAGTACTGTTTCCCTATGGTATGACATTATTTGAGTGGTATAAAACAAAGAAAAAGAAAATCAGCTTTTCATGAAAATGGAAGCAGTAAGAGAAGCTTATGAATTTCAGAACTTCCTACATGTTATGCTTTACTTAGTACGATTTTGAACATTTTAATTAAAAATTTCTATTTCTTCTGTTTTCAAAGATAAGTCTCTCTCTTGCACAAGAATGCATGGCTGCCTTTTTTGTTGCCAACCAAAGTGAAACACTGAGGCACTTACCAAGGCGTGAACAGCCCTCGTTTATCTGAATAGAATGCTAACATCCAAATGCAATTTTCACAGTTTAAATATTAACAGATATACGGATAGCTCATTCAAAACAAAAATTAGCTACTACTGTATTATATAATACAGCTAATTCAGGATAAAACACAGTCACTCTCATGCTTTGTAGCAGGAGACTGTGAACAGTGATTCTAAGCAATGACTATGGTTGCTGATAAGAAAACAGTATCAATAAAATAAACATACTGAATGTTAAGAAAAGATTTTGCAAAAAAACCTCACGCATTTTATGTTTAACCTTACACGTGTCATAACTCATTACCTTACAGTATCTTAGTCCTTTAATTATTTATGCTGATTTTTGTAACAATAATGCCAATAAATACAGTAGATCTTCATACTGAAAATGAAACCCAAGTGTTTAGATCACATTCTGGATGTCATTCCAAACTCTTCTTAGATACACCATTTTTTTCTTCCTTGTGTGTATGAAATACCTGTGTACAAATCAGCTGCAGGAAGCTAAAAGCAAAGTACCAGGTTTCACTGAGAGTATGGTGGAATAAACCATATAGTCACTAAATTTCAGAGGGGGTGACCAGAAGAACTCTGCTTCTGAGAAGTTGTGATTTTTGTTTTCTATAACCTGCTGAGCCAGTTCAACCAGGAAACAAAATTTTTTAAGATTAAACATATACACAGGATGTGAATTTATTCCTGCAATGACCATCATTGTTCCAAAATTACCAACAACAAAGTGCATGTGGTTTTGCTGCTCTATGCAGGGAATTCCACTTTAGAAACTTGGACTGTTGTCATGAATTAGGTAATTAAAAATGTTCCCATACCATACTCCCAGCCACACTGCAATATTCTATTTTATTGTATTTGCATGTTCATGTCAGAGGTTTGGTTTTTTTCCAAGGAAAGAAATTCAGATATAGTTTAAATTATTCAGAGAAACAAGTCAGAAAGGCAGCACTCGGTATAGTGCACAAAAACATGACTATTATAATTCCACAAAAAAAAAAAAGCACTCGAATAACTTACTGTCTAAAATAGGCTTTGAACATACAGAAATAAACTGTCTTTTATTGTTCAGTTCTTCTGTGATGATTTGCTCTTCAACACAGACAGAAGAAACCTAAAAGTCATTATTTTCCTGGTAAAGACATGGAGGTATATGATAAATGGGATGACATAGAGCCTAAATTTACCCATGATTTTGGATGTCAGAATGATAACTGATTTTGTAGAGAAAGGAAATACAGTAGAACTAACCTACCTGAACCTTAATATTCAGTATTTCACACATATAAGAAACCATTAGTTAATCTTCAGATATTAGTAGTAAAAGAATTGTAAAAATAGATAAAGAGCTGCTTAAAAGGTGCATGGCAAAGGCACTGCAAAGGAAAAAGGAACAAGTGAGCTGGAGGCTTCCTATCTAATGTTAATGACTTCCAATAAAAAGTAGAAGGTGCTGGTGGGGTCTTCTGGTGGCAGGAAGCTGAAAGCCATCAGCTCAAAGGGCATCAGAACGTCAAACATGAAGAACTAGATGACCTTGAGAATGATGGCAAAATGAAATTCAACACTATTAAAATTTAAGTGTACTAATAACAGGAAATTGTAGCCTGGGGGGTAGTTCATGGGAAAAGTTACAAGATGAAAACCTCTTTGGAATACTAATTAATAGGATGACTGCATCCCAAAATTCTTCCACCCTAGCAACTCCCATTTACTCCCACATACTTCTTTTTAATGCCCTAATTTTTCCACCTGTTTTTCAAACTACACCCTTCTTCCTTACAGTACATATATTTATAGAAGTACAGAGGGGTTTCTGACTGGGAGAGAATGGGTCTCTACAGAACTGCCCCAGCTGCTTCTCTCTCTAGTTAACATAATCATGAAAAATATAAATGCACTTTGCTTTTCCATATAAGAATTTTTGGTATTTTTCTACAGATATTGGAAGGGATTCATGCTCTAATTCAATATATGACTGTCCTGTCTAGAGGGTTTATACAATTCTTATAAACAGTAATAAAAAAATGAAGTTAAATTGATATGGGTATAGCAAAGAATTACTAAGTCTAACTGTTGAACGGTGAACTCTACAACAAGTAGACTAAAGGATTCTTGCTTCTTTGCCTAATAAGATGATTTCCAAAATACAATTACAATTTATTTTAAAAAATGGATCAAAAGCATAAAAAATAGCAAACTAAAAGAATAATGTTGGTACAAAACAAATGTCATTAATAAACTGGCATGGAAATTAGAAAACTTAAGAACCATTAAAGGAATTTGATAGCTCCAAGCAGTCATAAGAATCATTTTTAAGACAGAATCTGACATAAAAGACATTATGTGATATGGTTGCCAGAAACAGAGCTGATTTTGTTTACCCAGAAGTGTTCTGTGATCATAACTCTGAATTTGGCAAACTCTTTGTGCCTAAAATACATGACACACTTTAATCACAGGGATCTTTCTTGGTATATATCGGGATAGTCACATAAGACATTTACTTTAAAATATTTATATATTCAGGTAGGGTTTATCCAGAAAGAAACACATTAGATCCTTATATGAATAATTTTACATTAAAAAAATTATTTTTGAGTTGCTATTGTTTTACGAAAGAAAATATGTCTATTATATATAAATACCTACATATGCGTGTGCATGTTTGTGCACAAAATGGTACTTGAAAATTGTATATACTTGGAAAATAACCACAGACATTCTCTGTTCTTTACTCTGGATCCAATTTTGCAGCCAACAAAAGTATTTGTTATCATAACTATGAATATGAACAATAAAACCTCAGTGAACTACTAGTTGGTTTATTAATTGCACTGACACCACTTCTTCCAGGAGTGGAGGGTCTGGGAGTGAGTCCACTTGTAATATTTCTTACAGCTGGAAAATTCACTCTACAAAAAAACCCTTTAACATCAACACTTTTTTTTAACAGACAAAATTTTGTTGTTAAAAATTAAACCCTTTTTTTCCAGATCCAAAAGTACAACAAATGATTTTGACTTTTCTTATGTAATATGCACTATAAAAAGATGTGGGGGAAACCATGTATTTTTGGTCAGCTATTACTTTATAGACGCTTTTTTCCTCATTTTACACCCACAGTCTCTCTGTTTTTTAGTAGAATTAATCTAGCTTGTTCCTTCTTTCTCTACAAAGGACAGCAACTGCATATTTCAGAACACCTTCAGCCTCTGATGCACTTGTCACTTATTTAACAGAATATAATTCAGTATGTACAAAAACTGCATTACAATATTAGGTGCTCTAACTCTTATTTATTGAATCAGAAGAGGTGTAACAAATCTCTGTGAAACTCTTTATGATTTACATCTGCTTATACTTCCCTGTAAAATAGCTATACATAGCAAAAAAAGGGGGATGTAGTATCTGAATAAAATTTATGTTCCTACCATCAAAGTTATGCTAGGCAACAGGTATTCTAAGTCACAAAAATAATTTTGGAAGCCTTAACTACCTCTTCATGGTGGTCCCCAACTCTTTTTGGACAAATATTCTTAAATCACAACATAGCAAGTGTGTAACATCTCACAATTTAGTGGTTCTTTACTTGCTGCTTTGCAAACACCCCAAACAAGTTGCTTTAGTTTTGTTATAGCATCAGTTTAAATGATTCCAAGTAACAAAGTGACCCAACAGAGGTTTAACAGGCCCAGAGCCCCTGTTTTCTCTCAGCCCCTGTTCAGCCCATGCAGATCACAAAGCACTGAGTGATGGTGCTCTCATGGGACACCAGGTGTGTGCAGTGGAGGGACACTGCCCCTCAGGTGCACTCACCAATCCACAGCCCCTCTCCAAAGACAGAGAATCTAAACCCTGCTCCCTTCCATCATATTTTACTGACATGCTGATAAAAGCAGGATACAAAGGCTGGGGTTGTTGATGAAGCCCAGGAGTTCTCGCCAAAGCCTCCTCTCCACGAGGGAGGGCTCACCATGGGGTTTGGTTTGTTTGTGCTCCTTCAGTCATGTCCCCATTCTCCAAGAGGTGACCAGGTCAGCAAGAGTTCTTGACAGTGAGGGAAAACCACTGGGTGTGTCGGGGACAGCTGGGAGCCCTCCAGAGAGGAGCAGGAAGGAGGACATGGGGCTCCTGGCCATGGCCCACACAGCAAGACCTGCCTGTGGCTCCTGCAACTCACCCAGGGCCACGTATGTGGGATTTATTTTTTTTCCAGGCCTCTTGGGAATGCTAAAAGAAGGTGTGGTATTTGATGCAACCAATACATATGGTTCTGAGATTGGAGAATGCTGTTTGTTTTGAGAAGAGGCTGCTCCTGTGAGTGCATTAATCCTAAGAACAGGTCTCACAGTGCTGCAACATCAAACTAGTAAAAATTTAAGGTGCTAAACATGTATGAACCCAGAAAGAAAATATTTTAAACAAAGCTTACTTTTTTTTAGAAAACGGCTTCATGCTGTTCATATACGGTTCAAGCCTTCCCTTATTATATACAAATAACAAATGTTTATTTCTTTGGATGGCTTGTCAGGATGTGTCAGTTGGCTATGTTTATGATAAAATGTCAACACAAAGCTTCAGTATATCAGCCCCCTTGTGTTTTAACCCATTTAGTGCTTATGGTTCTATCTCAGTAACTCTGTACATGAAAAAATGCATATTATTTTTTCCACTTGATAAGTCTACACTTCAGGGATTCTGGTGTATTGAAACAGTTATGCATGCCCCACAGGTTACTTTATTTCTTCTTTTCCTCCTATTTCTAGATCCTCATTTATTTTTGTTTTTAAGAGAATTTAAAATTAAGGTTTTTTAGAGCAGATAAAACAGCCAAGTGCTCACTGATGCTTTTAGGAAAATCCCTCTCCTGAATGCAGAAGCTGTTGCAGTTCTGCTATCCATAGCAGATCACACAGGAAAGTCTAACAAGCTTCTGGTGAAGCAGTGAGCTTTTTTTTTATTATTATTATTCCAGTCAGTCAACTGACAACAGCTCCAACCCGGTTAGAAATCCTTTAAACTGCACTTCAGAAATCACCATCACAATTGCTACTAATTGGCACTTTTGCTGGCAGCCTCAGGGAAAGAAAAGCAGCAGTGACTGCAGGGGCCATGGAGAGTGAACCCCCCCTGCCTGTCAGGGCTGAGCCGTTCCTGCACAATGGGGTTCTAAAAACAACCCCTCCTCTGCTCCGTGCGGGCTGTACCCGTGTGCAGCTGGGCAACATCCTCCGCGGGACTGGCCGTCCAAAGTGCATCAGAGATCCCAAGAATCATTTAGTAAAGTTTGTTAAAATATGTTTTTAAATGGTTGCTCTTGAAGCTCCGAGTTGCACTTGTCTTTCATTAGTTTTATATCTTACCATAGAGAGGAAAAAACTGAGTCAGGATGAAAGCAAGCCATGGACTAGGCTGTGCCCTGAGAAATTGAGCTGAGAGAAGATTAAAAACCAGAATGAATGTGTTTAAAAGGTTAGAAACTTTTTTCTCATTTTCTATGAAACTATTAAGTGTGTATTTAACTATTAATGTGCTGTGCTTTGATTGCAATCCACAACCAATCACTGAGCCCACATCCTAGGTGCAAACCCATTTTACACAGATCACGTACAGTGTGGTTCTTCCCTGAGAACACCCAACAACTGTTTTTCATGAAGTAACATTTCCAAGACTTTTTTTCGATCTTTTTTGATACCTGGTGGTACATTAGGACCACAAAAACAACGTCTAGATTTTTTTAGGAGCTTTTTGTGAACCATTTATCCTAAGAAAGACCAGGTCTTAACTCGTGTTGAGGCAAAAGCTTTTTCATGTGAGGGAAACCTGCAGAAAGGATGTAAATTATTGAAGCAATTGCCCTATTAATTGTGTGATAACACGGGTTTCCCACTGTGTGGCAATTAAAGCATTGTGGCATTCCTTTCTTGAAAGGCTCTTTACTGCAAGACAGTCAAACACTAAGATGTAGGTTTGCACTTTTCTTGGAAGTCCTGTTGCACAGCTGAATACACACAGTATTCCCCTGTAACTATTGAATTGCTGATGTTGTTAGGCTTGCTAGGCATGTAATGTGCATAAATCAAATCAACCTGTCTGCCAAGCTCAAGGAATGGCAGAAGAAATTATTGCACTTATTTCACATATTAATGGACAAATAACATTTTCCTGTTTTGAGCATGTCTGGGTTTTGTTGTGTTTGTTTGTTGTGTTTTTTTTCTGAAAGCTTCTCAATGCCAGATGTGCAGTAGCTAGAGGGTGTTCATTCAGTAAGACTAAGACTTGGGCCTACAGCTCCTTATTATTTTCCCCAGTGATGGTTTAATAAGACTTAAGTCTATACACTGCAAAGTGCACCTTATGCTGAACAGGTGGAGAACTGTAGGTCAAACACAGCATCAGTTTGTTGCCTGTGTTCCGTGGAAAAAGACATCTTTAGTCTCCATAAAGCAGCTGGCTTTGTCAAACTACTGATCCTAAGCTGTGTCACTGCACAGAAGATGGAACAACCTGCCTCTCAGGACCAGGACAACGGCTCTGCTGTGAACTATGAAATCACTTGGATGGTTCCTTGGATCCATCCTACTTGGATGAAAAATCTAATTTGCTTCTGCAATGAGGATAGTGAAATAGCCACAGTGAAGTTCAGATACCAAATTCAGTCCTTTAGCCGCTGAAAAACTATATTGAAATAGCCCAATCTAAAAATTCCCCGTTAATGGAGACATTACTGCTAAAAAAAGCTGCATCAAAACCCACAGCCAACCCAAAACCTCTTGGCATTTCAGAATAATTATGTAAAAATTGAACTCTTCTGGTTATTAAAGGTTAAAATGTTCTTGTCAATAAACAATATACTTTGTGTAAATATTGTGAGATATAACAGTTTTGTGTTAGTGTGAACCAGCAAACTATTGTTTTTTAATATATTGGAAAAAAACACCTCTTTTTTTCCTTGCAAGGGAAGCAGTTGCTAGCAGCATTAAATATGTTTTCTACTTACTGATTTATTTATTGTTCTGTCAAGCTAAGAACATTTGAAGTACTTCTGCACTAAATATATTCAACTCATCAAAAGTCATGTACAGAATGAGAAGTGTCAGAATAAAATTATCAAGATTTTCTTTCAGTGTAAGTCATAACAAACAGAGCTTTATATTTGGCACAATTTAATTTTTCCTTTAAAGTCAAAATTTAACCTTTAAATAAACTGCAGAATCAGAAAGAAAAATACTGTTTTTCTGAGGAGGAATTTAGAAACAATATGTCATTATGCATATAATTTTAATTAATGAAAGTGACTCAACAACAGTAATTATGAGACCCACACTTGATTGACACCTGATATTCAAGCAGAAAATGAGTAATTCTGTGGTTTTTGGAGAAGAAAGGACCATAATTTTTTTGTTCAACATGTTAGCCAACAGCAGTAAGGACGTGGAGTTTTAGAATTAACACCCACAAGTTTTTGTTTAATAAATCTCTACTGTTTCAACTGCCAAGTGAAAAAGAGGAAATGAATTAACTACAAAATCTTAGCAGGAGTTTTCACCAAATTGAGTCCTAAGGAAAGGTGATTTTAATCAGACTTTTGGTATGCTAGTTAAGACTTCTGCAAGTAAAATGGTAAAACTGATAGATACCTAGTAGAGGCAGGTGATTAAAACATACCAGATTTACTCTCTTGGAATTTTCAGTCAACTACAGAGAGCTAAACTACGTCTGATATCCAGTACACCTGATTTTCGTAAAGGCCGGGTTACAAGCTACCTTTTTTGCTATTTATCACCTGGAGCCAAAAGCAACCCTTAATGCAAATTCAATTTTAGTGGCAGTTGCTGGGTAGAGTTACAGAACCTCTTACAGATTTTTCCAGAAGGTTGCTACACAGTCACGTCAGATGAGCAAGAAATAAACATTGCTTGATACAGTTAAAACTCTGGAGTAGAAAGTATGAGACTTTTATGGTATTGAATGACCGAAATAGGCTGAAATTCAGATCATGTCATACCCTCAGGATAGACTCTTTCACAGGCATTAGCTCTTATGACAGACAAATATGACAACAGTACTAGTGTATATAGCAGCCTAAATTGTGATGGAAAAACTGGAAACTTTCAGTCTATATGATTTGATGCATTCTCTTACTCCAATTAAAGAGTGTTTGGAGATGTTTTATTTTCGTTCTCTCTATATGAGAAGTGTTGTATCCTTAACTCTACCATTACTTTTACAGGTACAAAAAAATTGGACTGACTTACCCCTGCACTGACTCCATTTCAACCAAGAGTGAAGCCATATATGACTCCTCATCATTCCATGCCTTGAGAGTGAGATGCTTCCATTTAAGACCTAAACCCAGGATAACACAGAAGTGGAAAGCTCACTAGAATAATATGTCTTCAGCTGGTAGAGAAACCCCCTCTTTTGGAAAAAAAAGATGTTCTTACAGACACTTAAAGATGCATTTTAAGAAGGACAACACTGCACTTGAGTTGTATGCCTAATTTGCAGCGCAAAGATAAGAAATCAACTACTTGTTCTTGACTCATATTTTCAATGTTATTTGCTCTGCTCAGTGTTTGTGCAAGAAAAATTGCTCATTGGAAAGTAAAGTAGAAATGAACAAAGAAAAAAACATTTTTAGCTTAATTTTAATTTGTGCATGCTGGGCAAACAGCATGCATTTTCCTGTAAAAATTGAGTTGAAATTGGAGCCATTGAGATAGGGAGTGTTCAATCTCAGTTTTGCTTGTTTAACCAGTTCTTGATTTCTGTGCAAGTGAATCAAATGCACTATGCTTGGGGATGTTTCTTACTGTATTTCATTACAGCTGCTGAGAATTTAAAGCAATTAGCTCTTCATGTTTCTCTCTGCTTCTTTTTGTGTAGTGTTCCCTATCATGGGACTGCTCTTATTATCTTGTATGTTAAAGCTCATCAAATTTGTATCCTTGTTTGCCAGGCAAAAATTAGCTGTGAACTATAGGAGCTGAGCTGGAGTTATGATGTGTACATGCTTGCTGAGTTTTGCAGTATGCTGCTGTTCAAAGATCAGCTCATGGGTTACTGCTTTGCCTGAGGGCTTAAGCAGATGTTCTCAGTTTTGGTTAGTTTGTATGAATTTGGACACCAAACACTGTGTCTAATGTAAGAAGGACACTAATATGGGTGTCCTTGTGGTTGCCAAAGTTATTTGAAGAAATGCCACACTTTGTAGTAGGACATGGATTCTAACTAGTGAGTTACAGTTCTGAAAGAGAAACTGTGCAATATTCATTTTATTTTGCACAAATGGAGAGATATTTTAAATTTGTGTAAAGCTATTCTATATCCCTACTGATCCCATACTTTGCAACCTTTTTTGATAATAATTCAGATTTAAGCTTACACAAAAGTGCATCCAACTCCCAGAAACTGAGATAGGCATCTAGTCATTTTACAAACTCCTGAATTCTCTAGCACAATGGTCCATGGCTCTATTCACAATCCCCTGTCTGTGGCACTCCAACATTGTGCACTTGGCATCCCAGAACACAAATACAGTCTTGTAATCTCTGGATAGGAACAAGACAGCCTACACTATCAGATACAATTCCTAGAAAGATATATTTCCAGACACTTTAATAGTTCTCAGCGTTGGTGATGATGAGCAGTAAGCTTGTATTTGAATGTTGGTTTTGTTTTCTACCACTTTCTGGATACACAAAAATATCTAGGCAATAAAACTAGCAATTGATGGAAAAGTATGACTCCTCCAGTTGTAAGAATTTCCTGTTTAACTCATGGTAAAGACATGACAAGTGCAGCCTGAGAAATGTTTTCAAATTTGAAAGCTGTTTCTCTCCTATTCAGTTCTTACTCTGTCTGCAACAGTTAACCATGAGCAAGTTAACTATGGGGCTTTTTTTTATAGCTGTTTTTTTCTGTAGAAATAAGTTAAACCCACTTTAATCAGAATGTGCAGTAGACGAACAAAGCCAGTTTACATACTTTTTCAATCCTTCTGAATGTAAAAGAAAAAATATTTCTGCTATCTCAGGAAAATACCTGTGACCAGTCCTAGGCTGTTTTTCCTGGAAATGGTAGTGTGTGGGAATGGGGACCTTTCTGACTGCAGAGGCTGCTTTAACCCTAATCCTGCCTTGCTGATGGAGCAGTGGTGGACACAGTTCCCTGGAGCTCTGGCACACACAGGATAGTGCAGCCACCCCTTTCCTTGTTTTGTTAGGAGCTGCAGGAAATGGACCATGTTCTTTGCACTCTTTCTCGAAAAAGTTGAGGACAGTATCTAAGGCATCCTTTATATTTTATTTCACGTGTTCTATTTCTTTGAGTTGGAGGGTGGGTTTCGGGTCCGTTTCTTAAGACTGTCACAAGGTTAAAACTTTAAAGCTTTTTTTTCTGTGGAATATAGTTAGCACTTTACATCTAAACCTCTGTTCTGCATTTTGACAGTAAGCTTGAATCTGGTAATCTAACAGAAGGAAAAAGCAGTCTCAGCAGACATGCACCAACCTTGTGTTCGACCATATTAAGAATTAATACTTAGTCTTGCCGTACAACCCAGCTTTAATAAAGCTACCTAAATCCTCTTGGCTGCTGCTCTGACAGGGCAGCATCAATTGCAGTGCTCAACTTTTGTATTTGCTAATTCAATAGGCAGCCTGACAAGGCTTTCAGAGCTGCGTTTATGGGATAATGAGGCTTTTTACATAGTTTCAATTTTTGCCATGTTGACAGAAAAAAAAAGCATTTTTGAGAACGGTGGATTTTAAAAATATTTTCAGAATAAATGCTTCCTGCATATTGAATTCTTCTGATAGAACTAACTGTCTGAACTTTCTTTCAAACTGCTCAGTACATCTTCAGGAACCATGGACTTGGGATATATCTCCTTTTTGTGTCATCACTGACCATTTTTGACAGAGGAGAAGTCTTAAAGTATCATTAGTTTAGAGTGAATATAAATCTAAGATTTCAAACAGGTTTCTTGTGTCTCATTTTCTTGCATTTTATGTAACTTCTACATCTCTAAGACAATACTGTTACTTTTTGGCAGTTTCAATTACATTTTAATATTGTAAAAGCACAAACACACGTATAGCTGAAGGTTTGTGCAACTGAGCGGAAATTTAGAAGATGGCTTAGTGCTGATCTGGTTAAACACACTTTGCCCAAAAGAATTTTGTCTCAAACCCAACTGCAAACAACTCTTTGTTAAATCTTGCAGTCCAGCAGAGCAGCTCATCTGAACCTTGGCCTGCTCTGACTCGTTGGAAAGGAGCTTTACAAGTTCTGACTTGTCTCCTTGCCCTGTCTTTCATTAATAATTAGTTTGATTAAGTAAGTAGATCTGGTCAAATTTCTTGGGTTTTTGTTTGGGTTTTTTTTTTTGCCCAGATGCATCAGAAACTTGGGTTTTTGCAGATAAAATTCAGACTCAAAATGTCAAAAATAAAATTCACACTGATTTGACAATGCCAAGATTATACATTTATGATTGGGGATGATAATTTTCCAAGTAGAGTTCTTTTAAGTAAGTTTTTTCTCCACTCTACAGGCTCTACTCTGAGGCCTCTTCTCTTGTATCTTTGGAAGTTTTAGTTCTGTTCTAACTGTTTTTTTTTTCATTTATGAAGTTCTGTTCACTTGTTTTTCAGTACATATTTAGTTATGTGTGGATCTTGATTGGGAATTTTGACCTCTGAAGCATTTCAGTTTTAAAAATACCTATAGGGATCAAAATAGTTCTGATTTAAAACTCATTAACATTTAATATTTAAAATCAAGAGTCTTTCAAGCCTCAATCAGCACTTAGGGACTGTGGTAAAACTGTTGATTTTATTGTGTTCATCCCTTATATGAGTGTAAATATTCAGAATATGTTGTTCTGAATCTTTCAGTGCAGTTCTACGAGGGTTAGATGATACATAAGTACAGCATAAATGCAGATAATGGAAAAATAAGCCATGTTACTGGAATTTGCTTAATTAGCTGTCCTGACTTAATCAGAAATACTAATCTAAACAGGTAATACCGCAACACCACCTTTTGGCACATCAGTGCTTCTCCAGCAACAGATGTTTTTAACATCAATAGGTGTATGAACATCAGATCAGCTTCACATCTCTCTAATACTCCCCAAGGTAAGTTCACATCCAGCTTCTGTAAATATTCACACCTCAACCATTTTGCTCACAAAGATGGTGAGTTGGTTCCCCTCTGACTCTGTACTTTGACATGTAACACCTACTAAATATTGTTATATTTTTTTTTTGATGAAACATCATTTCAGAGGCTTTAACCTTTTGTCATTTCTACAACTAGTTTATGTTTGGAACTGCAAGAACAGCATTTATTCAAAAACAAAACAAAACCAAAAACCAAACAAAACCAAAACCCCCAAACCAAAAACAAACAAACAAACAAAAACAAAGTTAGGAACTCTTAAATTGCGCTGGAAATTGAGAGTGTAAGAATATAGAGCCTCCTCTCTCATTCTCGATTTTTTTCCTCATCCTGCTGGCAGAGACCTTGTCTCTGTAACCTGATAATTTAGTTGTTTCAAGCTCTGCATCCTTTGACATTTACTAAGGTTCTTCATTGATTTATCTTAGTTAAGTACATTCATATGTTGACAGTTCTTGATCGTTTATTCTTATCTGCCCAGTCGAGGCTGCACAACCCAATCTCTCTCAATCTTCCAAGAAAGAAATTACCACAAATCAAAGCTCTTAGGTAACAAAACACAAAACTTAAAGAGCAAACTTTGCAAACTGAATCACCTGTTACTTTTCTAAAGGTTTTCATTACTTCTTCCTCAGTTTTGGAACCAACCTGAAGAGCCCCCTGAACAAAGTTGCTGCATAATAAGATTCAGTTGTGTTACTAGCTCTATTTATAAGGTTGACTTGTGGAAAAAGTTCCATAAACAGAATAATTTGACACCTTGCTCTCCAAGAGCCACCCCTGCAACTTGCTCAAGCCAGGACCGACAGTGCTGATGCTGTCAGGGATTTAGTCTCCCATAATACCCAGGTGAATGTAGATGCCTGCTCACATTAAAAAGCCATTTCTCATGCCATACAGTGTTGCTCAAAACGAGCGTTTGTCCCCTACTGCTGCTGAGCCATCCCTTCACTTCACACACTCCTTTTGCCCAGGGCCATGCTGGTTTCTATTCATAAAGGCTTCACATCGGTGTCCCACTGCTGCCTAATTGCAGCTAGGAACTCAAAAGAGCAGCACTGTGGCTTTCTCTAATGGGTTGTGGTTAGAAATTCCCATGCATAATATACTGTGTCAGGATATCAGATTCCTGTCACACACCGAAATTCTAGTCAGCCATTTGAGTTGTAATTGTGTTAACAGCAAATCGGCTGTTGCCGAATTCTTTTTTACCCAGTAACAATTTGTAAAGCTATCACACAGTTTTTAAAGTAGAAGCATAATCATATTTTCACTAAACACATCTACATTTTTCCTGCCCTGGAAGTACTGTTTGCGTTGTCGTTCCTAAGCCTTGTAATTGAGAGAGTTACTGACTCCTGCACTCTCACCTCGACTGCAGGTCACAGACAGTGATAGTTTTGCAGCCTTGAAAACCCTCCCTGATCTCTGAAGCCCCATAATGACAGATTTAGACAATTATCAGCATTTCTAACTCCAGGCACTATGGGGTTTGTGGCTCAGTCATAAAAATTATCACACAGTGCTGAAACCTGACACAGGAGCTCTAACTGGGGGTTATTAATATTGGGTTATGCATTTTAAAGGGAAGTCAATAGAGCATTTTTCACATGGTAAGTGTACGACAAAGAAACAATCAGCGTGGAATCTATCATCGTTATTACATCCTTATATTGTCAGATCTGTTTCCAAAAGAAGGACTTTGACAAGGTGAAGCACTAGGGATGACTGCTGGGTATTTAATGCAGCATTGTTGGCTTGTTATCTACACATACCTCCAAGCACAATGAAGCTTTGATTGTCCTTGAATTACATACAATCGTTAAATAAACAAACAAAAAACCCTACTTAAATACAAACACTACACTTCGAACTTTGTTTCTTAAGCGCTGGATGTGCAAAACGGAGGAAAACAGCATATATAAAACGGTCTAGCTAGTGGCTAAAAAACCAGAAAAATTAGTTAAAAATTAGAATTACATAAATTATTAAATATATTTTACATTTTCTGTATTGTAATAGCAACAACTTATCTTGTTTTGACCAAATAAATTAATGCTAACAAAGACCTACAAGTTTTATATAATATCAGTAGATGAAAGCTGTACCAGCTTTTTTAAGAGGTTAATGTCATCAGATAAAAAACCTCAGAGTTATGGATAGATTTATTAGAGAATTTCATGTTAAAAATTTATTAAAGTTTAAAATTTAGAGGATAATCAGATTTTTAAAGAATTTTAATATAATCCTAAAGGAACTCCTAAAAGTAAATGTGCCTATTGAAGGCACATTTTTCATGTGCTGGAAAGCTTCTACTGGAAGATCTTATTCCCCTTTCTGTCCCCAACAACCACTTGTTTATGGCCAACAAGCATTAGACACGTGATATATACCAGGAAAATCTAATATAATTAACATGTACATATAATTTACTGATATAAAATTCTTGATACATCTGGAGCACTTGAAGGTTAAGTTGCTACACAGTCACACATTAGAAAAGCTAAACTTAAAAATTTAAATTATAGTTTACGTTGTTTTTCTCTATTTAACTACAAAATGTGTTTGTTTGCAAATTTCAATGGGGAAAAAACCCAACTACCTGTAAGTTCATGTGTTAAGATCAAGTTAAGATTCATGTGTGACCTTCCTGTTTCCTCTCTTTTGAAGTGAATATGAGCTAGAAAACAAGTTCTACTGATCAGCTGGTTGAAGGTACTCAGAGAAACTTTAGAATTATTATCATTGAGATCTATAAATTAACATAATTCAACTGCACCAAGTATATAATAAAACACTGTTAATCACACAGAGGGATCTTGCATTAGAAGGGGAAGGTAGAAGGACAAAAATAAAGCAACTAGAGATGTTCTTTTAAATCTCCAAGTGCCAGATTTATGGAACCTTCAGCACTATTCACTTCTGTGCTTATTTTCACATTTCAGGGTCTGAACCTCAATGTACATATGGATCCATTCTCTGTCCACATCCACTTGTGATGTGAATAGTCTTCATCTGATATAGTCCAGAATCTCACCCAGTACAATCATCTGTTTCTAAAAGAGGACCTTATTGTTCTAAAAATCACTTTCCTTTCTGCATTTTAACTGCTAAACTCAATATACATCAAGACATTCATAGTAATTTCGAAGGAAGTACTTCTCCATCAAAACACAGGGTTAAGTGGGACCAATCAATATAAAATATACAGCAGGGATAAAAAAAAAATGTTAAAGAGATATAAAAAAAAGTTAAGAGATATAAAATGTCATAGTTAATTTTTCATTCATCTAGACTGGAAAGGAACTGCTGAATTATCTATGAAAGTGAACTAACTTTGATAATTTGACATCAATGCTGCATAACATTATCCAAAAGAGTACAGCCACTCCATTATTTACTATCTTACATGCAATATCTTCTATCTTATATGTATACATACATATACATATATATACACATATGTATATATTATCATATATTATATACATATACAGGATCACTGACCCTACCAAATTACAATATTATAATTCAATATTAATTTGGGAGAAGAGAGAGGAAAATGTACCTAGTGGAGCCAAAGGATGTATGTACATATATTCTGGCTCTCTCTGCCATACCATCTATAAAAAGCTCCCACAAGACATGAAAACCTATTTCTGTGCTCAGACTGCGTTTGGCCCACTCCAAAGTAAATCATTGTTTTCCACAATGCTAAACTTAATCAACTTAATGAAATGAACTTCTGCCAACAGCACTTCCTCTGAACTTTATTCTGCCTACTCAATTGCCAAATTGTTTTTCAAATCTTCGACTGTTCAAGTGACTGTTCTTTCAAAACAAACAAACAAACAGCTCTCACTTGTTAAAAATCCCTTGAAAGATTTCCTTCTGGTTTTGTTCATCTCAAGTATTCACCTTCAGGTGTTTTTTGAAGCCAAATAAAAATAATTACTAGCCCATGGTAACAGTTATTCTCACACTGAAACTGCAAACACTTATGCAAATGCCTTGTCCATCAGCTTTAAACAGGACATGTCTGTAACAACTCACAATGCAAAAAATCTGAATACTGCCTACCATTTATAACTATTTCATAGTCTTTTGCCATCTTAAACCCTACTCTAGTGATATTTGTTTTTACTGAGACATTTTTCTAACTTGTCCTGCTGGTAACTATGGTGACAGTGATGTCAGTGAAGAACAAATCAAAATGTATCTGATAAGACAGAAATTATGAGACCCAGGAATGTAAAGAGAGTGTGTCATTCTTGGTATGTTAGTTTGTATTAATAATTAATTAATCAAATTAGGACTTCACTTATAGATATACGAAAATATTAGTACCTAACTGGCAGCCATCAAGTTTCTGCAGTCTTGAAAATGAATTCAGGATTGGATTACACACACACACACCAAAAAAAAAAAAAAAGGCGCATCAGTCATACTAAGCACCCATCTGGAAATTAAATGTCAAAGATAAATGCAAGAGAGGGGGAAAAAATCAAATGAGAAAAAGTCAGTGTGCTTTCAGGAAGACACAGTCTGTTCTGAACAAAATTACCAAAGAAATGAGGTATTTGCTGAATGCCAAATACTTGCTTTGATTTTTTTTCATATTATGACCATCTAAGTGTCTTTAAATATACAATCTTTTTTGTAAACTCTCTCACACACGCACAAAAAAATTCCTGTGACATCTTTCAGAGGAATTAAGTTCAGGAAAATAAAAAAGTGGAACTCCATTCCATCTTACAGTTTGCTATATATTAACAGATAAGGAAAAATCTTAATCATTACATCTGCACATGGATATGTTCTTTTCCTTCTGTTTTTTGAGTGGATTTCTGCCCTCCATGCACATCTTGCAAGTGATTATCATTAGATGACTGATTAAAAGGGCCATGTGAAAAAATGCAAAACCTCTATGTGGCTCTATGGCATGTAGGAAATTACCAGATTTATATATGAAATATTAGCAAGCCCACAAAATAGCAGATCTGAAGGAGAGGATAGGTAGAACTATAGCTCCAAGTCCTTTAAACTTCAAGGAAAAGTGAGGGTTCTTCACTGTATAATTTATTCTAATGGCTTCCTTCAAACTTTTTTAATTTGCGTCACAACTATTGACAACCTCCATAATTACACATGGATTGGAAGAAACCACCAGAGCCAGCACATGGGCGGCTGCACAAAACCTGAGCACTAAGGAGGCTGAAAAAGAAGTTCTGGCAGGTCTTGCCATGACAATCCAAGGAGTTACCAGCTGCTCCTGCAATGCTTCTCCTGGAAGTTCTCACACAAAGAGGAGTGAGAACAGCTGGTGGCTCCCTGGATTCACACACCCACAGCAATCAACAAAGGGAAATGTCTGTGTGCATCCTCAGTGCCTCAGCACAAAGTCTAAAAGCTGAACTTACATCATCCTTGCAGGGAGATTCATCAGAGTTTACTCATTGATACCCTCTGTCTCCTGCCAGTATTTTGGGAACATGAGAGCACCTTCCTCACTGAGCTGCTCTGAGAAATGCAACAGTTTGCTGACAAACAGGGCTAAAATCAGCTCTCTCAAACGTGTTCTGTTGCACATACGGCTTTATTTGGATGTAGTTTATCAGTTGTTTGGTCACTTCTCATTTGTCTCAAACGTGAAGCTGTAAAATCTCGAAGAATTCAGATCAAATTCAGGTTTGGGATCTTAATCACAGATGTTGTTGGATACTGGGGATCAAGTCCACTTTCGTCAGTTTTTATATCAGAAGTAAAAATGAATAAAACCAAAGTGAGGAGAAATAGTTATGAAATAGGGTCTATCCCCTAAACCATTTGTTTATTCCTGCAGTCTTTATGTCATTATACAGCAGGTTATGACAGGATGAATGGTGCTGTTAACAGTGCTGCAATAACTTTCATGATACCTTCCTAAATCTGCAAGTATAAACAAGCTGAAAGTGTCATTGAATGTTATCACACACAAACACCAGAGTGTATAACACAGTGAGTAACAGGAGCACTCTCTCATTCAGATTGGGTGCTCATTAATGTGGGGTTCAGACATTGTATGTTAGATTTGAACTTTGAGAAATAATCCTTTAATCTGCACAAAGTTCCAGTATTTGACACAAAGTCAGCCCTTTTGTACCTTATTGATTTACTGCCCTGCACAGAGCTAACACACCTCCTTTTTGCCCTGAGAATTTTCACACTTGAGAGAAAATTATTGCAATATTGAATGCAGGAATTTCTATTTCTTGGTAGTTGAGAATCAAGTGTAGATCAAATTACTTGATCCAGTTTGGCCCTCTTTTTCCACAGAGCAGGAAAAAATTCTTACAAATGCTCTTTGTGAATTAGATTTTGATAATTCAGCTAATTTCTTGGAAAAAAAAGTAAAAGAATATATGGCTGACCTTATTTTGAAAATGAAAGAAAAGATAAGTTAGGGCATGTAATTGCTCTGAAACTTCAGGAAAACACTTACAGGTGTTACAGTACAAAGGTGAAGTTCAGATTGGTTTTACTTTTAGTGACAATGTAGGAAAGAAAATAAATCTTCTCATTAATTAATAGGAAATGTCCTGAGATAGGCATTCAGGAAAAATGTCTATGAAAGCAGTACCATAATCAATTAGCAGGGATGCATTCTTAATTAAGTTCCAGCAATGGGAATGGTATATGCTGCAATGCTACTATTGAATCAATAATTTGTAAATAAGACTGTGGGTAGAAACTGCAGTGTACAATCCTTATGAAGAATCCACTCTAAAAGCAATTATACATTATATTTACTTTAAATGTGGCATTTTATGACCTTTATCCTAAACTAATTAAACTCAATAATAAGATTAGAAAACACAGTCTCTGCCCGGCCGAGAAGCACTTAAAAAATTACTTTTGCTTCAGAAGTGACCACCCAAAATCATTAACAGGAAGAGCACGACCAACCACTAGAACAAAATATTTATTCAGTTTCTGCTGAAGAACTGAAAGCACTTTTTAAATTGTTTTGGCCACATACAGGGAAGCAGTAGAAATATAAACATGTTTATCATGCTTCTTCTTGAAGCACAACAATTCCAGTGTTCCCTGGCCTCCCTGTGCTGGCTCACCCTCACCACCAGCACCTTTTTATAAACAGCAGTACCGGGGATGACATTTTACTAAAGTTTCACTGCTCTCAAAGACTTTCTCCAGGAAAACATAATTTCTAATCTAAGAATTAGATTCTTTCTAAGGTTCTTTCTTTCAGGTACAATAGGGCAGCTCAGAGCAAGGGGTGACCTGTATCACTCCTACAGACATTGGCTTCAACAGTGATATTGCTGGACATCCCCCACTCCACATCTCCACAAAGCACTTCACACCCTTTGCCCTTTCCAGGCTGTAGGCACGACAGCCTTTCCTGTGGCATACAAAAGTACTTATTACTTTTCTCTTTCTTCTGGGTTTCCCATATAAATAAAGATCAAGAATAAAATCTGTACTTATGAACAGTGTTGTGCTGCTTTTCCGGTGGCATTTCAATTTTCACTCCAGATGACCTCCAGAGATTCTTTCCAACCTACATGTTTCTGTGCTTCCAGTATTATATTTGCAATATTTCCTCCAGTATGGCACATGCTTAACATGCTGGTCATAAACTACAACACACCGATGTGAGAGCAGAGCCATGGAAAATGGTGCTCACTTGTTGGTGTGTAAACATAAATGAAATCATTAAAAGAAATTTCTACAACTCTGACTAGTTTTTATCCAGAGCCATGCCACCTCAGAGAAGAGGGAAAATGAAATTTTAAAGTTAGATTTGTAGCTGTTATCACATATCCAGTGACAGATATGTAGATGACTTTTCAGATATTGATGGGTATTCAAGGAAGCCATTAGTCCATACTGTTTGCTTTTACTGGCAGATGCTAAAATTGAAGGATAACTCCTGCCTCAGGGTTTATTTATATTATAATATAACTGAAATAACTTAATAATCATACATTAATGTCAGGAAAGTTATTATTTAGCCAAATCAAGCTGTATAAAAATAAGGTTTTCTTACTCTGCAATATCTATCCCAGAGATGTGACAAATATATCAGTGAGCCAGTCTCAGCAGTAACTACACTTTGGGCCTCCACCTTACCTCTCCCTGGCTCTTGCCTCTCCCTGACTTCATGTTTGCTGGATGAGAACTTTACAACATTGTTTTCTCTGACTCTGCGAGGAAAAGCTCTTAAAATACGTGTTGGTCCCTAGTTCTGTCAGCATGGCACAGCTCTGAAACATTTTCTGCATACAAATGTGTAGCTGTCATCACAGCTTTGGCACAGCACTGTTTGGGTGGCTGCATGTCCCAGTTAGAGTTGTGCTGGATGTGACACGCAAACATTCTGGGCAAACACAGTAGGTCTGATGCATCCAACATCAGGTTTCCTTTGCATGCACAACTTGTCTGCATGGAAAATATGACTTGCCCAGAAAATCTGATGTGGGTCTTGGTAATTCCTCCAAGTCCTGAGCAGAGAACACACAAACCCAGAATATAAATAGTGGCAGATCTAATTTTCTCTGGGTTTTTATTATTAATCTTGGATTCCTTCATTCTGTCATTCCTTAACCATGAACTAACTGGGAGATTACCCTGAGGCACCTGTAACTTTTGGCTCACTAGTACAGTTTAGCAAGCAATGCATGTAAGAGTGTGCATTTTCAGGAAAAAAATATAATTATCAATTCACAGAGGTGTCTTCAGCAGCAAACACAAACCACTAGGCTACAACTCCTCTCACTCCTAAATGCCTTACAGGGGGTGCCAGAACAAGTAGGTTCCAGGGTGGATGCTATTGGCAAGATCCTACTGCTTTCTTCACTCAGTTCACGAGGAAGGGGACTGGCAATTTGACAGGATTAGAACCTAATTTAATTTTAGCTTTTAGTCATCTGTTCATTCATTAGTGTCTGATCAGCTAAAGAACTTGACAAGTTACCAAAATAACCAAAATATGTGGAATATTTTTTATTAAATTCAGCTTTAGATCCATTGCTTTTCAGTATATTTTGTATTGAGAAACATATGTAATAGTGGTCCTCAATAGTGAAGAAATGCACGTTAATCTTGAAGTGACTGCCTCACTTCCATGAAAAATTGTATATATGATATTGGATATACCTTAGCCAAAGGCATCTATCCTTAGAATATGCCTTGTTAACTTTCCAAGGAAATGGGATCCAAAGATATTACCAGAGATGAAGCATCCAGTGATGGAGCCATTTTTTGAAATGCCTTTGATTGAACTGCATTGCTAGAGCAGGTATGCAAGAGTGCACGCTGAATGCATTTTCAAAGTGACCCTGTCAAACTCACAGTGACTGTATCTTCTCTCTCTGAACTTTTGATAAAATGCTCATGATTACATGCTGATTTTGTCAGAAACTCCATCCAGGCATGAACAGTGTATCTACTGGCAGCAAGGTCACGATGTAGCAACTTTCCATCCCACAAAATAACCTACCATTAAGAACTCATTTTTACCAATTTATTGCCAAAGCTCCTGTGGAATGTATCTGTAGATGTTTTGTTTTTATACAGTTTAGCAGATGATCTGTTTTCCAGTGAATTTTAACGACTCAGAGAAGTGCAAAGAAACACTCCGTGTATCCAGCCTGTGTTACAAAAGTCTCCACACAGCACACACTGGAACAGGGAGCGTTTCCTTGCCGTGGTGGTGGCTCAGTTTCTCACACCCCTAACATTCCAGCTATCCATATTATCACTGACTGTATCTATCTTATAAACATCAAAATTGTGACAAACCAACTTCCAGATATTTTTGTCACTTCTGCACATTGTTTTGTTGGAATGCAGATACCTGCTATTGACAGGGCATCATCTTGTATTCATATTTAATATTCCCTGTTAAGCCTAGTTGTTCTTTTCAGTTTGTTTTTCTAACTCTTTGTCTTTAGAACAGGAGGAATGGGACAATTTAATTGTATTAAATAGACTTATGACAGTGGAGAGATATTTTTGTGACATACTATATTTTGCTTCATTTTCGTTCCTTCTCAGAATCTTAAGTGCTTATTCTTTCTCTGCTGGAATATTTTAACTTCTGATTCCCCTTCCTTTGGAAAAAAACCCAAAAGAAGTAAAAACAGACTTCTGTTTTATCCTGGTAGTGCTCTGAATTCATCAACAGAAACTGCAAGAACAACTGATCACTGCTTGAGGAATTTGCAAGAGTTTCTAAAGCAGAATAGATTCTCTCTGACCAGATTTTAAGATGTTCCATACAAAAATTTCAATAAATTTATTCTCTGGAAGGGATTTGCTTCAGTATTTGTTTGTCTTTTTTCCACCCAAAGCCATAAGTGCTCCCCCTCTCTTCCATCATAACATTGTCCTAATCCATTAATCTATTAATTGTTTTTCAGAAAAGTGTAATTACCTAAGTGGAACTATTTCTTATAGATGTCAAAAAAAACATATATAATGTACTTTTCACAGAACATACTGTAGTCTAGAACTGTTTAAAAACAGCAATGACAGCAAGAGAGGATGACAAATAGCTCATTTATTTGTCTCTTGATGGGTTTGAACCACAACACCACCATAAACTTTTATGATCTACAGTAGAAACTAGCCTTTATCTACTAAGGCACAATTTATATATTTTTTTAATGTGCCAAAACAACTGCCAGTTTCTATCAACCTACTGAATGCTGAAATGTAGAGTTTGTTCTTGAACCATCTACCTCAAAGTCTGTGCCACAGAGCTCTTCAGCCACACAGTTTTCCCTATTTCCCCATTGCATGAGACTCATATGAAAATGATTATACAGAACACTTAAATTAAAAAAAAATAGTAAAATTAGTTTCAAAAAAGTAGAAAACACTGAAGAGAAACACTTAAAATTGTCATCACATTTACTATAAACTGTGTTTTTCATCCTCTTTTACTGTTTGCCTCTTACTTCTGTTTCCTGAATTTAATATAATTTTGGCAGAGTTGTATTTTCTACAGTCTAAATACTTATGCAGTTTTAGTTTTACTTGGCAGGGCATTAGGGGGTAAATGCTTTTAATGAGACTCCTTCACCTGTACAGTATTTGAACTTTCTCCCCAAGGAGGAAAGAGTTGGGCACCCACAGGGTGCCTTTTGATTTACTATTTTGCATAACAGGCCAAGGAATACAGTAAGAATGAAGTACTTATGCCATTACTGAGATTTAATACTGCATTTATGAAGAGTCCTATTGCTATTTTAGGAGGAAGGTACAAAGGGTTTGTTAAAAATAGAAACAAAAACTATGAGGTAGCAAAGGGACTGGCACAATGATTTTATCATTTCACAGAATCCCTCACATCCTGAAGGGGTTGTTGATAAAACACCTACTACCACTGTTTGAAAGAGCTGCTACAGTTTGGAAAGCAGTCAGTGTTTAGCTGTGCAAAGTGAGTAAACTTCTGACAGATGAGTTTCTTTGAGACAACTTTTATGAAATACTTAGAAACCAGTTCCAAGTCATTGAGACCTGAGGAAATACTTAATAAATACTGACCTTTTTCTAAAGTCTTCCCCTTGGTCCCTCTGCCTTCTCAGAGGAAAGTAATTCCTTACAATTATTTACTTCATAAGTTCATAATTCTGTCACAATATACAGTGTAATCACATCAATTCTTTTCTTGTGCACTGACTTTGCTGCACCACATAAACTGAGAGACAACTTTGCTGTATATTCTGATTATTACGGACTGACAGAGCCATGTTATAAAGATATCTGTCAGGACAGACCAGACTTGATAGAAACATGAATCCTTGAACAGCGGTTGACTTGAAGGCCTGAATCAGAAAACTGTTTTATGTAACATAAGTGTTTGATGTACTAAAATATGACATGGGTGACAACATCACTAGTGGAACCAACCAAAGTGTGTTAAAATAGCTACTTAGTCAATTCTGAAGTGTGCCCTGACATATGTCTTGTAGTACTGCCAAGGAATCTTTCTGCCATTCCTCCAGCGTTGACTTTAGTGAGAAGGCTCAATGCTGCTGCAGCTGTCAACATTACAGCTCTGCTACAGGACCATTCTGAGTTTCCTCAGCCTTGAGACTTTCCAAAGAAAAGTCACTGACCTCTAAATCAGTGACCTCTTATCATCACAGACTGAGAGTACACATATCTTTCTTTTAAATTTGAGATTTCTCCTATTCACAACAGTTAGGTTTATACATTCTTTCAAGAGCTGTTCTCTTTTAATCCTGTGGTTGGAATTACTACTACTACTACTTTTGTTTCTTCAGATGCTCTGTATCAACTCTTGTTGTGTGATCTTTCAGCCAAGGGCCATGGACAATGAGAAATGCAAGAAAACAGGGGTTTTGTACTTCTGTGCCAGTCAGAGACGACCTCCCTCTGACCTGCACCAAGCACTGGGCTTAGTCTATGACTGTAAGGCCATCAGCCTCCTTGGCCTACCTGCCAAAGAGTGACTTTATCACAGGAACTCCATGGCATCCTTCATTTGCAAAATCGAACCCAACAGTGCCTATTGTTGTGCAAATGGTTGAACCTGCTTAAATGGCCGAGTCAAGTGCAGTGTTCAATCACAAAGACCGAGTATTTAACAGATTCTGCTAGAGATCTTCAATCTTTACTTTGGGAGTTGCTACGAAACGAAACATTTAAAATACGATAAAGGTTTCTATTTCAGAGAAGATGCTAGTTCTCCATATAGCTATATCTGTGTGTGTACATGCTACATAGTAACTCTATCACTTAGTAATATCCTTCCTAATTCTAAAAAACTCATTTAAATTCTTCCCTGTCTGAATTTTCTTGTAATACTTCTCCCTTTTTACCTCCCATCTCCCATTCAAGATACGTGGCAGGCTTATTAATTAACAGCCATAATTAGTGTCGGGTTTTTTGGTAAGTAAGTACTGAATTTGGACTATATGCCAAAGCACAGTAGGTTTTTGAATATTTACATAGTTCAAGAACAAATTTCCTTTGGTCACATTTTTCCAGTGCTTATTTTTTTAGCTGATTCTTACCCATAAAAAGTTTCAAATTAAAGAGACATCTGTTTGACACATTGTCTGCAATACTGCCTCTGAACACAGTGATTTGCTCAGTATTGACTTAAGGTGCCATTTATTCAATGAAAAGACTTTAAGAAAAACTGGGATGCTTCAGGAACAGCATAAGGTATTGACCTAATCCAACCTTGCTTAGACAAACTGGCAATATGAGAATTGAAATAGTACATCTGGAGGCAAGAAGAAAAAATTCTGGTGCCTCTACAATTTACATATTCTTGCAAGTAGCAGCATAAAATAAAGCCTGAGCTGCTGTTGCAAAGAAAACCTTCTGGCTATGTGTAAATCTCTGCATAAAACCCGGGGAGCAGATCCTGAGCTGACACAGACTTCAGACACAGCAATTTACATCAGCAGATGATCTAGCTCTGCTTAGGTTTTTATGCTGCAGTGTGATGGAAAGATCTGGAGTCACATTGCAAACAACCAGTTTATGCAAACCCTTTCCCACGGAGCTCGTTGGCCCCGGGAAGGTCGCTCTGGGATCTGAAGTTACTGAGCCGATGCTTTGGCTCACAGTGCAAATTTTCACAAGCACAAAAAGACCCACGGACTGAAAGGTACTTTACCAATGTACTTTACAAAGGATTACTGAATCTGAAGCAGCAATCTGTGGAATGGCAAATCCCACACCACTGCAGATAAGCAGATACATCATCCTTAACAGCAGAGGCAGCGTGTGAGCCTGGTGTTTCTCCCTGTTCTTTCTCTGTGTGCTTTGTAAAGGCTGCACACTGTTTTTTCAATACACCCTTTTAACCATAAGACATTTGTAATGTTTGGCATGCATACATGTTCTCCGTTATACCCCAAAACCAGTTCCACTCAGCATTTATGATTCCTGTGGCCTTTTATGATCAGCACTTACAAGTTTGGGATCACCTTTCCAAGTGTCTGCTGTCCTCTGTTGCTTGTACCCCTCAGGACCCTTGCTGTACAGTAAACCACCACACTTAGCTGCAGGTTTTATCAAAATATGACCTTTTTATCGTAGTTCTAGCACTGTATGTTCTATTTTCATGTATGTATCCAACTGCTATATTAAAAAGCTGTTGCAGCAGCAGTTTGGGTTGTATGTAACAAATAGAGATACAAGTAGAATAGCATCAAGAAGTCCCTACCCCATCTTGTACAGACAACTTTTGTCCCATAATCCAAAATTGTCCTTAACCTCTGCCTACATCTGGGGCACAGGTTGGACCAGGAGGCTCCTTTTCGGGGGAGTCACTTCATCTCTCACATCTCATGGCTTGTTGCTCAGTGCTCCCTTTCCAGCCCAAGAGTCCCTACACATCATTTCCTTCTGTAATTCACGCCATAGCAGCAATTTTCTTGAAAGAAAACAGTAAAATGATACTCCTTAATAAAGTTTTGACACAACAAGATGTAAAAAAAGCCTGCTTAGTGTGATTGCACTTGTAATAAAACAGTTTTTTCTTAGTTGTTTTTGTTATTCTTCTAGATTACAGTGATTTTTTTTTCTGGGGGAAGGGCTTTTCTGTTTTCACTTCCAATTCAGTATTAGTTGTGAAAGAAGACAATTGGTTAGTTTCTATTTTTAAACAAAAAGTAAATTATTGACTATTTTCTACCTGAGGTCATATGGAAAACACAATATTTGAGATTACAGATTCATGAGTTTAATCTAAGACTCTGAGTAAGGTATTATTGAATCATATATGGACAATAATCAAGAATGCAGATATGATTATTTTATATTTAAGGGCATTTTCATTGAAAAGTTGAACACTATAATGCAGTAATCCTACATTTTGGAGTGAGCTTTATGGATATAGCTTTATGAATATGCATTATATAGCTGTTTTTCTTTTCTAACTTTTTATATAAAGTCTCATATGCTAATTCCCACTGCAGAGAATCTCAGATGAGACCTGAATTTACTTCTAAGTTACATTCTCATTTATTATGGACTAATCTCAGAACACTTTTTCTCGATGTTCAAGAACAAAGTTTACTGTACTCAAAGGTCAAATCACGTGTAAAAGTCCAAAAAAACCCCCAGCATATTTGGAATATGCAATTGCATAAAGATACAGTATCCTTTTTTTTTCTGTAAACAGTATTAATTTTAAAAATGTTCTTGCACTAATATCATGTGCGGAAATAGACTTTCTTGATGTAACTTTTGGGTCATTCTGCTTACAGAATTCTTGTGCAACAGCTTCTTCTACTCACTATGGTGGTTTTAATTAAAATTTTAAAGACTAGATCACATTACCTGTTGTAAGTTTAGAAGATGCTACTTTCAAAATCTTATCCTAAACCTGAATGTTTTGAAGACTCTGGTCACCCAGCAGTTTCATGTGTATGTACAAAATGAGATACACTGACTACAATGCCAGCAGATTTTGACATTGATTAGCTACAAATTGCAATTCTATTCTAGTGTTATTTCACTGAAAACCATAGAATTGAAGTGCGTTGCTCTCATGAAAACAATTTAATCTACTCAAGAGCAGAAGTTGATATTTTACAAGCCATTTCATTCCTCTCATGTCATGGAGAAATGTAGAAACACTTTGTTTGAACTGTGAGATGCTGCTGTGTACAGACTGGATGATATTCCATGGGAGCTTTTCAAAGATGTACACTGGATTTCAGTGAACAATTCTCAAAGGTATTGGTGACAAATATCCAGACTTCACACAGTGTTGAGTATCTTGGATTTCTGAATATGAACTTTGACACAGGTGAATGTTTGGGTTTTTTTTACAAAGTCACTGAAAAACGCAACATAATTACTTGGAAGGACTTCCAGTAGAATACAGTGCAAGATGAATTATTTTGTTTTGTTTTATTTTCCTCTCCCATTTTTGCTTATGTGATGAAACATCACTAGTATAATAAAAAGATAGTGTAGCATTGTAAGTACAGGATTAAATACTCACAGTGCCTCCAGGTAGGTGTGATTATTACCCTATACCCAGCCCTAATTTACAGCACTGTAAAGGCAACTTACTACTTGGAAATGTTACTTAGCTTTCCACTGGTAGATACTAATGCTAATTCCATGCTTAATTTTAAGCATTTTAGTTTTATAACTTATTTTGGTTGATGCCCTCAAACTACTTTTCTTACTTAAACTTTACTGGCTTCTATGAGTGAAGCAATAAAATTTTATTATTTACATTGTTACAAAAAAAAAAAAAAAGAAGCCCTAACTATGAAATGAAAATTTTTCTGCTTATAAAGAACAAAAACACAAGCAAATGGAAGACAGATGCAGGTTAAGTCCAGGATAAGATGAAATAAGATGACACGAGAAATTACGAGATCTCAAATAAATAAAAAAAAAAGAACATGGCTGACTGGTAAAAGTGTCTGATAGTTCAGGTAAGATGAGAATTATTTTAAACTAAAAATGTGTGATTAAAAGATTGGTAGCAGTCGTTTTAGCTAAGCTCGGAAGATGGACTGGGGCAGGATTGAGAGGAAAAGAGCTCAGGCAACCTTAATTAGAACACTGCATAAACCAACAGAAAGCAAAGAGCAGAAGCAGTGTTTTCAGGTGTTTGGTGAATTTAAAGGTTGAGAGGCTTAAGGCTTAATCATGTTTTTATTGTCAAGGGAAATGAAAGGAAAAAAACATTGCAAGGCATATAAGGAAATGTGATAGGAGAAGCAGAACAGATAGACTGGGAAGTAGATGAGAAACTTTTGCTTCTTTGTAATGAAGGATGTTTGTGATGGAGAAAAAAATGTCAAACCAACAGGAAAGCACAGATAAACATCTCATTTTGTCAGTTTTTTTTTCCCAGAAGAAAGCGACAAGTTATTATGCAGTGATATAAAAATAAATGGAAGCAAGGGAAGAATAAGAAGGAAGCACAGATTTGAGAGAATTTTTAAAACAAGTCCAAAATATGTTGGGTGCTACATGCAGGAAAAAGCTGATGGCAGTATTGAATAAGACATCTGTGGAAAGAGAGAAACAACAGCATGCCTCAAAGGAAGGGGAGTGTTCCATAAAATAGTAAAGAAAAGCTATTTTGGTTTAGGGAAGTTTTGTAATAGAGCCTTAGATTAAATGAAAATGTGAACTAGGAAATATACAGCTCAAAAGAAATTGGTCATTAGCCTGTAAGCTGAACGATCCAGAATAAACATAGGATATTCCAAGGTGAAAAACAAAGAACCAGGTGGAAATCTGCTGCTGCTAATGGGAAGAGCTGATTGAAGAGTAAATGTCAGTAAGTTAGAGCAAGAAAGGGACAGAGAAGCTGTTTGCAATATCACTCTGGGGAAGTGAAACCATGTGAAGAGAGCAAACTTGTTGGGAAAAAACCCCACAACTCTGAACCAAAATCTGAGCTGGAAGCCAGAATTGTGTAAAAGTTCCCTTATGTGTTTTGCAAAGCCTCTACTCATTCAGATTATGTAAGTATTGCAGATTTACCTGGGTTTTGCATCACAACGTACCCATCTCAAAACCTCCTGCCTGCACTGGAAGTGATGTGAATCCTGCACAACTTCCAGCACTGCTTCCATTTCAATCAGAACCCACCCTCTTTTCAATGAGGATTCAGGCTGAGTCAGGAGGGGTAACAGACCCCAAACTTAATGGCCTCACTCAACTGACAGAATTGACTAGAAATAGATGAGACAGCTCCTCATTATTAGAAAAAACAAGCACAGACATAAACAAAAAACACACTAATATATCCCAACACATCCCAACACCCTAATGGGATAAATCTGTGCAATGATAAAGGAGTGTGACTGCAACAATGATGTTTCTAAGTAATGCATACATTAAAGTATACATTTGTATGAATAAAAATGAGTAGAAGTCTAGAAAAAGTCCAGAAAAAGTGAGATCCTTGATCTCTGGGATAATGCTTACAGTCTTTTTTTCCTTCACTTTCTGTTATGGAAAACTTGCAGCACTTGGGGCATTTTCTTCTTCCTTAGAAAAGTAAAGAAATCCTGTAATATTCCTCAGAAAACGTGTCTAGTCAGACAAAGTAGAATAACATATCCCAGAAGCAAGAACCATCTTCAAGAAAGTTGTTCTCTGCTCTAATTCTGAAGAGAGATGCCAGGAGCACTCCTGGTCCTCTACACAACTACATTAGAGAATGGCTGCTTGCAGGAATTTACCAACATGATGATACTCAAGAAGGTTAATTGGAATTAAGTAAAATGTATGAACTTTGAAGTGATTAATTACATTATCCTAAGTCCTCGTGTAGCTATTCTTATTTAAAATTAAAATGATCTTAATTTACTTTATCTTATTTTGCTCCTAAACTAACGATAAAATGAATTAAGGTAATTTCAGAACTCATTTGCATTAATTTTCCTGTGTACACATGTGTAAACAAGCAACAAGATCCTAAAACTTAAAACCTCGTTCAGTTTCATTAAGTTTATCAATAATGCATCAGAACTGTAAGTCTGATTTCCACACACAAGCTCTTCATGATGACACCACTGGGGATGATCACAATATCCAGAATAATGGAGACCACAAATCTACCGGCTTTGGAAAGTTTTCAAATCCTTCAGAAACAGAAATTCCTTTTGCAGAAAAACCTTTTTTATGCAATTGTATTAAAAAGTGGGTCAGAGTAAATGGAAACTTATATAAACATCCTGATTTACACGTATGTCATCCTCAAAATAATAGCATCCTAAAAACAGGTGAAATTTGCAAAATACTTCACAAACCCCAATAAATATAGTGATTACAGTGCTGTTTTAAAGGCCAATGAGCATAAAACACATGAGAAAATGTGCAATCCTGTAACATACAATTAAGATCAAATAAATTTTCCAGCAGTCCTGCTGAATGAAGCCTGACTGTTCATTGAGGTTATTCAGCAAACGGATGATGAAAAAGGAGTTCTAATGAAATCCAAGGATATAACTCAGGTATTCTTAATAAATGCCAGAAACAAGTCTGAAGCCAATGTCATGGCCAGTTTATCTCATATGATTGGCAAAAAGCACAATTCTCTGAGAGTTGTAATAAGGCTTTTAAGGATATTGCTTCCAGTGAAAATTTCTTACAGTTCTTTATCAAAACTGAGAAATAGAGCAAAAGTATATTCACATGAGAGAATTGCTGGAATGTTTGTTGTGTGATATAATATTCCAGAGAAAACAACAAGAATTCATGATGATACAATAGATAAATTAAATCTTGCTTACTGAATAACACCAGTAAAGGAGCAGTGCCCTGAATGCCCAGAACCACTGTGCAGTAATTAGGAGGCTTTTCACCAACAAAATAATTACAAAATGTGTTTTATCTGCCTAATGGCCAAATCTTACTGATTATGGGTATGTAAATTGACAGAGATGAGCTGTTTATTTAGTGCTGCTGCTAGACTGATAAAAAAATAATATTTTTAAATATAAAGCCTTTGCTACATTAATTTTTCCTATAGGAGGTTGTGCCAAACGTGCTTTACAGATGTTCTTCCAGAATGGAGTTCTCACTTTCATCCCGTGAAAGGACAAAGGCTACTGACAACTATTATGAAGAAAGGGTATAAAATACTGTAATGATGTAGAAAACAGGTAAGGAATAGGAATCAGGAGAGGCATTTGATGTTTCTAAATCTACAGCTGGTACCTTGTGTGACCTCAGGTATCCAGAGTCGCAGTTTCTCCAGTTTTCAACTAAAAACATTGTTTGTGTATCTTTATGATACATAAGCCTAAAAAGAGATATAAGAACATGTAATTCAGCTGAATAAGAATTTTACTATTGCTAGGCTAACTAAAAGGAAAACTTTCAAAGCTGCTGTTCTTACTACGCACTCAGTTGTTCCCTCAAAAAATGGGAGAATGCCTGAAAATTAGTAGTTCTTACTGAAAGATGAATTTGTAGAAAACAGCAGAGGTAGATTACCCTGGATTAAAAGAGTTGTAAGAAGACTCAGAATGTAAAGCTTTCCTTTAGCTCACCATCACACTCAATGTTCTTTCTGCTTTGTTTTTCATCCTATAGCCACACACATTTTGTACTGTAATTTTGAACAACTGTTATCCTTCCACATATTAGCACACTGTTTTGGCAGAGTGTTTGCTCCTTTTTCACCATAATCAGGGCATTCAGAGAATAAAGAATAACATTAGTCCAGACTGCTGCTGGTCTGACTGCAATTATAAACCAGAGCTATGCCTGGTTTGTGTTCATTAAACAGGAAGGTCATAGGTAGCTTTGAACTGACACTCATTCTTTGTGTGCAAACACATTCTCTTTCATGTACTCATCCCACCTCTTTCATACTATCCAATGTGAATTCTTTGACACTTCTTAAAATATTTTAAAGTGAACTTATTTAAAAATTTGGAAAAGTCAACTCATTAAATAACATATTTGTAGTAAGAGCCTTTTATCTTCCACTGAAGGCAATAACAAGAGTCTCTGAAAAGTTTCAATAGACAACAAACAGCCTCTTTGAGTTCAGTGCTTTCTGAAGTGACTGATCCTGACTTTCTCAGAAAGGTATTTTCCATATGCACTAGACATATGGAAACACTGCAAAAATAGGAAAGTGTTTTGAATTGCATTTACTATCAGCTATACCATTTTACACCTTTAGATTTATTAGAAATGTAGAAAATATTTCTTGAAAGTCATATGGCTTTCCTACTATTTCCTTTATTTATGATGGCTTATTTAAAAACTAAATTCTGATCTGGACAAACTGCCCTAACTGCCTGAACCAGAAGGACCTCTACTAAAGATATCATGTAATCTGCCCACTCGAGTGATGCAGTTCACAGAGAACTCCATTAACAGGTATGGGAGTAAAATCCATCTCAGATGATAATTCTGACTGGAACCTACCTTTCGTTTTTATAAAGACATTATTCCCAGTAAGATTTACCCAAAATAAACTGGTCATTACATTACTCAGCAGTAAGTACACGTTGTTGGTTCTATCCTGTACACAGAACAATGCAAGGAACTGAGATTCCACTATGTGAGCACCAGAAAACAATCCCTAACCTGCAGGTCAGCAATTCAACAAGAAGCTGGATTAGGAGCAATATGGTAAGTGAAAATTTTTACAGAATAACTAAATCTCAATTCTTTCTTTCTTACAGTCCTTTCCATTTAGGTGCAAAACAGACAGATATGAGATGAACTTGTTCTTGTTTGATGTTCCTAGTCCTGAACTGCTCAGCCAGAAATGGAAATTACAGATCTACGTTGATCCTGTAAATTACATCACTCTAATGCTCCTCACACCTCAGCACATTCAAACTTTTTGATACCGTGGTGTGCAGAAGCAGAGAAGCACTTTATGTACACTCAGTTCTAATTCAGTAAAGAAAGAAAAGGAAGAAATAGTTCTTGTAAATCTTTGGTTTCTGTATCTCACACTGAAACTATTTCTAAAAAGGGCAGAGATTTTTGCTCCTTTAAAAATGAGTTATATGATGATTACTTCAAGGAATATTAAGAGAAACACAAAGATAATTCCATCAAGGCTTCCAGAAATCCCCTATGTGATTTGTCTTTCTTTTCTGAGGGTTAAAAATCTCAACTGCAATGGCAGAAACAACCATTTATCTGCCATTGTTCATTCCCAAGAGTTATTCCTAAGCACCACATTAGTTTTCACAGGGAGCTAACTACCTCGACTTTTATTCAGAGCATGTACTGTCTGCACTGTTCATTGGTTGGGTCATACACAATTTACTCTTCTATGCATTCTCATCTCATTTTTGCTTTCTTATTTAAATGCAGTTTTATTTATTGTGGTGTAAAAACAAAACAGCCTCAATCCAAGGTGATTGCTAAGACAGAAGCACTAAGTAGGTTTTGTCATTCCTGCCCACATAGTGTCATTCTTTACATGCTTGTACCTAAAGTTGGGAGAGTGGGACTTTACTGGGGGGTTTTCCAGCTGTTTATTTCTGAGACAGTCTTCAAACTTTGTTTAATTATAGAGGTGTCAGCAGCCAAAAAAAAAAATCTGAGAGAGGAAGTACTAGAGTTGTAAACACAACAGTGTATGATGTTGGCAGAACGGATTTTAATTGCTATTGTTGTTACTTCTTACTCTGTTTATTTCTCGCAAGTTTTAAATAAATACTTTAAAATAGTGAATTATAATATCTACAGTTTCTGGCAGGCTGTAGAAATATGTAAGCTTTGACCAAGCATGCACCATGTATGTGTGCATACATACATTCCCTCACACACTAATTTCAGAATGCTGTTACAACTGAAAAAATCAAGGACTCGAGGAGACAACCTGAGGACCCTGTATGTGTGCAGTTTGATACAGGTTTTGATAATAAAGTCTTGGAAGCAGACTTTTTATTTAGCACATAATACATTTTGTTGGTGTGAGTTTGTTAGTGTGTGACTTATTTAATTTTTACTGCACGCTTCAAACTCAGCTGTCAGGACAGATCTGTTCACCTCTTGATGGGAGAATGTCATCTCTTTACTACCACTTTGTAACATTCATCACTGGGGTATCTGACTCTTCACTAATGATAATGAATCTACTTTCACTGAATCTTTTGAGAAGAAGTATGTGATGAACAAGAATTAAAGGAATTAAGGTGACAGAAATGAAGACTGAAGGTACTCACAAGTGTTGATGAGCAGTCTGAGGCAGTTAAGACCCAGCAGTTTGGAGCACTTACAGCACTTCAGAACAAAGGTTTTCTGAAAAATTCTACAGGAAACTTTTAGTTTGGAATGTACTGATTTAGCAAAATTGTAACATACTGAGAAATACACTGTTTCACTGATGTAATTAGACATGGTCTGGGCTTCATGTTTAATTAAAGATATAATGGAAAATAGAATCACAACCTGCTATTTATCCACCATTATAAAAGAGGATGTGAATCATCTTTATACCTGACTTCATAGTTGAGAAGTGTTCAGTCTGCACCTTCACTCTACTGATGGTCCATGGTGTGCTAACACAACACTGCACTCTAAGTTTATGCATTAGAAGAATTAGGCAGCACTATCTCCATATTGTTAAAATAGAAACCCAGCAATCAAGAAACCCTTAAATAACATCCAACAGTTTGCTAAACAAAAAGAAAAATAACTTCAGTATTGGTAATAAAATACTATTATAATAAGGAAAGGACAATTGTGATCAGTGTATATTCCTGTCATATGCTTAGAACAATATATTTCCCACTGAAACTCTTAAAAGAAAAGGTAGAGGTTACACTGAAGCAGGTTTTAAGTTTACCAGAATAGATGCCAGTCATTCTATCAAGTTTGCCCTTCTCACCACATACTTCACTTTTGCATTTCTATAGGTACGGTAGCCATTCCACTTGTATCTTGAAAGACTTATTTCTATTTTACTTCCTTCAGGAAAACATTGCACATGATCTATTAAGGAGGATGATACACAACCCAGGTGACCCTGTGTTCACACTGGGCTACAAGCAGGCATTGCTGCAGATACTCCACCCAGTTATGAGAAGGTATGGGGCAAGACAGTCCTTTTCTGGAACCAGGATTATTTCCCATTAAGCTGCCTAATGACCCTAGGATATTGGTGGGCCCTAACCATTTCTTAATAATGGATATTATGACTCATCCATCCATCCTGCCTTACTTTTCAATGCACCATTGGAAAGATAGGAAGCCATTTTAGCAACATGCTCTAATATATCATAGCAATTTAACTTCTAATAGATTTTATTATTGCTTTTAATTCTTTTTTCTTTCAAGGATATTGATTTTGAGAGTACACTATTCTTGCAATTAGATACAACTGGTTTTTCAGTATGTAATCATTTTTGCTTTGTAACTTTTGCAGGAGACAAACTGCATTAATACAACCTCTGATCTCTCTGAGTTGTGTACAGATGCTAAAATAACAAGGACATAAATATGATACACAAGTTAGAGAATAGAAAACAACACTGTACCTATAATACACTAAAGGAATGTTTTTATTGTCTGACTTGCCAACACACTAAACCCTAAAACTGTTATGTACTCACACAGACACACAGCACTTAGAAAGCAGTTAGGTAAAGCAGCCTAAGGTAACAGCTGGGTGACACAAAATGCTCTTTTTTAAAGTTCTCACAAATAGTCTACCCAGAACTGCAGCAGCATCTCCACTGCAGCCTCAGACACCCATTCCTCAGCAAGCACATACTTCATTCTCTGCAGAACTGTTCTATAGAGAACATATTTCATGGTCTGCTTCTCTGTGAAGATTTACATAAACCCAGCAAGCTGCTCCAGTGAGAAGGTGGTGCTTTACAAGGCTGGATCGCTGTTTGTTCTATCAATAGCACTTGTTTAAGCATAACACTGCGAGCTGCTTCTCTTCTATTAACAATTTTGCTGCTGTTCTGCACATGTTAAGCAGCTTCCCTAGTGATGCAGAAACGAGGCATTAAACCATGACAAGAAACATTATTCTAGTATTATCACAAAAATTATATTTACTATTCACAGCACTGATATTTAGTTCTTCCTGAGAAGTAAAGTGTTAAAAATCAATGGAATTTTTCAGTACCTTTTTACACAATTAATGCTGATTGCTCTATGTATAAACGAATTAAAAACTCTGCTTTATTTTCCTAATCTATGTCACACAGTTATAGCTCTTTTATTTTTCATTCCAAAATATCTTTTATTTTTGCTGCACTTAGAGCAAGAAATTGACATTTCCTTTAGATATCAGCAGGGTGGTACCAGTTCTTTTATGTTCCACATGAAAACACAGTCATTGTTTTAATAGGGCGTTTGATTTTAGTACACACACAGTGTCCTTCAAACTGTAACTTGTAATTATCAATGCCAGAGTAAACAGCAAACTCCTGCCAGAGAATGTAAGAAATTAAGACAGCTACTGATTAGTGGTCCAGAAAAATAATAATGTTTTCTTGTGATTCCATCAAAATTAAGTAAGATTTAAATGACACAAAGATGCCAGGCATAACCTGGGGACCAAGCTGTCCTGTTTCCAATATTTTCAATGTGGACACCAACCCTGTAGCCAACACTGCCCTGAAATCATGGGTAAGCAATGGTAGAAATTACCATGAAAATTTTCCTATCTTGAAGTGATCATGGTCTTCCTGTCTGTAATTTAGATTAGGTCCTTTTTTTTTGGAGAAAACACCAGGAAAGCTCAGTCACAAAGAAATATTCAAACCAACCCAAACACCTCTGGAAAAACACAGAAATCACTGTCCTCCAAGTCACCAAGAGCTGTCGCTATTCCTATAAGTGACTTAAAAACTAGCAAGAACAAATTTAGGAATTGGCTGTTTTGTTTCAATTTTTAGTCAAGGGAACACAGTGCCATAATTTTTTCTGCGTATTTATCTTTTTTCCCTTCTAAGGGAAATAAGAACTTGCAGTGTATTGAGCTTTTAAGACCCCAAATGAACACCCTCTTTCCTCAGGAAAAAAACAGGTCGTGTGCCACCATGGGTACCTGAAATGTTTAAAACTATAAAACTGTCTAAGACTATTATTGATTTTACTGTGTATGGAGCAGCTGAAGCATTAGACAGCAGACATTCCCAGCCATAAACATTACAAGGTATCTCTGTATCTTCAGCAAATACAGAACGCTGCTGTTAATGCAGCAGATTATTCACTTTGGGATCGGAGTCCTGGAAGTGTCCTTGGTGTTTGCTCCTGCAACTTCAGCCCCAATGACAATCAGAAGGGCAAGGCTACTACTGCTTATTATGATGTAATGCCATGTTAAGCACATACCTGAACAGTTCTCTTGCTGAGGACTTATCCTTGTAATTGCAGTTGCAAATCTGTCATATCTGGAACTTTTTGTAGCCTTATTAGATGTGAGAGAGCCAAGCCAGCTCAGTGGCACTGTGCCCGTGAAAAGCAGCCCAAAACAACTTAATGGACCATATCACCCATTTTACACTTATGGGTACCCTAATTCTAATTTAATAAAAACCAAAAAAAAACACCCACAACAAAACCACTCAAAGGTGTAATGGCCTTGTTTTAAATCACACACTGCATTGGGATTAGAAAATAATTATTATTCCTCTTTTAAGGTAAGCAGATTTTCAGGCTGCTAATTATTCTCAAAGGAATAGAAGAGATGAGAAAATAATCTAAAACTTTTCCTGATGGAACTAAACTCATGACTAGGCTTAATAGGCTCATTATAATTACCAACAACTTTTGCTTTGCTAGCTCCAGAAAGAACTGTCACTCTGATAACATTTGAAGCTGACTTTCCATGTACAAAAGTTCTGTTGGCTGCGTACACTATTGCACAAATGAAGATGGAATAATCCCTCTGCAGCATAAAGTTTTATGTCTGCTATGCTGCCACCTAAAGGGGAAGAAGAAAGGGAGGAGGATTAGATTTTCCATGTGCTCTGTGGGAATTATGAACTTAATGGCACTTAACTATCCAAATTCTAGGTTTTAATGAGAATGGCACTTGAAACCTGAGGGAGGGTGACTCAGTGTAGTGGACTGGATCACCACCAGTAGGAAGGTAAAATATATACTTTTAGAGATTTCCTTACATGGGAATTATTTATGGGCTGCATGACAATTTACAGCTCAGGAAAATTACCAAAGAGAGCAGGTAGTGTGTAAATAAGACCCTTAATCCAGCCTTTTTCTGCTCTATGACTGAGTATGCAGCCATATCAAAATCCTCTTTAATTGTCCTCCTTACTCTGCCTCTGCATTGACTTGAAAAGAAATTGGGACCTGATAATATAAATTAATGAAGTACAAGGTCATACACACCAGGTGTGTTTTCCCAAGAAACCTACAACACTAATTATAAGACTTAACTAATAACATTGTAATTTTTGGTAGTTTAGCACAGTTTTCTGTTTATTCTTTGCTATGGTTTAAAAAAAAAATCCATTTTTTGCAACTACATTTTAATCTACATTTATTAAACAAACAAAGAAAAAATTAGAAAACAAGCGTTTAGGTCCCATTAAGGTTTTTACCTCACAAATAGAACATTGAAATTTAAGTGTTTGTATAAACTATTATTCAACAATGGATCACAAAACAAAAAATATAAACTATTAGAGAAGTGAGTTTTTTCAGGTTTTGTCCATGTGCTTTGTTTTAGAATTTATTTTATGTACTGCAAAGTGCTCCTAAAACATGATCGCTCTGATGTTCACTTCTTGCCTACCAAAAAGGAAGAAGTTTTATCCGAAATACTTGGTTTGTTAGATTGTCCAGTCTACCTTCAAATAAACAAAAGAAGATGCACTAATTTCTGAAGCCATATAAGCCATTATTCTGATGAAAACAGGGCAATTAAATCAGAGTCTGGAACTAGGCAATAACATTTGCAGTTAATCCCAATTTCATATTGAAAGTCATCACTTATGGCAGCACTGATTGCAAAGCTCATACTTCTGTTTGTGGCTGGAGTACCAGTAATAAACATGAGCTGGTAAAAAAAATAAGTAGAAAGTAGTTATTTGTAACTAAAAGAGCTTCTGTTTAAGAAGAAACATGAATCAAAGCAAAAGAAGGAATGTGAAATTAAGTGGAAACTGCCTATTATCAGATTATTTCAATTGTTTGTTCCCATAGTAATTACAAATTGGTTCAGTCAAAACCAGTCAGAGCAGTATGAGCAGTCTGGTGATTGCAGAATGGGATTAGAGAATTGACAGTTTCCACTCCAACACATTGTGTCTGGATGACAAAAATTTTTTACTAATTTTCCTTCTGCCTGTGTTTCCAGTTTTAAAATGGATCACAACCCACAAAAAAAAAGGTTTGTGTAGATAAATTCACAATGTTGATGAAGTACTTGGATAATGTAGGGAAACAGGTCAAGAAGAAAATGGATGGAGCCCTGTTTTGAAGAAGTATTTCTTTGAACAAACCAACCACTGCACTACCACGAGAAAAAAATAACCACCAGTATGATGCTGCAAAAATTTCTACCTTCTTAAAATCCACTAGCTCAGGGACTCTGAAATCTGCATATTTTTCTTCCTGAAGATAGAAATTAAATGTATGCCCCTAGAAATTGTAGAAAAGTATACTTAAAATTGAGACTGTACAGAGATCAGAGATTTCTCAGTCCTCGTTACCAGTGGGTCTGACTCAGAGCAGAAAATTCAGAAAATGGTGATATTTTACTACTTGTTTTTACTTGACCTAAAGCAGTAACCACAGACACTCCTGAAAGAAGTTGAGTATCTTTCCCCACACATTCCAGAGCAAACAGCAGCTACTGAACCAGAAGTCCTTGAAGTCAGATCCCCAAATCTCATGAGCTGGTATCAGGCTGTCAATTCTGCTCAGCCAGATCCTTGCAAATGAGAAAGTTTTGTAAGGTACATTGTAGGTAGTCAAGTGCTGAAAATATATGTATTTTCAGCAAATTATGCCAAAAGTCACAAGGATTATTTCATTTGTATACGGAGAACAATGAAATACAAAATATTCGATTCAGTTTTGTACTTTAGGAGTAACCAAAGGTGACTTTAGCCCACATTTATATATGTCACAGTATGAATTGACCAGCAGCCCCCTCAAGAGTGAGCACAACAAGTTAAAGCAACTGGAATCGTGGATTAATTTATACTTTCTCCTGTAGACCCATTGAATAGTGTGTACATTGCCAGCCATTGGGTTGGGAGCCCTGTGGTGTGGCCTGTCTGAAAACAGACCATTAGATCTAAAAAAAAATCATCCCTCTTCTTTTCCACTGATTTTAGAAGAGCTTTTGTATTTTTTAGCACGATTTATATATTTACTCAAATTATAAAAAATAACAGCCATTTCATCGATTGCATGCAGCTGTTTGTGAAAAACAAAACACCCTGAAAAGATTGAATACTTTGACATTTAAATAAAAAAATCTTTACCCAAAACAATTTCAAAATGTATCTTCATTATTACTTTGGATTAAAAAAATTAATTTGAAAATGGGACAACAAAATATGTGATTTTATCAATAATTAGTATTTTGATTTCAATTAACGGAACTAAATTTCCCATGTTTTTAAAACCACTTTAGAATTTCTATTAAATATAAACTATTTGAACACCTCAGGTCATTTTTTGGCAGGTCTTAACTGTAATAGAAAAATATGAGTTACTCTGGCAAATGAACAACTCATCAGAGTAGTTGACAGCACATGAATAACTGATGCATGTTTCAGTTTGTATTATTAATTGAAAAGTAGGACTTCCAAGAGTTTTCAATACTGCATGTGGTGGGGATAATTTCAAAGGAATCAATATATTAAAAAGTATCAAACGTTTAAAAAATAGAAATACATATCAGTACTTATCTGTCATCAGCTAAGAGTAATTAAAAGTAATAAGATACTTTAGAATGAGAGCCAAATTGTAAATTACACCTCCTTAAACACCGCCAGGTTGCACAGAATCACCTTATTTGTCTTCTGCAAAATCCAAGTAAAACCTTACAAAGGCCAAATGTGTCCTTCCAGACATCCATGTGAGCCCACACGTTTTATTCATTAAAGACCTATTTAGAGTTCTCTTTCCACTGCAAGTCTGTTGCTTATTTCACTGCATAAGAAGCAAACCAACACTGCAGATTATCACACATCAGGAAAGCTGCAAGGAATCCAAAGTCAACAGAACTCATTTGCTGAGGTCTTAAGAACAGCCCAGTTTGTGGCCAGCTACTTTGTTACTGTATTATTTTGTTTTGGAGGAATTCTCCCCTGGCTTGTTGCAGGCTTTTACAATAAATAAGATATGCAAGGCAGGAGTTGGATATGTTTACCCTCAAAACTAGGTCAAAAGATAATTCTTTTAAGAAATGTTTTTTTAAAAAGACACTCTACACGAATGCACAATGTGTTATCCAGGACAAGGGGAAACACAGAGTACCTTATTTTGTGTTAAATAAACTAAGCTAGTAGAGCAGCAACACTCTGAAATTATTTATTAGGTGAAAATTATTGCCTGGTTGCAAAAAGAATGTACTCTAAATGTTGTGAGGGTTGTCAGAGAGAATGAAACAGCCAAACTTGGGGATATGATGTTTCTATTTGTGTGAACCTGATCACACCGCCCTTAAAAATTTATTTCAAGTGCAGGATAGATCACATATGAAGTAAAGTTTATGCCTTCCTATTAAATAGCATAAAAAGATCAGGCTGCATTCCCCTTACAACATACTAAAAATTGCATGAAGGAATATGACTTGGTTATGGTGGTCAGAAACTGAGAAAGGCTTATTTCAAAATTACTGGGAGATTCACAGCTATTCATATTAAAAGATGACTCCAAGGCATGAGCAAATAAGGCATCTCAGGCACATTTCTACCATACCAGCTGTAAGCAGATGGGAGAGAATTAATTATCAAAAAGAGTTAAGTGTAAGATAGATTTTTGTTCCTGCAAAGGAACATCACATAAATTACCAGGGCAACATGGGAAGATTTCTAGGGTAAAATGAAGTTAAAATAGTGCACAGTGTGAATAAAACTAGGCTGTCTCAGAGCTTAAAATGGTATTTTTCCAAGGTTTGTGAGTAATCACTTGAAGAATGTCGGTGAGTTCGCTTGTCTCCAATTTCTTCTAAGTGTCTACGGATCATTGCACCTGAGCCTGTGCCTCCCTTGGGAACTTATTATGCAGTAAATAAGGCTGTAAATTTGCAGGGGACTCTGCACTTGCTCCACTTGTGGACACTGTTAATGTGCCATAAGAACCCTCTGTAAAGTTCACTCTCCCTCTTTCAAAAGGGAACAAGTCTGATCACAGAGAATCTCCGTGTGGGCTCAGTATGGATCACTGAATGAGGGGGAATTTCCTGTCTACATTTACTTCCTTGCAAACACAAACATATCTGTGTAGGAAGAACAGTAGAATTGGACCTCTGAGTGTCAGAGCACTCGCTGCAGACACTCCTTACCTGTGCTCAGGTTTCCTACACCCAGGAGCCTCCACTAACCACTGCTGCAAGTGCCATGATTAGCTCTCACTTCACTGTAGACATCAGATCTCTCTCTCCTTACTGAAGAACCAAACCAATATAAAAATAAATATAACCCTAAACCACAGGAACAGTTGCAAAACAGAAAATACTCCCCTCTGAGCTATATTAAACACTGTGCTCCTCAGAAAACACTGTGTACAAACTGCAGTGCCACTCCCAATAACCAAATACATGATTTAAACTGAATATTAGTTTAGTAAGAATGTTAAATGCACTGATTGTTTAAGGGTTAAATCATGGAATGAGAACTTAACTGAGAAGACTGACAGGACCAGAGGAAATGGCCTCCAAGGGAGGTTCAGTTTGGACATCAGGAAGAATTTCTTCACTGAAAGGGTGGTCAGGCATTGGAATGGGTTGCCCAGGGAGGTGGTGGAGTCACCATCTCTGGAGTTGTTCAAGGAATGGTCTGGTTGACAAGGTGGGGATCACTCAAAGGTTGGACTCAATGACCCTGGAGGTCTTTTCCAACCTTTAAATTCTGTGATTCTACGATCCCACTGTCATAGAATCATAGAATAGTTTGGGGTTGAAGGGACCTTCAAAGGCCATCCAGTCCAATGCCCTGCCAGGGGCAGGGATGTTTTCAGCTGGACCAGGTTGTCAGAGTCCCATCCAACCTGACCGTGAACGCTTTCGGGGATGGGGCATCCACCACCTCTCAGGGCAACCTGTGCCAGTGTTTCACCACCCTCACTGTAAAAAACATCTTCCTTATACCTAATAAAAATCTACCCTCTTTTAGCTTAAAATCATAGAACAGTCTTTGCTAAACTTTTTGAGTTTCAGTGGTTCTTGAAGCCTACAATGAAAGATTTAATTTCTTTCCAGTAGCATGTTGAACATTTGGAAATGTTACACCTTAGACAGGCTTCTGTGGTCTTTTCTATAAGCAAATGCTCAAGCTACAAAAGAAAAGCTTATATTTAATAAAGTTAATGAAATTAAATTAAATTGATTAAAAAATAAAATCAATTAAAAAACCCCTAATAGTTGCTTTTCTTGTGTTGCGCTGAACAGAAAACTTTACTTAGTGTTCCTATTAGAACTTCCTCTAGTATGGCAATTTATAGACCATAACATAACCTGGATAAGCCTTTGAATTTTGTATTCCTTACTCTTCTACAATTCATTTCCTTTATTAAAGCATCAGCTTGCAAATGCATTGTGAAATTCCATTTTCTGTGGTGAGAAAAGCAAAAAACAAAGTGGCAGTAAGAGTTCCAGAACTAGCAGTACTTCTATCATTTATAGCTGCAGAGAAAAAAAAACCCAGAAAATATAACAAGTCTCACAAGAACAAATGGAAAGCTATCCCAAGAAAGTCATCCTCAAAATACAATATTAATACAAAAAAAAAGAACCTCATGATTCTTTCTAGAGTGCTCTTCACTAAATCTGAACACAGGAGAATGACAGGACCGAGAACACGTTCTTCCCTGTATCCACTGCAAGTGACCAAGTTGTGGAATCAGAGCCAGGAATAATTTTTACAATAATGCCGAGAAAAGTAGAATTTTCCAGGCTGTTAATGCTAAGGATTCAAGCTTATAGAGAAAAATAAGAGGCACAGAAATGGAAAAAAACAAAGCAGTATCATGTTAGCACTACTCAATCTATATGACTTCATGACTTTAAGAGTGATACTTGACCTTAAATTAAAGGACTTTTTTTCAATATTTCAATGTGCTGTATCAGACTGAAAACAGAAAATGATAAGCCTCTGCACACTGGTACACACGCATCTACATGAGCTGAATTACTTGAAGATAATTTAACTCATCATATTATTTGTAGCATTTCTTAAAACAGGATATGAATGTATTCAGCTGAAGGCTTTCCAATACAATTTGCAAGGAGTTATGAGAATTGGATGTATTTTTCCTTTTATAACATACACTCCATCACTCCTCCAAAGCTATTGCCATTCTGTAATGAATATTTCTGATTATTTATAACAGAGTAAGGGTCAGGGAGCATCAGAAATTGAACTCTTGCAGAACAGAGCTGCATCCCAAGATACAGCGCTAGCAGGCAAAGCCTGAGATTTCTTTCACACTGTTGTTTGTGACCCCAGTCCTGACCCAGCTGTAAATGTGAGAGGTAAATATGTCTGCTTCCAGCACAGTCCAAGGGCTCTGACAACCAAATATCAGGTAGCTGTACGTGACTGATTATGTCCATGTGCTGAGCCTGCTTTAAACCACCATCCATAGACCTGCTGGCTTGGATTCAAAGGATATTATTTTTCTCCCTCAGTTCTAGAACTAATGGAATTTATTTTATTTATTCTTTGTTAAGCATATCTGTTACTTGGCAATGAATCATGGAAAATTCTTGAGATCTTCCTAATGAGTATAAGTGTCAACATATATTTCTCATTCCCTGTTTTAGCTAACATTTTCCCCTTCTCTTTTTAGAAGTCTTTGACAAATTACAAATGACATAGTTAATAAAAGGAATTGATATAAAAATATTAAATATTTATTTATGGATATCCACATGGATACACTATGATATATAATATAGTACAAATACAACCTTTTCTAATAAATTCCATTTGAAAGAAACTCAGTCTGGAAATGAAGACAAATGCACTAATATAATGTATTGCTCTTTAAAAGTTGGTTTGGTGAGGGTAAGCCTCATAATTTCTTCAAATTCTGTGCATTCAGTTGCATTCTAGTATTAAATGGATTACTGTAAAGCTGCTACTATAACCAAACCCCTAAAACAAACAAAAAGGTTGATTTGCTCTATAGTCCTTTTCCTTTCCATTCTTGACTGTCTCTGTAAGTCCCAATGTACTATTTCTCCCTCTGTAATCCTTTTGCTACAGTCACCATATTCAAAATATCACCTATGGAGCGAGATAAAAGGTACCTAGGGGGCCCCACTCAATGGAGATATGAAAAACTCAAACCAAACAACTACAGACATAAATGCAACATTTCTGTGGATTGTGTATTTTGCTATTCAGAGAAAAAAGAAAAGCTACTTCCTTCCACTCTCAAACATTTTATAGATGAGCACAAAGTTGAAAAAGTTGAGTAAGATAAACCTCTAGTGGCAAAAAGGTCAAGCAAGAGCTACATAGTTTATTTAAATCATTATGAAAAATAGTTTTCTTTGTAGAGATACACAACTGCCAGGTATCACACCAAGCCTTCCATATTCCAGATAACAGAATTTTAAAATTACTAGCTCTGAAATCACTCAGAATATGTTCCAAAAACACTGAGGAATAAAAGCACAAGATGGAAATTAGCTCTATAAAGAAAAAACGAATAAAAAATACTTTGTAATGGTAGACTTGATAAAGGCTTTATGAGGACCCTGTAAAATAACCCACAGGACACTTTAGGTGGCTGCAAAAGCAGACAATGCTGCATTTGCCTTTGGAGTCCACACTGGGACAGAGAGTCAAGTTTGATAGTTACAATCCCTCATCATACCTAATAATTTGAGAAACCAGGATTTGCAGTGGTCCCAAGATATTTCTGCCAGTCTAAACACTGAATGGAGAACTTCTAAATGTTTTGAATAAAGTCTCTTGGCAAAAGCTGGAACTGATGCAAATTGCTCCCTATCCTATTCGTTTTGATACTTGTATAGCCAGGAAGGATTCTTTGTGCTTGGATGTTCAGAGGGTAAACAGTTTTCTTGAGCATTATGATTTGAAATTATCTGGATATTTCAAAATTAGTGGATGCATTCTTATATATCTGCAAAAATCATAATTAATGCTACAAGCATAGTACACAAGGAAAAGATGAGGCTTGGATGATGAGAGTCTTTAGAGATTTATCACAGTTATCAGATCTTGTGAGTTACAAAGTATTAGGAACTAAATCCATAAAATACATGGGTTTTGCCCTGAGCATTTTTAATGGGTTAAAAGACATTTCACAGACAAAAGCAATTAGTGACTAAATTCTGGAATTGGCAATACCATCTTGATATGGAGCTGAAGATGCCAAGGGCTTCAATTTGAATCTTTTTGATGTTCTGAATTTTAGTTGATGATAAATCACTTTCTCGGGAGTTTTGCATCCAGCTATATTCAGACAGCAAAATTATGTCAGTGTCCTCCTCAAACACCCACCTCCCTTCCATTCTAAGCATTAGGGATACTTGCTAAGATTATGAAAGATAAGTTTTAAAATGTTAATAATAAATATGACAAATTTATATTAATTCTGTGCTAAAGTCCAGAGAATAAACAGCCATAGAGAAATTGTAAACTGTAAGTATTTGTACATAGACACATATTTAAGCTCTTGAGGAGAATTTCTGGAATGAAGCATTCAATTTTGTGCTGAAACCTTGTCTCATTACATGTTGAGCCTATCCAGGTAGCCTTTCTAGATTATAAAAAGCAATCAGTTCTAATGAACAAAAGATAAACAGTATAATATTTGTTCTTGTTCTTTCCTATATTCCCTGAAAATTGATGACTTTCTTAATTGTGTTTTAAAAATAGAAATGTATATATATATGCATATAATATGTATTTTTATATTCAAAAGTCTTAGAACATTAAATTAAGAAAAAGTGTTTCCAAGTCATTTTTCTAATTTGGGAGCCAGCTAAGGTAGTTCATTACAGCCAACCTCCTGAAATCAGCAGTTCCAGCAAGATGGCAATTTAATATTAAAATATGGAGGTAATTTATTTATGAAGCTACAATGTAAGGGGAGTAAAAACTAATAAATACAAGTCACTAGAAAAAGCAGAAACCTCATCTATGTTCCCTTGTAGCATGAAGCTCAGGTGTGCATTTGTGACTCTTGTCTCTCAAACTGCCATGTAAATGATGACATAATTAAAATTTGAAGGATTTTATATCTTCCTATTAAGAAATAAAGTCAGAAGAGGAATCTATAAGGTCCAATCTCTTGCATTACTTCCTTGAGTGAAGTTTCTCCAAAGCTGCTGTCTGGCAGCAGCAAGCACAGCTGTGGGAAGTGTGCCCAGGTAGAAAAACACACATAACCCAAGACTGATACTCTCTATAGTCTTCATAATGATGTATTTTTGCCTATATTTACATCACTAACTTGCTAAACTGGAAGTTTAGAATGCATGGTGGCGGGGGGAGAAGCAGGAAATATTTGTGAAGAGTGTATGTCTGAAGACCTCAAAGAAATAGTTTGTAGAGACTAAATTTTGTCACGGTCGATGAGGATGCCAGCACTAACCTCAGCCAAGCTTTTAAAATAGTCACTTCCCTTCCAAAATTGCATACTGAAAGGTAAGCAGCCTTTTTGCTTCTGTCTGTAAAAGCAAAAATACAACAGAGAAAAAGGCAACTTCATACTTCAGGATGTTGTCCCAAGCTCCAGAGACCATAATGAACAGCTTCTTTGTATAAAGGTTAGTGCCTGCAGTGATTACATCCTCTAGTGCTGGGATAGGCACCTTTGAATATTAAATGATTTTTGTCTATTGGGCCATTCCTTGCAAACAAATTATTAATGAGTTTTGACTGCAAGTGGATTAGGAAATGACATGAAGGACCTTGCTTCTGCATGGATTATAGAGGTACATCCACCAATGCCTTTTCACAGTGCTGTCTTTAGTTTAATGTTCAGATATACAAATATAATTCACCAAGCTATCATTTTTTTGTTAACTGCACTTTGCAGACAGTGCAGAGCAATTTGATGTCTCTCAAGGTGGATAATAGCATGAATAATTCATTAAGCTCTCTGGAGTTAATGTTGTTGTACTCAAGGTTAAGTATTCCCCCATCTCCATATAAGGAATTACTTGATTGCTTACCTTAAAAATGAACTTTCTTAAAAACACCATTGTATAAATAATAGGATATGTCTGACTGCCATAATTTGTAAGCTAATCCATCAAGGTACCAGCAAATAACCATATACTGAACAAGTCTACTCTTTTTTCAGATGTGTTACAACTCTTTATAACAAACACACACCCGTTTAGCAAATACATCCCAGCTAAGAGACAATTTTTACTCCTTGCAACACCTTTGTGAATGGTGAAGGTGATTTTATTTATTAAGCACTATAATAAAAAAAATAAAAGCAAAATCAAGGGACTATGCCCAGATTGGCCATGAGTTTAATAAAGATTAATAAAACTACCAAGAGTAAAGCTACGTGGTAGTAAGTCAACATCACAAATAAGCTGCAGCATTCAGATTATCCTTGGACAAATTGGGGGGGAAAAAACCCTCTAAGAAACAAGGCCATGGAAACAAGCCAAGTTGTTTGGCTGGTGGTCGATTTAATTAAAAGCAGCAGCCAGGCAGCTCGCTACGTTCAACTGCAGCTCAGTAAATGACTTCACTGTGTCCTCTACAGACAAGTCTTTCTGCATGGCAAGATCAAACACTGCAAAACAAAAAGTATTTTCTGACAAGTGCAGCCTTCACCTCTCGCTAATAACTCGCTGATCAAACTCCCATTGAACCCAGCCAGGAACAAGGACTGTGTTGAACCACTCTGAAGGCACTCACACCCTGAAGAGAGACACTGTGGCCTCTCCAAGTGATAATATACTGCAGATTACTTGGACACTTCCACAGGACACTGGAAGAAATCACTTCAGTGCTCAATGGACATGAGTTACCTCACACTTTCAGAGTCTTCAGAAACTCCCAGTCAGGAGCACCTAATAAAAGGTCATTTATGGACTTGTGTAATTGCTTGACTGGCTATGGAGGCTTGTTCATAAACAGACCATGAAACTCCTGCTGCAAGATGAGGCTTAAAACACGTGCCCACACTACAGCATGCTCCATCCCAGGATATTGAGGCTGACAGAACACCTATAACTTGATAACAACACTCAGTGTTTATCTACTAATAAGGCATTGAAGGTGGGAAACAATTGACAGAGGCTCTTTCAGTTTTACTGCATTCTACCAGGATGTGTTGAGGAAAGGCTCTAAGTGCTATTTTCTTGGTTTCTGCCATCACTGTGGTCCTGCCTATTTAGCTGACTTCCACCTCTCTTATTTCTTGCTTCAGCAAATGATAACAAATTATTAATTTGCCTGCATATGACATTTACTGCAGAAAGCAGAAAGCTACACCAAAGAAAATGGTAATACAATAGCTTAAACAAGCCTAAGTGCCAGGTACCAGGCACTGCCATCGATGGAACAAATTAGCGAGGTTTCTGTTCTGCTGATGAAACAACTGTACGTGCTATGAAAAGTCTGTTCATAAAGTGACACTGAACTCCAAAGGAAGCTTCTAACAAGTCCAGGGAGCTGAAAACATAACCAGTCACCAATTATCCTTTATTCACATCTAACAAAGAGTAAATTTCTTGTGGGGAACTGTAGAAAGAGAGTATGATTTCCTAACATTAGCAAAGGCACAGGACACATGTCTGACTGGGGATTTCACAGCATTCAGGTGAAAAAGAAAAGTTGTATAAAAATTTGTTATTATGGGAGAAAGACAATGACTTCTCTAAAAACTGTTAACCAGCAATGTCAGGAACTCTTCAACGTGTGCATGCACAGATCCTTTTTCTTCTCACAAAATAGGCATGCAGCCTGAATATTATAGGAAGTTTGGAAGACTAACTTGAAATTACAGATAGTAGTTTAACAATTCCAGCAGGCAGATTTAAAAAGAACAGGTTACATGTTTTTCATCTTGAATCCCAAATATAAAGTAATAACCACAGATGAATTTACATCCTTGTGTATGTACCTGACACATCAACTGCTGCATAGACACAAAACCCATTAAAAGAGTCAACAGGTCTGAATCTTGACTTCCATTCAGAGATTAGAATTTCTTATAACAACCTAATTACCCATGCTGAATGAATGACGGCATTTTCTCAAATAACATGAATATATATCTGGGATGACTATGTAATTTCTGGACCATTTTAACTACAAGGAGAGAGAGTGCAGCATCACACACTTGTCTCTGTGAGCCTTCTGGAGAAAATTTCACGAGGAAGAAGTTACTCACATGCCACAATAAAACTACAGCAAAACCAAACTGAGCAAATTGAAATTTATAGGGCAACAGTGGCTGTGGGTCCCTGGGCTGCCATAGAGCTCCAAACTCCAATTTCCATCATCACATCCATGCTCAGATTGCACAGAAAATGATTTTATATTGATGGCACTGATGTTGTGTCTAGCTAACATTTGCAGTTGGACACTAAGTTCACTCAATCACTGTTGTTTCTTGCCAAACCCCAGGAAAATGTTCTTCGTGGCTGTTTTTCCAGAAACTTGCCAAATAATTTCAGATGAGTGGGCTTGATTTTTTTGGCTAACCTTTTGTGAAATTCATCTTTTCTGCCTATAAATCTTACATATATAATTTTTTCTTAAAATTATTTTGGTCTCAGACATCAATGACAGAGAATAGCAATCACACCAGGAAGTTTATGAAGTCAGAGATACCACTGCTGGACTAATGTTTCAGAATAATGACAATAAGTGATGTCAAACAACAGATTGGCAAAATGAAAAATGTCAGCATAACTTTGAAAAATACATGTGAAGAATTATTTCTTTATTCATTTCCATTTGTAGGACTACTCTTAGCTTTTTCTTATATACTACTCTTGGAATTGGATGTTTAATCATGCATTACTTCAAATCTCCATCTCTTCCATAACTTCATTTGAAAACGTAGTTACTGAGTGCTCCCTGGCAGAAAGGTGGGTTTTTTTTTATTAATGAGTTAGTTAATATTTTCTTCGAAGTATAATGCTCCTTAAAATATTCTCTTTTCATAACTGCTAGGAAAATTCCACCTCTTAAATACGTCAACAACAAAAACTGAATAAAGCTCCTTAAAATTAAATAATTATTTTCTTACATTATCTTGCCATAAACAGCTAAAAGTTGGCCAGTTAGAAAATTATAATTATACAATAAACATTTATGAGGAATATTTAAAAATATAAACATGAAGACAATATTAGAGAAAAGTATACATCTCGACCTCTCAAATTAATTTCTGAAAATCCCTGTCATTTTCACAGCTTGACAACCCTTCTATAAATAAGTACCTGACAATTTTCCCTTGATGCAACACCATTTCCATACTTTCATGACTCATTTATCAGCCTTCCACTTAACATTATCAGTTTTGATTATATTTTATGATATTTTATTGGTGTCTCATAAAAACAAATGAAAAGCTATGAAACTCTTTCTAACTTCCTGAACAACACTTCCTCAAACAGCACCAAAGATAAAGCAATGACACTATTTTTTCTTACCTGCCCCATCTAGAAAAAGAGATGAATTCATATTGATGAATATCTCATGGCAGGCTCTGTATCCTGCCTACAGAAAGTGCCTGCTCTATTTTCTAGTACAGAAGTCAACATATCTCTCTGTACTACAGGAAGATCCAGGACTAAATGGGTATTTATAATAAAGTAAAAACACAGTGTCAAACTTCATGTAATGGGGAAAACTTTCATGTTCCTTCCATAACAGCCTTGTTTATACCTACGGATCAGACACGAGGACATGGGCTAAATAAACTCCTCAGAGATGCTGACAAGGTGTCATCCTGCTCATTTGTGTAGTCTAGTTTATTCTGGGAAAAAATAAATAATTTTGCACTTCCTTGCCTAATCTGGCTGAAAACCATTTCATTGTCACATTATGAAGGATTTATGAATATTTCTAATATGACAAGACTATACATTCTTTCATTACCACTTTTTAGCTCTCTGGAAGGCCTGTCACAGTGTTGCCAGGTTTTCAGATACTGTTCTTCATTTAACATGCTTAGCCCATTTATCATATTTGTTAGCCCCAGTGTTATTATTTCTCTATTAGGTAAAACAACTATCAGACAATATACATTTACTTTTACTATTTTGAATGTGGAATGGAAATATTTCATTTTATCAATACATCTCATTTCTATCAACACCTACATATTTCCTTATTATAGATTATTCTCCATATCTAATGACTATCTTCCAGTTTGTGCAGAGACAGGTTTAAATTTCCAGTTCTCTCAAGATCAATAGTTATACAATCAGCTTCATACTGAAATAGTTTTATCTCTTTGCTTTTTAATGTCTTCCCTCATTTGGCTTATAAATATCTCCCTCAAAAAACTCCAGTTGTTTCCCAAAAACATTTTATATTTTCAGAGACAGCAAATGAAAATACAAAGAAGCCCAAAGAGTAGAAAAAAAGAAGCCCAAAAGAATAGAAAAAATCACTTTCACCTCCATGTATAAGACATGCATATGGAATCTATAGCACTTGCTGCATAATCATACCTGCAGAATAAAGTAAATGTCTGCAATGATTATGTGTTATTCATAAGCACATAATTTATAATATTCTGCAGAGATACTGTGAAAGTTTTCCACATTGATGGTCTCTAATCTTAGTCTCTCTTTTTTTTTTTTTTCTAATTTTGTGGATCTCACAGAAGCAGAAGAGGTGGCTTGGGAAATCATCTTTCCTCATGGACTTTTGTGCTGGTTTTTTTCAAAGTTAGACAACTCCAAGCCTTTATTTGCCAAAAGCACCAGAGACCTGAGATTGTCACTGTGCTGTGCTGGGGTGAGCCAGTCTAAGGGAAACAGCTGCTGTGATCTATCATCTGGAACAGCTCTGACTACTTTTAAGTGCTCTTAAAATATATGTACTATGAAACATTTTTAAAGTCTTGAAATATAATTCAGTTCTGTAGCACATGGATTTTTCTAGACAACTCAACCTCTATATGTTCCTTACAATATGTATATATATGTATATACTTAAACTTAGGTCTGTATAGAGCAACAGATTTAAGTTTAATCCGTTAAGTTTAAACTTATGAAACATTTTGAAAAATTATTATACATTAATAATGCAAAAGAAAAAGTAACATTGCATGATCAGACTGGCAAAGGAACAAAATACATGCATGAACTATATGTAATGGATATTTACAATAAACTTCTTTTCAGCTCTTCAGCCTTGAGAGCAGCACAGTCTCAAGAGAAACATGAGAGTCTTACAAGTGAAGCACTGAGATTACATTTATTACTAACCAAACTTTCCTTCAAGTTTTCAGTATTTTTATCAGCCAAATTCCATTGTTGCAATGCTTGTTATTTTATAACTAGACTTAAAAATGGCACAATTCAAATTTTTGTCTTGTAATTTTAAATACAGCAGCAACAGTGAGGTTCTTTCCACATTGAATTATTTATATGGTGGCAAAGGTGGTTTGACTGCATGATCAAAAGCTATGGCTATGGATCATGCCCTGTCAGCCCCATACAGCAAAAATTATCTTCATCCCACATAATGAGGTGAGACTTGGGCTTTAGGCCTGGCAAGGGAGAATACCCAGACAGGTGTTTTCTTCCCTGTTCAGAAAAGTCATGCAAAAATATCTACTCCTGAAGTGCATAAATTTTTCACCATTACAGTGTGTGGACAGGGATGCCAGTACCAGCACTGCACCTGGGACAGAGAGCCCAACCACCCTGGATGAGCAGTCCTCAGCCATTAGGGAGAGAAAAGGGATTCCAGCTCTTGGCATTTAATGAAAAAAACCCCACTGGGTCACTTTTAGCCTTCCTTGCTGAAAGTGCTTGACAAGAAACTAAAGAATCCATTCACTGAATGATGGAGGCCATGAGTAAACTGTAAACACCAGAACCTTTGTAACCGAAATGGCTCAAATGTTTTGCCATAAAAGAGTAACAGCTTGCTTACAATTCTCTTCTAGGCTCTCTTTTCCCCTCAACAAAAAATGAATGGAAATTATGAAAGGAATAATCTGAAGAAAATTAACCCCCAAATCAACAATCTGGTTAATGAAAGTCAGTTGGAAATCTCTGCAGACCTAGAATGGTTGTCACAGAATTACCAACATTTGGGGTCCTTAACAGTATCTGGTATAATAAAAGAAGGGAAAACTTTTAACAGGGTTTCTTCTCTGATAATAATTAGGCCAAAGACAATATTATGAGTATATTCTATCTAATCTAACAAGATTTACTGCAAATCAGTGTCCTATTCTATTAATAGAAATGGGATGTAGTCAGCTTTTGAGCTACAATGTCAACTCCAAGTTCAGCAGAATTTCTGAGAGAAAATATTTTAATGATTCCTTCACTAAGGGGCAGGGGGAGAATTATAGAATTGTAATGGTTTGAGCTGGAAGGGGCCTTAAAGATCATCTACTTCCACCCCCCTGAAATTAGCAGGGACACCTTCCACTAGCCCAGGTTGCTCCCAACCCTGTCCAACCTGGCCTTGAACCCTTCCAGGGGCAGCCACAGCTTCTCTGGACAACCTGTGCCAGGGCCTCACCACCTCATCAGTTAAAAAGGCACAGGGCAACTTGGTTTTATGAAAGGGATTTCTACTATTCAGAGCAGGCTATGAAACTACATCACTATGTATTAAATATTTCAGTAAGTTTTGGCTGCAAATGAAGAATAAACAACACATCAGTTTTCAGGAAATACACAGGTCAAAATGCAATAATTACTGGGGAGAGAACTTTGCTGGGCAGTTGGTTCTGAGGATCACCAAAAAGCAGATGCTGCAAGTTGACATTGTAGCTCCTGCAGCCTCTGCAGAGACGGGGCTCTGGAACTGCTGCTGGAAAGCCAATCCATGGAGTAAACTCCATGTAGCCTCTACATATGTATCAGACTGACATTACTTTTCTGAATAGTCACTGCATGCATTATGCAGAGTATTATAATTATATTTTTATAGCTGCTGGATAGGCATGGGTAAGAGTTTCTGCAAGATTGCTTTCCCATTTGTATACAGAAAAATATTGTCACAATGAGACTGTTAAAAATAGTTCAATTAAAAAGATCTAGCAAAGAAAAATTCTTGTTTATATGTATAAGCAGGCATTACAATTCAGTATAATAGAGGCTGTTTACAGAATTTATTTTAAAATATGTTAGGGAATTAGGATTTCAGGTCAGTAAGAAAGCAAAGTGTGTTACTATACTGAAACATTTTCAATTTTTTAAACTTTTTCTAACTGGATTTCAATCATCATTTCAAAGATGTTCGGTGACTAATACTCATGCAACCACCACCCATTTGTATTTACCCCTTTTATGGCTGTTTATACTGGGAAAATTAAATCTCACAAAAGAAGCTTGAAAACGTGACTTTGGTGTTTGTTCTGTTAGATATTATCTGTGGACAAAGCTTTGCTTATCACCAGGTCTCCTCTGCTCTTCTGACTGTAATCTCATTTCACTTGTCCTTGGGATCTCATGTCTGCTACGACCTTCAGCTTGTTAAATATTCAGCAGAAAGTTTATGGACTTTCCCATAACCTTGATTAAAAGCCTATGGGGAACCTGAATGCTGAAAAATAGCCTCTTATTTGAAACGAAACTTGAGTACATTGTGCTGATTTCTGTTTCACTAATAGTACTTATAATCAGCAGTCACTGGCCTAGAGTTGAGGCCAGGGGAAAAAATGATGAATCAAACTTACCTGTTTAATAATTACTATATTATCATTACTTAATTTTACTAAGTGGAATTTTTGGGAGCAATGCTGAGAGGGAGTGGAAAGTACATACTAAGAAAAAAAAGGTCATTCAAAGAAAACAGAGAAATATTATTCATAGAACTACAGATTTTTTATCTTTGACCCCTTTGAGAAGGGGGTCACTATTGTGAAGATGTGAGTTCCTGTGGTTTTGCATACCCCCATCTCTTATCCCAAAGGATTGCTGCAGTCCTGCCCTCAGGCTCTCCAGGGCAGTGTCTGGCCTGGAGCCTTGGCAGTGGCTTGGATGTGTCTCCACCCCTCAAACCCGGCAGGTACTCAAGATCCACCACTTATTTTTTCCAGAGAAACAAGAAGACAAGCAAATTGTGCAGGTGCTTTTCAGTATTTTCTCTCTGCTAGAACAATTGAAACAAAAATCCAGATGAAAAGCTGCTCAATGCACTCAAGGAAACGTCTGAGTTACTGCTGAGCCTCTTTAGGTATTGGTAAGAGAGTTTTCAGATAATACAGGAGACTCCCACCCCCTCAATCATTTAGTTTGTCATTGTCTCTTTTTCTATTCTTGGTCTTTTGTTCTTCTTTCAATAATGGACAGAGATATTTTCTTTCATAATTGTTAGGTGATTAAAGACCCATCAGGCAATTTTGTGCTTAACTATTGTATCCTTCCTGCTTTAGGCTTCAAAATAATTTGTTCTGAGTGATAGACTATTTCTGATCAAAACACACCCACTAAATGGGAGATGTCAAATGTTATTGTGCCTTTACAACTACATCAGTACAAGATGCAGTAATTTTCTTCATCAGCATTTGGAAATTATCTCAATATGGGAGGAAAAGAGCATAAAAGGTAAGTAGTGTCAAACATTAAAACTGTGTTTAAGCCCTAAGTAGAGCTGCTGCAGGAGATTCTATATTGTCAAACACAATCCTCAATCACACATCAAAAGATTTGCCATATGATACTGAGACGGTTTTGTGAAAACATACAACTGCATCATACAGCATGTGCAGTGGGACAAAAAATTCAAACCTGCCTTTACACAATAAATCAGATATAACATGCTTAACATTTCAATAAATCTTTTTTTTTATAAAAGCTATTAATCAGTGCTTTATTTTTACTTCCTCAATTGTATAATAACAGGAGGATGAGTGAGATATAAATTCTAACTCTGCCCCAAGGCTAAACAAGAAAATAAGAGAAATAAGGAAAACCTCCCACTTTGTCATATTTGATTACCACAGATCACAATACTTGCAAGAAACAATAATAAAATAGAAAACATATGTTTTGTTCATGATTACTGCCTTTTATTTAATTATCCTTGAACTGAAGTGACTTCATATACGGTTCTGTTTGCTATATACAATTGCAGAGATGTATAAAGATGATATTAAACTATAATCATACATCTTTTTCTGAGTGGATTACCCATGTGTTGCATTGACTGGGATCCTTGAATAAGATGCAAACCACTAGAGAGGTTTAAACAGCTATATTCTTTCTAAAGTACTCTTTAATTAATGTTGTCTAGAGCACTAATTATGAAAGCTTGTAAAGCCTAAAGCCTGAAAACACTTATGCACCTACTTAACTGTGCTCAGTCAGAGCAGACCCACTGAATTCATTGGAACTGCTCAGAGCAGGTAATTTAACTAAAGAATGCACAGGGGCTGCTGCAGGTTAAAAGCTGAGCAGTGAACATACTTTGCACAGGTACATCCGTGGTGGGCTCTGAAGCATTTTGCTCTCTGGTGTTTCCAATTACAAGGCTGTCAACCACGGGCAGATCTGTCTTTCCCCAACAAAGCGTGGAGCTGCTCCCTGATAGTCTCTTTGAGAACGTGTTGAATTAAGCAAGACTGAGCCATCAGCCAGTGGGATATGGGATGTATGCAACTGGATATACATATGTTTAGATGCACAGATAATTTGTTCACATTATGAAAACACATAAATATGCATATATGTGCATATATACAAGTAGATCTCCTACACAGTGGAGAGTACTGACATTAGAAGAAAAAAACTGCTACTGTTCAATGGAAAACTCCTAAATCTATTTTAAAATAGAATACTCACATTTCTAATTATTTTCTTTTAACATTATAAACCATTTTTATTATGCTAAACAGATTCTTACTTGTTTAATTAACAGTTGCAAACAGAGAAAAGTTTTAAAAGGATTACCAAGCTTCTCATTTCCAAGCAGCCATTCAAGCTTTTATTTATCCCCTCCACTTTAGCCATAACCATTAGAATGTCATTGGAGAGCTTTGGCATATACATGCTTTGAAACTGTGACTAACAGCTGTTAAAAATTCTCACTAATATTGCTGTTCTTTTTAAAATTTTTTTTCCTAAATTTCCACACCTCATTTAAAAGTAGAGAACCTGACTCAGGGAAGAAGTGGGACACAACATGCTTTAATAATGTTTCAGTTATATACTTCAGTCTGATCATAATCTCATCAATGCTTTCTGATTTTTGGCCTGGTTGTGCCATCCCTGGTGCACATGTGTTGGTTGCTCAGCCATTTGGCAAAGTTCAGAGATATTTTCTTGTCTCAGCTGTTGGCAGGTCCAAGTGTGTCTTTAGAGGCAATGTTTGGCCAAGTGGGGCATAAAGGTCCCCTTTGTTGACTTGTTAAAAATAGGGAGCTAAATTCATAGAATCATAGAATTGTCTAGGTTGGAAATAGCCTTTAATATCATCAAGTCCAGCCATTAGATCAGCACTGCCAAACCAACCCTAACCTATGTCCCCAAGAGCCACATCCATATGTCTTTTATATTGCTGACTCCACCACTTCCCTGGGCAGCCTGTTCCAGTGCTTTCCATCATCATATTCCAGTCCCATTCCTCTGCTGAGCAAAACTAGATTGACTGTGTGTTACCCCAAATATCACAAATATGACTTTGCCAGTGCCAATGGAGCATTTATCTCCAGAAGTTTCTCCACTGTGCTCCCCAGCTCTGCTTGACCCAAGGAAGTGTTGAGGAACAAAAGGAACACTAGTTTTTATTTGGATCAGTCTTTAAATAAAGTTCAATAATTGCATTATCTATTAAAGATTTAAAAAATAAGTAAATTGGGAGGCTTCTTATTCAAGACATACTGTCCATACCGTAGCTAAATAAGCAAAATGGTTTGACTCAAAGATCATGCAACATATGCAAAAGACACAAAATTAAGAACGTGTAGGAAGTTTCTGATCCTCATTTTACTCCCTTCTGCATGTTTGGCTTTGGAACCACAACAGACTCTAAATGTACATATTGATAATAATCATGTCATTCAGGCTTATTATGGAATCCCTGTAAACCCTTCCATCTTTGTGCAATGAGCAACTACACAATGAAAAGCCAGAAATAACAACTTTAATATGTCCAAAAGTAACATTTTTCTTATTTAAGAGCACATTGGAAGAAGAGCAACTGACTCAGCTGAGAATTTATCTACCATCCACTCAACCCACTGTGTCATTTGTTGGCCTGTGCCATTACCTCCTGTAACAGCAGGCAGTGCAAAGCATTATTGGTTCAGACTGATCCAGTTCCCTCCCCTGCATCACATTATTTATCCCAACTGCATTAATGCATGACATCCAGCTCTTCAATGGAAATTTTGTGTATGCTCATAGATCTAAGCCAGCATAAGATACTTTGGTGTGGTAAGTTATACATGGATTTGAACAGTTCCCACACTAAGGAACCCTCCTGCTTCAACTTTGGCTTTAATCATAGAGGGTTCTCACTGACAGGAGACCCTGAAAACCACATGACAGCAGTACAAAGTCCAGGAAGTAACACAGTTAAACACGCTTTATATTATACATGCCATCTAATTTTTAGATCATCTAAGATTTTCCAAGTAACTTTTGGGGAACACTAGGGAATAAAGCTACTCTGTCACCAGCTACTGTCAGATATCACAGTGATGGATCCATAATATAAACCTACAGATGGAGATAAACACTCTTCACTCTCAGTGGAGAGACATCAAAAAGCAGTTGCTGCAAGATAAAAGAGCTGACTTTGAACTTCAACACCCAATTGCACTAAATATGTGCAACTCTTGGAACAAGAGTATAGTATTATAAAATAAGTTTATCCTGCTGCCACGAACTGCCTTTTCCACGTGATCCACAAGGAGCAGTATTTGGCTGTTCAGGAAAAGAATGTATGTTTTAAAGTTTTGACATGCACCTGTCGTAGCCATTGTGTGTTTCTCAATGTATAAATTACTCAAAAATGCTTTAAAAAATAATATTCCATTGTATATAGGCAGAATATTTAGTTGCTCACAGTGATATTCCATCTGTACAGCATATTCATTAATCCTCCTCATGCATTCTGGTTTTCTATGGAGTCATTATTAAACATATGGTAACATAAGAACTTATCCACCTGTTAGGGCTCAAATGTTTTTAGCAGTCAGACCTTGAAAAACCAACCGGTGTAGATTTGCTAACAAGACAATCCATAAAATCTTATCTTGATTTTGCAGTTCTAGTCTAAAGCCTATATTGCTTTCTCAGTGTTACTGGCCAAATGATGCTCTTTAACATATGCTGGCAAAATACAGAGAAAATTTGTTTATGAGATCATCTGAATTTTAAGAAAAGTAAAAGACAACCTGACAGCCTGTATGGAGTGCTGCAACAGGTGGAATGAGGTACATAAAGGTTAAACTATACAACAGTTAATCTGTGAAGATGTGGCCAAGTGACACTATAGAGAGAGTTCAGAAGAACCTGTAGTTTAAATATTTGTTTCTTGAGCAATAAATGTGATTTAGTAAGTTGAGATGCCTGGAGTTTGCAAGACCAGCACAGCTCTGCAGATCCTAACGAACCCAAATCTTCTTCCTTCTGACACAACACAACCAACTAGACTCAATTTCATACATGGATTCAGTTGATGGCTGGAAATACACACAAATTTACATCCTCCAGCGAGGGAGGATGGAAGTTTGTGACACTAACAACAAGAAAAAGACTTTTGCTCCATGTGCACATTGATTTGGAGAGCATCCATGGGGCCCTGACCACAGGAAGACAGGTACATCCTCTGTCCACTGGCCCATTGCACCTGGGCTGAAACCTGACAAACAGGTGGTTACACTTTTGAATCTGCCTTAGAAAACCGATGCCAAAGATGATGTGAGCAACATCCTTCTCTAACTAGAGTGGAAATGGACACTTGTTCAAGTCACAGTTCATGTGGTTATCCCACATATCCCATGGTCCTACATCTCAAACAAGAAAATCCCAAATGAGTTTTCCAGCACACTGCTGCCAGAACAAAGGTATCAACATGTTCTCCAGCTAAAGAGATGGATGACAAAAATTACACCACATAATCACAAGGAGCTAATGCTGCCTTCAGTTATACATTTATCCCTATAGACAGGATTGAAAACATATTTCATACAATGTGTGATTTGCTTGGAACAGTATCATCTAATACTGTAAGGTGTGTGAAAGGGATTATTTGCAGTATTTCAGGATCATTGAGCCTTTTCTCATCTCACACAAAAATGGTGCATATTTGCAATCCATTTCTGTAGTTTCTTTATGAAGTGCAGTAGTGACTAGGAAACTGAGAGAATATAAATGAGACATTATCATTTGATCTACAGCATTTCCTTAAAATTCCAAATCTTGCTACAGGAGCTCTCATGCATGCTGAACACCATCATCATTAGATAATTACTCATTATAAATGAGCACAGGCTAAAGTCAGACATACTGTTCAGCTTTCTAAGCACATACAAGTTACAATGTTAAAATGAAAATATAATATCATTCAAAACAATTTTTACTGAGTAAAGGTGCTGGATTTACATGTAGGTAGTTTGTTTTCCTGGCGAATGGAAAAAATGTGTCTCTGTAGAACTCAGTCACTTGCAGAATCTCAATGTAAAAGATTATTTCAAACTTAGATTAATACTGTTTAATACTTTTTTTTCCTGAGTTCCACAGACCTTTGGAGAAACTGGTCCATAGGACTCTATATGTTACCTAGACCTTGGGTTTATATCATGCCTGTAGATGATATCTACCTGAACACTGAGGATAATTACCAGCATGTGGTATCCACTGGGTGCTTTGAAAACTACCGTCATAGTCTCACTTCAGCTTCCAGCAGCAAACTGGAGATGCCCATCTTTCAAGAGCCCACAAAAGCAAGTTTTTTATGCATTCAGAGTGCCTATTACAGTGATGCCCAGAGTTTTCTAATTCACAATGTGGCACTTACAACTGCAAATAGTAATTGTGATGATTTATAGATTGATGGTTCTTGCTATTAACCACTTCACAGTTTCGTTATATTTGGTGAAAAATCTTTTTGGGGAGAGATCCCCCTCTTTGGTGGGATCTGTCCCACAAGTCTGTGTCATGTATAACCTCTATCCTGATGCCATTATATGGACCCTAAAGGCAGAGCAGGACTAACCAAAATCACAGTAATACCAGAGACTCATTCAGTGGTAGATGTATTTTTAGATTCTATCCTGGGTGCAAACAAAGCCCTGCTCGAAGGCAGCACTAAGTTCAATATGTTTGGGCAAAAGAACATCACAACCCTATCATTCTGCTGCTGAATAATGACCAAGCTGAAGCACATGAAAGGAAAATGAAGAGAAAATCTGTGCTGCCTGAGTGAACTGCTCTGTCCATAGTTTTGAGTTCTTTTTCTTTTCGGCCATTCTTCTGTCTGCTCTATTTAATCAAGGCAACAAATTGACTCGTTCAGTCAGGGTTGATTGTATTTTTTTCCAAACAAACCTGTGCAATCAATGCAACATTGTTGATGCAGTTGATATATCTTACACACGAAACTAGAATTATTTTCACATCGAATAGACCAGGTCTTTTAGTTCAAGATTCTCAAACAGTAATTTACAAATACATTTTCTAACTGAAACTTCTTCTAACATGAGCAGAAGTTACATAAATTATTGAAACAAGGGGAAGAAAAAGGCAAGTCCCATCAAGAATTCCAGAGAAAGATCTCTTTTTCCTACAAACCATGAAAGAAAAAAGGCTGAACTTCTCTTCTGAAAAATAGATTTTTTTTTTTTAAGTACAGCTAAACTTTGAGTTTTATCTTCCTGATTTTACAGTGAATTCTGGTAAACACAGTGCTGTGCTTTCTTACCGAGAACTTCACATACCTATATTATTTTTCTCTCTGCAGTAAATGAAATTATACCTTGTACCTTACTAAGAATCAGAGAGACTGTGAAAAACCCAAAGGTAACCTCTGAGCAGATGGATGTCTTGCACAGTCCTTTGTGAGTGTTATAGAGATATTAGAAGAGTTTAAATTTTGCCAGATTTTTGGTAATTTTATTGTAAATAGGTTTCTCTTTACAAAATGAAATCAGAAGTCATCAAGAGAATCCAATGGAATTATTAAAAACATTTTTTATATATATGCAAATCTATGACTCCTTTTTTGGAGCCCATCTCACGACCTTGATTAACAATATTTTAATTTCCCTCCAGGAAGGATTTGTGCAGATGCCTCGTAGGAAAGAGGTGCATTAATGAAAAAAAAAAAAAGAAATTGTTTCAGGGCAGAATCTTGACGAAATCTCAGATAAAGTACTTAACATTTAAATATGTTCCAGAACATTTAAATATGTTCCAGAAATACCACCAGTATTTGAGTAAAAAACCCACTTGTCTTCAAAGGGATTTCTGTTGAGAAAAAAAGCTGGCTTATTTTCCTGTATTTGTTACCATGGACATCTGAATAAAGATAGTATACTTTTACTGGAACCATCTTCTACTGCTGTGGGAAAATAAGTTGCCATCTGCCTTAAAGTACGTGACTCTGCAAGTAGTTACACATGCCACAAAGATAATGATAATTTGAATTGAGTGCATATGGAGCAAACACCTCAGAAAGATCTTACCTCAACAGAAATATTTTAGCAATGGAAAAATAAATGTTTTAGTTAGATGGATATACTGACATCAGATTTTAAAAGTCTTTTTATGCTACATTTTGATGTAGTCACACCCTCTGTTTTTTCTTTTCCAATGTCTTTCTCCCTTTCCAGAAGCTTAGATTGAAGGACGAATGCCATCTTTAACCTTGAGATCCCTGTTCTCACCGGTTTGTGTCATAATCTTATTATTTAAAAACAATCCTTGGTATTTAACATCTCACCTCAGCATGCAAAATGGTTATGGATTAGAGTACATTTCCTGGGGGGTAAAGGATAGAGTGACTGTGAATTAGAAATGCAGCTGCCTGGCTGTACCACAATCTCACTCCCAGCTTCTGGACCAGAAAAATCTGTCTGTGACCCCCCTGTCTGCTCTGCTTATGTGCTTATTTCCAAATTAAGCATTACCAGTCAAAAACTGCAGGACATGAGGGTCAGTTTTTCCTGGTCACCATAAATAGTAGGATACAGTTACAGTATATGCTTGGAGTGTAATCAATTTTTAAAGCATAAATGCAACATATTTGTGTACTATATATTCTGGAGCTTCATCAAAGTTGGAGGTAAGGACTCACCTTCGTGCCTTGCAGTGCAGGCAGCTGTCTCAGTCTGCTTTCTAAGCTCGCAGATTGGGCCATCTGTAATTCAGCTGCTGATCATTTGGCTAAAAAGCCAAGATCTTTTCTGACATACAGTCTATCCTAACCAAATAACCCAGAGAACTACTCAGGCAATGCCAGCTCCAGTTGAGCAATGTGGTGAGAGCCCCGTTTCCCCATGTCAGAGGCAATCACGGGCACTGTCTGCCCAGGGCACAGCACAGACACCCTGGGCTGCACTCCCAGCCCTTCCCCTGGGAAACGGGGCAATGACCTCAGGGACAATACAGGTCAAAATAGCTGATAGTAAGAGAATTAAAACAGAAGTATTGTTTTGTGTTAGTATTTAGGTCGGACTCGATGATTGCAGAGGTCTCTTCCAACCTGCCTGATTCTGTGATTTCTTTGGAAGATTCCCAGGGAACACAAAGGTGATGGTGGTGTGGTTGGCAGCGTTAAAAACACGCTGAAACTACAGCATGATTCTGCAGAGAATTCTACAGAACTCCTCTGCTCTGAGGAAAATTGTCTATCAGAGTTAAACATTTCTTTTTTCATGGCCATGAAACAGGACTGAACCAGCTCCCCATTTCACAGACTTGTTAACCTTCTGTCTTGATGAAAATTAACAGCTACAGTTTCTTCTAAATAAATTCTGTAATTTTTACTGGATAAAGCATTCCTCTATTCCTGTCAAAGAGTTGTGCAGCACAGCTGTTTTTAACAAATTCCTATTTTTACTCCCCGACATTTGACTATCATTATGTATATGAGTTCCTTCAGCCTGCGAAGCATATTTTAACAAGAAATATTAATGTCCCTCCACATTTACCATCTTTTATCCCTATTCAGCAAGAATAGGTGTTATACAAAACAGAAAACATCTGCTTACTTGTATTATAATTTCTTTTGAACTCTTTAGATTGGAGACACAAAGTTGATAGCAGAGGTTAATGATGAATGAACAAAGCAGAACCATGTTTCTTTGTAAGTATGTTTCAAAGGGAAAAAAAATAGACTAAAATTCTGTATTTTAAAAAGCCATAAAGAAGGAATCATGAGGGAGCTTTTTATTAAGATATGTTTAGTAGCTAAATTAATATCTTTAGTCTTGCAATCCTTATAATGATTTGCTCCTAACACAGGGGCTACAACAAGGTCAGGACATTGCTTCTAAATATCTTACCTCTCTTGGACTTTGAGGTTGTATTGCCCATCTTTAATTTTTATGTCAATGTGTTGCATTATCATGATGTGGGCAGTGTTCTCCTCAGCACTTTTAATCATGGAGTGTGGAAGCTTTGTTTCCTCTCTTTGCTGTGTGTGAAGCGCAGTGATTGCAGGATTCCTGTCACAGCACGGACTCTGCTGGAAACAAACACTCCAGGGAAATGCTCCTTAAAGGCCTCACTAAATGCCCTTTGCTTAGCTCAAAGACACAAAATCTGCATTAAAACATAGTTAGTGAGATTTCTTGTTAGAGACACAGGCAGTTTCAAATAAACCAAGTGGAGTCATCAGGTTTATTGAGCAGTTAAGTGTTAATGTTGGAGCCCTGCTATGATCAGCTGCCATCAGCAGCAAAGCAAGTCCTACAAACATCATGGCTCTTTCCTTGGTGTTTTCTTCTACTGTGCCAGTTACAGGATGACAGAGAGAACAACATTTTTGAAGCTGTGACACAGATTTGGCAATCTGCTGCATTCTGACACAAATTAAGAGCCAGGAGTCATACAATGATCCCGACACAAAGCCCTTCCACAGAAATAGCCCCACTGTATCAAAAATCACAGGATTTCAGCAGGAAGAAAGCACTTCAGAATAATTCACAGCATTGCACTGTTGAAATCTTTCTATAGTTTAGCAGATGTGAAAAAAATATAAAATAAAATTGAGGAGGAAGTAGCTTATCTTTTTCCCAAAAGTTAGACATATTTTAATTATGAATCCTTTCATGGAAAGCTGGATAATTCGATATCCAAACAGATTATTTAACTGTTAATATTCTTTAAAATGTACAAATCATACTTTAGTAGTCTAAACTCCTAATTCTCATACAATGACTCAGACCTCACATATAGACATAACAAATGTTATTCCATTCACAGGACAGAGCAACACAAGGTAAAGCACCTGCTTTATTTATAGGACTTCTGACATACTTTTTTTTCACACTGCTGTGGATATATTCGAGTATTGGAGTAGGTCAGGGCCATGCTGACTGGTAATGGGGCTGATGGTGAAATATTCTTGTGATCTTCACTAAAAAAGAGAAATAAGGAGCTAATTTTAGAGACAGATGACAAGAGCTCCACCCCAGCAGAATCTGTAACCTGTGATATTTGACCCCTAGTAAAAAAAATGAGAATGTGTATAAAGAAAATCTTTAATATTGGTTCTAATGAGATAAAATTTTTTGCCTTTATAGTTTTCAAAGGACTTTCTATCACAACTACTATTTCCCTTTATTGCCACTGTTTTTCTTTACATGAGCTACTACTGAGGAGGAGAGGCAAAGGTTCTCTTTCTATTTCTAAATAGTTCTTTGGTGTATGATTAGTATGTGACATGAATAAAGCCTTTCTTGGTAGAGAAAGACCTACTTTCTTTTAAAGTATTAGGTGAGGGCCAGACTTCATAAAATCTCCCCTTATAGAGGACACATCTTCTGGGACACTGGGTTTGGAACATCAGTCAAGATAACCAGATAAAAGAACAACTATTGAAAAAGTGTGATTGTTCTTCCTGGTGTTTCACAGGAACAAAGTGATTTTGAATGAGAGGATTTGAAGTCCAGCAGACCATACAGAGTCACCTAGCCATGCCCTTTGCCTGGAAACAGCATTTTAGCTGGATCAGTTGTTGCTCCTTACTATTATTTAGAGAGAATTTTAATTTGATGCACCAAGGTTTTACGTAGAGCTTTAAGCACTGCGAGGACAAGCATTGCAACAGTGCTGCTGGGCAGCAAGGCAGGGCAGCAAGAAGGGCTGCTTTCAAAGCAGCAGAAAACAGGGAAGATGCTGCTAAGCCCTGTTCCATCTCACTATCCCATCCTATTATCCCATCTAAGCCAAGCTATTCAGGATGCATCAGCGTTGCCCACCTTGGCAGAAGTAACAAATCTGAGGGACATAAAAGCATTTCTGAAACACAGTCCTCAAGTTAGTTTTGCTGACATGCACAGATGGAGGTGAATATTTGCCAGGCACCTTATACAGTGAGGTCAAACTAACTTCTTAGCGTAAGAACCTCCATGAGAAGGTTGATCTGGGAGTCAGGTGACTGTGAATTAAACCAGCACGATGCTGGCCCACCACAGCACTGCCCAGCAGCACCAGCACCTCTCCTTGGCCACACACAGCTCCTGTCTGCTCACATCAGGATGAATTACACAATTAACATCATCATTAACAGTGGAATTGAAGTTAGGGAATCAAAAAATCCCAAGCTAACTATTTTTATAGGATGAAATGAAAACAACAAGACCTGACACGCTCTTAGAAGTATTGCTAGTGGAGATGTGTTTTCTGTACAGATCTGCACCACTTGTATTGTACAAGTATTTGTGGTGATTTTTAGTGCAATTGTAGGAAATCAGCCCCATTGTGCTCAGAGCCCCACAAGTACACAGCAAAATTTCTCTCTCTAATCCAGGGCATTTACCATCTAATTCCAACTGAAATGTGGAAATGAATATGTACAAACAACCAAGACAGTGTGAGACCAGGCGGAGAATTATGAAAGGGATAGATGAGACAGGAGCTTCTGGAATTGCTGACATCAGTAACACAAAGAGTTAACTCTGAAAACATTTAAGAACAATTAGAATGTCATTTGGATTAATAAGAAAAGTACTGAATCACACAGCATTATGAATAAAGCACAACCCACGCAAAATCCTGCCACTGACTAGAAAACAGGAGCATTATTTATTGACATTAAACACAAAGGTGAGAATCTCAACCTCTGGTGTAATATAAATCCAAAAGTATCATCATAAATACTCTGCCTTGGTCTCTTCAGCTCAAACCAGACAAATATATTTTATGTTTCAGAATGTGTACATAATGTCAGCAACCAGTAGGTTTCAAGAAAAACTGGTGTTACACTTGCTGGGTCAAGAGCAAGCACAAGGACACCAGCCCTGTCTTCCCCTGCACAAGGGTTTTGGAGCCTTCCCTTGACCTTCATGCAGCAGAATCCAGGTTTGAACAGTCATCAGAAAATAAAAGGATCACAATGCCAATTATACAACCTCAAAAAAATTACAGAAACAGCAGCTTATTAACAACATGCTGCTTTTCCAGAAGGCTAAAAGATATTTGAAGAGTAAAGCCAAAAATATCTCCTCTATTCAGGAATATAAGGATACACGTGAGCTTTTTGGAACAACAGTTCTAGTTGTTCCTAATGCATACTTCAAGATTGGATCCTATTTCCCTACCAAAAGTCCAGTAAAAAGAAAATGTCAGATTAAAGGATGACCACACCTCTACACAAACAAGGACTACATTCACTAGATTTATTGATTCAGCAAATGCTGTGACTTTAAGTGCACTGTCAGTTAGGAATCTGCTTTGTTCAATAAATACAATTTTACCATTTAATTTCTAAGGAAGGCTGGTAGCTGCAGACAGTCATTAAATATATTTTTCATTAATCACAGTGGAAATCAAGTAATAAATCATTATGCTTCAAATCAAATTATAATCATGCAATTTTTCACATGGTTTAAATGATATAAAAGAGACTTTTTTTTTCTATATTTCCGTTTTTAAAACAGGAACTCAGTGCTAACAAACACCTTAATATTTCATATTGCTAAAAGCTCCTCCTGGAGCCACTGATTAGCTTGATTTGAAAAAAAAAAAAAAAAGAAGATAAATTACATCATCTGTGTTTTCCTACTCTTAAAAAAAGAAAGAAGAGAAAGTTTGAGACAAAGAGAGACAGAAGGACATGGAAAGACTTGTTTTGTGGCTCATAAGTAACAAACACAAATGTCTTATGAACTTTATCTTGCTGTGTGGGTGGCCAAATAAAAATGAGAAGCAAAGAAAGGCTTATTCTCAAGAGATGGCCACTGCTTCCCTCCGAGGGGAGCCTGGCCGGAGTGGGGTGACTTTGCCACCCCAGATTCCTGCTGCCTCCTGACACTTGTGCCCCCTCTTCACACTCGTCATCTGCAAAGCCGGTGGACAAGATAAGGGATTGCTTTGCTGGCAGAGGTCTGCTTCCCTGTGATAAACTCCTATCTCATCCATAACTAGATTGAAGATAGGCAGGATACACTCGTCTTCAAAGCTGTCACCAGAAGGGAGCTCTATCAATGACTTCAGCTTTCATATGCTCCAGATAAACGTCCCGTTTTAATCTGTGCCCTTTGTGACTTTCTGAGCTATCGTAACCATCAAAGCCCTAATACACTCCCAGATACAGAGTGCTCCAAATTAGATTCCACTTACCCAGCCAAACTTCAGGGCCTCTATTTACTGCAAATATGACAGCTAGTCAGATCTAAAAGGAGTTTGAAAAACTAGAGGGAAGAAATTTGCTCGCTATCCACCTCTGCCCCACCAGCCTGCTCGCTAGAGCAATATATTTTAAAACTTTCATAACCCTCAAACAGAAAAAAAAATAGGATTATCCATTACCATGTCAGCTTAAGTGATAACATAAATATATATCACAGAACATCTGCCACTAAATCACTGTTTACAGATGTCAGATCTCATTTATTATTAAAAGAAACCCCAAAACAAACACTTTAAAGCCTTCCTTATTATTTCACAAGAAGTGACTGATTTCTCAACTGTAAGGTGGAGCTATTCTTTGTAATCATTTTAGGCAGAGTAACTTCTATTATAAACCTCAGTCAAGAATTACATTAGGTAGTATTCAAAATCACATTATTATTGCCTGAATTACTTCATCCCAGTATGTAGCCTAGAAAACCCAACATATTTTCCCCATTGATTTTCCTCATCAATCCCCATTGATTTTGCATGAAAGAATATGGTGCATCTCAGAAAACTTGCTTTTGTCTTACTTTTCTTCAAACAGTAGAAAACGTAGATCAAGGCCTTATGTTCTGATACCAGCAATAAAATATCTAAAATTTACTTTGAGAAAAATTTATAGAGAGTGCTCCTTATACAGAGATTTTAAAACTCAGAGTCTGTGTTTACAGTGCTGCGTCTGACTGACAGAGGTCAGTCAGGACTATTCTTTGCTTTTGTATTTTTTAATTTAATTAGCTTTGTCCATTTTTCTCCCTTTGTGTCAGCTGATTTAATAACTCTTAAGTTAGGCACTCAGGGAAAAAATTACTGAATCACAGAATTATTTCTGAGTATGGAATCTGTATCCTCTCAGGTACAAGTGAAAATCTGCTTGCAAAAGCCACTCATCTGTATCATTGTAAATTGACCTCTCCAGTCTGACCTCTTCCCCCCTCTCCACTCATGAACAAATCCAGAATACCACAATGTTTTGCTTTATAGGAGTTTCTGCTGGCTTGCTTCACTATATGCGCCTATGACTACACAGTTATTTTAGAAACAGAGAGCAAAAACCTCTGGAAAATCCACACAGTTCTCAGCCCTGTGACATTCAGTGCCCTCAAACATGTGCCACGCAGACATAAAGCTGCACCTCTGAAGGAAATATACTCTAAAATGTGAGTGTTGAGCACATCCTGATTTTGATCTCTGCCAGTTCCCCCATCTTTTAAATCACACAGCCACTTAATGATTGCTGTGGTGGTTTACAGAGCCATGATTCATGGGCACACAGGCAGGAGGTCACTGCAAAGGTTGGCACTTCACAAAGTGGTACAGTACCGTGCTCAGCCATTACATTCTCCCACCTACGTACAAGCTAATTTGATTAAAGGTAGAAGATCAATCAAACTCTATTGCCTCAGAAAGATTAATTACCTCAGCACTTTCTGACTTAATTATTAGTGTTCAGCCATGGGGTTAGAAAAACCCAATACAGCAGAAGTAAAGGGGCCCAATGGGCAGATTTGGTAGACTGGGATGTGTTTTAGCCCGAGATTTGTTATCTTTAACTAATGACAGCATCTTTCTTTTTTATTCAAATTAGACCTAAGTGCTATAGTGTGTTTATAACTCGGCAACAACAGGATCAAAATTTTACTGTTACATTTCAACCTTACTGTGGAACTAAAAGTGCACAAGACAAGAACAAAAAAATGAAAACACCATTAAAAAAAAAATCTATCTGTTGGCAATCCAGTTTTTGGACAGGGAACTAGAAACTTAAAACTTTGTAGCTTTATTTTTTCTTGTGTCCCAGCATGAGGTCTGAAGTCCAGCTGCCAGAGCATCCTATTGATGATGTTTAAAGAGTATATTTCAGCAACTGCAGAGTTTCTGATTATCAGACAAGTCAGCGTGGCAGAAAATGAAGGCATTTTCCCCAGGGAGAGCGAGCTTCCTGTCTGCAGCTGTCTGTCAGTGTGCAGCACTGACCTTGTCCACTCCACTGCAGCATCAGTGACATTTATGGGACCCCCCAAATTGCCACCAAGGTGAGCTGCTGACGGTGCTGGGCATGGTGGGGCCAGCTCTGGGCCAAGCCCCCCAAACAGGTGAGGCACCAGGGCACCAACCCCCTGTCCAGATGGGGGTGGAGCTGGAGCCACAGGCTAACACTAAAATGACACTCAGCAAACACATTCGCCCCCAGATTTCATATTCTCAATGCAGAAAAGTGACCTGTTGCATCACACACTGGATTTGCTGTTATTACAAAGAGTGATTTATTTGCCCTCTTATAAATTTATCAAGTTTCTTTCTATAACCAGTTTGCATTATCATGCCTTGCTTCTATACTTCCTCACACTGATGTTGCTTGCAACCCCCAAATTTCCAGGCTTGGTTGGTTTACAGACAGCACTTGCTCATTTCCCTGTGAACCAATCCAGGGCTTCATTTTGGCCCCCACTCTCTGCTATTATGTGAGAGCCCTAATCCCCAGCCAGCCTTTACCTTGCACTTTAAACAAGCCAATATTAATTCCTTTTTCTGTATATAGGCATTCCATTCCCCTATTATTAACAATATTTCTTTACACCTGTTTCTCATGTGAGTTCACCTTTCTTTAGTGTGGGAAGCCAACATTACTCATAACAGGCCCATTATGGTATCAGCAATGCCTTGGGTTTTTTTCTTTTCTTCTGTATTAGGAGTAACCCAAGACTTTTTTCACAATCACATTAGGTATTGGTGATTTATATTTTATCTTCTCAATACTCAGTTTATTTTTTTTTATTTATGTCATTTTCAGCTGGTGATTTATATAGTAGTTCCATACACCAGGTCCTATGAGAATGACTCTCAACTATTAGATTTCATCCCACTGCTATTACTTCAAATCCTTAGCAAAATCCAATTTTTGTGTCATGCACACCTCCTCCTCTATTTTCAGCAATGCTTGGCTTTGAACTACTAGAATATTTCATTGACATGCTCCTGCTTTTTTAATGGCAAATTCATTAATGAATATAATGATGGAGATTTTTCCATTCTTGTATTATTCTGTGTCTTTTCATTCTTGATTACTACTGCTCCACCCTAATGTAGTGTAATAACAGTTATTAGTTCTTAAGTAGATATAGATTAACTATACATGTAGTCCCCAATACTAAAAATACATGTCATGGATGTGAAATAATAGACCTAAATTAGTTCTACTCTTGGGAAACCTGATACCATTTACTGCATTATGTTTATATATATCCTAGTTTCTTTCTCATAAATGTTTTCCAGTACTGAAGCTTGACCGACACTTTATTTTTTCTTGACACCTTGTGTTTTAGAATTACAGAAAATAAAGAAAACACTATCAGTTTTGATATCCTGGGAGGAAGATTATCTCCTCTCCTCCACATGAGAGCACTGAACCTGCTCTGACTTTCAGTGCCATTATCATCATTCTTCATCAGCCCGTCTTTGCGCTCATCAGCATCATCCTTATCAAAAATTAAGGCAAGGTGAAACTGTTCCTTTAATTTTGGGGAAGAAATATATGCTATCTTTAATCATGAACAGATGTCATCCTCGCTGCAAACCTCCTTCTTATGTGGTTAAATACCGTAGATTGCAGTCTTAATTCTTCTTAAGACTAATTCTCTTGCAGTCTGATGATCACTTAAAGCCAGCATAAGCTTTGCCCCAGCTACTCCTTCACTCATTTGCTGTCCACAAATAGTGCCTCATGTAACAAATGGAATTGGAGAATCCATGTATTTAAAAATCACTTTTCCCCCTCCCTAGGGGTTGAACCCAGATGAATTCTTCTACCCAGTTCACCCAAACAGCTCTTCAAATGCACATGCTGCCACAAGAGAAGGTGTGATTGGGAGATAAAAACAAGCAGTCATACATATTTAGCAACCCCAACTTGATTTGACCACAAAATTGCAGTGTCTGCTGGCTCTCCTTTTGGCCATACTCAGCTCCACATCTTCGGATTTTTGATGAAACTTTCTTGTCTCATTAGTCACTACTTAATCTTAAATAAGTAAGTAACAGTAATGGCCAGTCTTCGCGAACGAAGATCTGGGGAAAGGTCTTTTACCTTTCCAGCCTGCGCAATGGATTTTTTAGGTGAGACACAGCCTGCGCTGAACTGAGCCCACCCTTTAATCCTAAGGTTCATCTGCCGGGGCCAAGCACGCTTGGACAATGGCAGTGAGGTCCTCAGGACGTAGGTTTGTTTAGAGTGACCTTCTCATAGATGGATGGCCTCACAGGGCTAACGGGTTCCATCTGCCCGGGAGACCGAGGAATCGAACCCGGGTTGCAGCAGTGAGAGTCCTGCATGCTAACCACTAGGCCACCAGGGGTCTCACTTAATCTTAAATATTCTTTATGAAAACACTCTTTTCCTTAAGACACCAGTTTCCTCCAATCTGAAACCCTGAAATCTCAGTGTGATTTGCCTCATTAACTAATCCTTTAATTTTCAGCTAGCTTTGTTTATACTTCCATTGTCTTTATACAGAACGATTACTATTATTTAATTTCAGATTACTTTCAGGTTTTCTGGCTTCCCCACCCCCACCAGCCCCAAGCTGCAATCATTCCTCTAGCTCTGACCAATTTCTTGGCTGAACTGGGCATATTCTACCTTCTCCAAATAAAAGAGAAACAATTTTATTCTCTACAGGAAAGAATATAGTTTTGATAAGGCAACAAAAACAGGTAAAGCATGAAAATCTGTCGTTAATATGTTACACATGTATTAAATAACCCAGCATAACTGGGGTTTACATGTACCTTTTAGCCTCTATGATCAGCATCACTGCTTACAGCCACTAAGAGGGTACCACTGAGAGAGAGTTTGCCAGGGAAGAGCAAATTTATTACTCTTTGTCTATGTTTATAGTGTGTTTTGTATTTAAATGTAACATGGCAGAAAAAGAGGGTAAAAAAAGAAAGGTGGTTTGGTTAAAATCCTTTACATATGGAGTTATTGAAGCATCCTTATTAGTTTGAGCAATTTATGAGCAGAAAACAAATGACTACCATGTACAACAGTGCTGTTACTTAAGGGTAAGGTGCTCTACAAACCTACATGCATTTTTATATTCCTATTTACTTAGTGTGGCAGTTTATTGGCATCTCTTCCTTATGATGCATCTACCACACTGCACATTATGCTTTTCTGAGGAGGCAACTAAAGTAAGAGAAGACAAATAATTTTAAATAGACTATTACTAATTTTAATTAGCACAGTGAATTAATTTTAAAGGTTTACATATAAATAGCTTTCTAACCACTATAATCTTACAGTTATTCTTTCCCCCTTGCTTCAATCCTGTATTGGATGTGAATTTGTAAAGCTTCCTCTCACCAATATTTCTCAGGTTTTGTTATTATGTTATGCTTATCTTTTTCAGTGTTTTGCAATAAATGCTTTGCTATTGCCAGTAAATGGAAAGTTTCCAAAGGACAATAATTTCCAATATTAGAGAAGCGAATAACACCAAAGAACTGCAGTCAGGAAAAACAAGAGGGAGAAAACACTTTTGAATATATCTCTGTGTGATGTCGCATCTGTCATCAGCTTTCATAAGGCACTGAATGTCTCACTTGGCTCTACATGTTACTGATGTCATTTCATCCCAAATCTGTCTCCTTGTTAAGCAAAGTTGAACTAAATCACCATCAGGTGACTAACCAGGCTCAATGTTCTAGACAATATTTCAGATTAAGACAGGTCAGATATTAAAGATCTTGAGAGAGAATGAAGGCCATGCTTATTCCATTTCAGGAACTCAGATTATCTGACTGTATATTCCTTTCTCTTTTCACATTAACAACACTTTGGTCCATGAAAGAAGACTGGAAAGACTTCAAATGTATCATGGCATTCCAAATGAAATGAAAAAAAACATAACGAACAAAAATCTAGCAGTATGTTGGTAGAGGAAACTGTCAGTTCAGGACTATTTTCACTATTTCACTATTGACTAAGTTTGTCATGCATGCAAAAGTGAACAGAATGAACCTCAGGCTGAGCACTTGCATAGGTCAGCACACAGATATTTTGCCTAGACCAAGTCACTTCGCATGTTGAACACAAATATGCTGTGGGTCTTCTCCTTCTTTTTTACTTAGAGCAGACAACAGACATCTATTTGCGTCCTCTTTTTTTTCCTGCCACCAGATGCTGCCATTAATATGAGCATAAAACCCTAAAAGGGCCACAAACGACTTTTTCTGCGCTGTAACCATCACACCACATCACATCAATTAAAGTGTTTCAATAAGATACAAGTTAAAAGCGAGAAAAAAAAAACACTACATAACATAAATGCTAATTAAACTGTGATTTCAAGTTTAAAACTGAACCGTCAGGTAATTAGACAGGTGATTAAACTTTCTTCAACTTCACACTTGGAAAGACTGAGGTGCCTGCTCAGTCTCCACGCAGTGATATGTGTCAATGATGTTCAGATGTCAGAGCTGTGCTACTTTTAGGGCAACATTCTAGAAGAGTCATGATCCATATTTCTGAAACTGCAAAAACTGGGCTCAAAAAGCACTGGCAAATCCCAAACCTGAGCCTCTTTATAAATGGCAACACAGGATCCATACACCTGTTCTAACAACTCCTCATACACCAGGTCCTGTCACACATTCTCTGCAGGAAAGGATCCAGATACTGATTTCATGTACATTGTGCTCACTTCAGTAAAGAATAAATATCAGAGTTACAAAAAAACAAGAGAGAGCTGGAAAGCAAGTTCAGATCATGAGTATGCACAGCAAAAGCAGAAAACATACTACATAACTTGATATTTTCTTTCTTCAGGGTTATATTTGTAGCCCTTTAAAGCATCATTCTGTGAAGAATTCAGTTTGACTGTCTAGAATATTTTTAAGGGTATATTTCATCCTCAAGTACATAAACACAAACAAAAGCAAGTGATGAATAATGTTTTCAACACAACATCCAAAACCTGTGACGGTTCTTGTCAGCTGCCTATCGGCTTGGAAAAAAAATAACATTCGGGAAAACATCTCACTTTGCAAATTTTAAAAAGTCTGAAACTGAGGAACCCCAAGTAGTAGTTTATGAACTAAAAGAAAAAGAGAATAGATCTTCTCCATGCAAAAAGCCCCTCAGACTCCAGTCCTGGGCAGAACAAGGCAAAGGCAGGGGGTGATTTCTGAGAGCCAGGCTGGATGTGTCAGAGCCAGCTCCGAGTCAGAGGGAATGCTCTCTGCTGCATGCTGTCTTGGCCATTGCAGAGTGTAACTACCTTCTCACACAGCTAATTCAAGTGCATAGCACTTACTAATTCATTCCTCATGATACACTAAAGCAGCTGAAATACACCTTTTGGGCCAAGTTCTGCCCAGAACAGATGTATTTTCAAATCACTTATTAAGCCGTTAACAAGGCCTTAGAGGCTTAGAGACATTCAGGTGTCTCTTTATCAATGGCACAGTTCAATTTAATCCAGATAAGGAGCCTCTGGACAATTAACAGTTGACTAAAGTTCAGTGGAATCTCCAACTGGCTATCACATCACAGGAAGCAATGCCAGTATCCACAGCTCTAGTGTAGTCTGGAGCTCACATTGATTTTGCTCAACTTTTTGACATCACAAGAAGGCAGCCACGATGGTAGAAGCAAAGATGACAAACTCTTTTGAGATTATTACTACACACCATCGCTGCTTTCAAAGGACAAATCAAGAAACCTTTACTTCTGGAGACTGCAGTCTTTTCACAGACCTACTCATCATTCATGGAGTTCTCCCTATTCAACTACAGCAAGTAGTAGTGTTGGAAACAGGTTAAAAAAAGTGAACTCCCTCAGCACAGTATTTATGACTGTAAGAGCAACAGCATTAACCTCATCAGAAAGCTCCTCTGTGTATAGCACAGCAGATCTATAAAAACATCAGGTCATCCATAAGCCGCTCAAAGTGTTTTATTTCCAACGGTCAGACTTCACGTTTTTAGAAATATAGGGTTCCTTCAGCCACATTAAAATCAATATTTGTTTTTAATAATTACCTGGCAAAAAAAAGAAAGCCCCACTTCCGACCCTCGAATGATTTATCAACTGAGATGAGCAGAGTTCATCACTTACTGGACTCGGGGTCCGAGTTGCCGTCTCCCTCCGTCCGGCTGTTGGGGGAAGCCTGCTCATAGTACTCCTCCTGGGGGAAGCCGAGGGGCAGAGGGTGGGATGTGCTGGCCCCACTGGTGGGTTCGTGGTCTCCAAGGCCACTGTCACTGCAGCTTTCCTGGGAGCCATCTGGGAGGTGAAACGTGACACGGCGCTGAGGCTACAAGGAAGGAACAAAATTATATGGTTTCCACTACAGTATCAGTAATTGCTTAATGCAGCCAATTTAGGAAATGTATTATTTCAGTTATCTGCTGGGGATGCATTACCCAGAGTTGTGCACAATTTCAGGCTTCCATGAGCAGGCAGCCTGCTTTCAAACCTGCTTCACCTGACAGCACAGCTTGCTGCTGTTTTTCGAAAATGTAAGCCCTGATGCAAAATGAAAGACACCTCAAACTAAAGAGATTCTGTCAGACTTCACAAGTCTTTGGATGCCTTTTGTATATTGACTTGGAGATTTCAATCATTTTTTGAGGCTCAATTTATTTCCCTGCTCAGTTTTCTAGTTTTCAAAAAACATGTTCTTTCCCATTAAAAGCTGTTCCACACTTTTGGGCCTAAAAAATGTGACACATTTATAATGCTGTTGGATTCTTCTCCAGCAGAGAAAGAACAAACAATAACAAGTCGTATGAATTGAAAAAATTTTAATAGATTTCACACATCCGTTAAGCTAATGATTGAAAGGTAGATTCCATTACTCTCCTTCAGACATTTTATTACAACTCCTTTGAATTTTGTTATACTGCAGACCTGTACCTTAAGTGTAAAAGGCTGGAAGCTGGGAAACAGTGAGCTGAGGAAGGAAAGCATCACAGCCCAGCTGCAGAAGGAAGGCCAGGTGAAACGAGGCACCTGGTGCACCAGGTACAGGACAGTGTTTTCATTACCTAAGTGACTCTGCATTATTTAGGAACTGAATAATTTAAATGTAAATCTATCCCAATATTAAAAGAAAATATGAAAAAATAAATAAGCAGCTTTCCTTATTTTGATGCATCTGTTTTCCACGTTTTGGAAACATGAAACATTAAGATCGAAAAAACAAACAAACAAAACAAAAACCCAGTTTAAAATATTATTAACATCTTGTTACTCAAAATTCCATTTGAAAGGCAATGTAAATCTTTCCAGATCCAGAACTTCTGGGATTAGTAAATTTTTGATGCAATTATGCAAAAAAGTGTGTAGTGTTTATAATAGAGCAGATGTTTTCAGAGGTCTCTAGATATTTGGTTCCTATAGGGTGATGGTGTTGAAAACATTCAATTATATTAAGTTTTTGCTAAAAAGTTCAGTTCCTTTACTTTTCAAAATCTCTTTTTGTCACTGTGACATTATTCCACATGCCCACAGACAGCTGCTGTACAGCGTGTACAGCCAAGAACACGGCAGCATCAGCGCTACCTATGCAATTCCTGACAGATGTGAGTGACAGCTCTTCTTAAAAGCTACCAGTAAGACATTCAGGGCTTTCCCAGAAAACCTGTTTTAGTGCTTCACCACTGCTAATGGAGAGGTTTCCTTCTAATGTCGAACCTGCCTCTTTCTTGTTACAAAATAAATCACTTCTTCAGTCCCATCCATCATGGTCTGCTTATTCCCACTCATCTTTCTGGCATTTGGCACTTTAGTCTGCTGCAGAATAAACGGGCCTTATTATTTCAATCTGTCCTGTGCTTCTGATGCGTTGTCCCACCCCCCTGCACACACACACAGCTCTGTGCACTGCTCAGAACTCGTTATGCAGCTTCAGCCAAGATCCTTAAAGCACTGAGTATTGCAGAAGGATCATTTCACACCTCCTGCAGGCTCCACCACTGCTTTGCCTTCTCCAAGGCAGTGGAACACATTTTCCTTGCCAATCACCATAATGTCCAGGTCCTTTGTATTGACCATTTTCCTTGTTGTTCCCTTTTTGGTTATTGCCATGGATTGCTGGAGCCTAAGAATGGCACTTTGCATTCATTCTTCCTGCCATTCTGTTTTTCCAGATGATTTCATCTGTTTTCATCAAGTACACTTTGCCTTCCAGTCCTGCTTTCCTGTTTATGAAATTTGCAGATTTTACACTCTCCCTCATTTGGCAGATCTTTAACAAAAATTGGAACAGACCAAGCAAAGACATCAGTTGAGCTCTGAAAACCTGAACACAGAATGACTTCCCATTACACGAGATCGAAAGGGGAGAAGACATCACTTCTGTGAGAGCTGGGGTAGCCTGACAGCACACAGGAAAAAAATTCAGATGGTGAAAGGTTCCCAGCTAACATGCCCACAGACCCCAGGCATTTTTGGTGCCACCAGAAGAATCTTCTCATTGAACTCTATAGTGAGCTGCCTACAGCTGCCCCAGGGCTCTGGAAGGTTGGCTGGGACACTGATCCTGCTCCTCCTGCTGGCTTTTCCCACTACAGATGGGTGGAGATACATGGAGTGTCTCTGCACAGTCAAAAAACCAGATGGATCCACAGAAATTACTGATATGTAATTCTACTATTCCACTCATCAGCTGCCTCTCAGAGCCCTATTCACACCAGCAGTGTCAATCAACTCTTTTCTGAAAGTCCAAATAACTAAAGTTTTGTCAAATTGATCCAGTGAAAACATTCCAGCAACGTTTCTGATGTACTCCCTGCATTCAAAACTGCACTGAGCTTGCACAGCTAAGACGTGTGGAAATGGAAGATACTATTTCTTTGATGTGAAGTGAGTTTGGTATTCACAGTATCTATGAAAAAATCCACTTGCATTGCATGAGCTGTTTGTAAAAACTGTATTTTGTGAAGTTTGTATTGCCTTTGTGCTGTTTTGTGTTGGGCCTGTGATATTTGATACCCACTCTACCTTTTATCTTCTCCTCTCCAAGCTACCAGTGATTCTTAAGAATAAAGTATTTTTAAAGCCTTTTGTAGCCCAAGTTTTACCATTACATACCAGTATTAGCTTTTGCACATGACTGGAAATACAATGGTTAATACTATGTGCAACTGGGATTCACTATATGTAAAAAAAAGAATATTTATTTTCATGGTTTGTTGTCAAAATACAGCAGAAGTTTTTAACCAGATGACAGTAAAGGAGACCAGAAAGTCACCAACTCTTTTTTTTTTTTTAACTGCCTAGCCCAGTGAGAAAAAAACAATACCTCAAACAAAATTGAAAATGTCACTAACTAACACTCATGTTCAGTAAAAAATTGTAAATATTTGGTTGCATAAACTCAGATGTTATTAGTTGAAAGGATAAAACCCATATGATTTAAAATCAACTGGCATCAGCTAAAGGCTCCTGATTTTTAATTTGATAGTGTCCCTGAGAATGTCACACCTGATAATGCTGATGACAGAGCACTTTCAGAAGAATTTATCAAGATGAAAAAAACGCAGCTATTTCTCTACATGGCAGTGCTGCCATTTTCTTAATTCATGCAGGCATCAGACAGTGATCTGGAACAAGTAATTCTAATAAAATTTTGCCAAAAGCTGGGACTTATCTTCTGTCACAATTATTTTGGAAATTTCTTCCTTGAGGCATTTAAATTTCAATTTATAAGATTACAAAATATCCTCAGTCTCCAGCTGCTTTTCTATTTATCTCCGAAGGGAGTTAGCACCGATAGTAATAGAATAACAAGGATTATGGTTTGTTTTATTTATTTGAATGACAGTTAGTATACTTTTTCAAAAGGAGAGAAATGCAAGCAAACCTATTATGTATTCTTAGTGGATTCTGGTGTAGGAACTTGTAATACAGACAATTAAACTGATAGGAGACAATGAAGTGAAAACTTAAGGAAAAATGTACAGTAATCTATAGTTTCTCTGGCACATTTAACAATATTAAATTACTCTTTATTGGTATGAAAAAAGAATTTTGCTTCCAGAGATGTCACGAACCCAGACACAAATGCTGTCAGAGGTCTCATATGGCATTCACTGCATTTGGTAGCAGCAGAGTGTGTCTGGAGGGATCAAATTATCTCAGAAAACCGCAAACCTTTTACTCTCATTATTGAAATTTATATGAAGACTGATCAAAGCCCCAAACTATTCTGTGTTCAATCTTTCACTGCAATAATTAGACTGTGGCAGTGGGAATAATAAAAGATGAGTCTAAGTAAATAGGTTTGGATACACTGAAGGGATGATTTCTGGAATTATACACCAGGGGTTAGCCAATTTATAATCAAAAAGGAAGAAAAAGGTAATAGAAAAAGCAGCATATATCAACTGAGGAACATTAAACTATTAACCTTATTATCTTCATTCATTGAAGCAAATTAATATCCTTTTAAAAGGAGATCATAAAGAAAAAAACATTACTTTTTTAATTTATGCTGAATTAATTATATTATTTAGATGATAATTCTGATTTGAAACAGAACTTATTCAGGAGATGCTCTAAGCATAAAAGAACAGGATTACTTCAACATTTTCCTCCACTATTAGCAGTTGATAAATAAAGAAATAGTAAGAAAAATTTTCAATTTCCTCAGTGTCTTGTGTCTTTCAAACGCTGGGATGATGTGAAGTACCCTAAATAACCAGACAACAACTATCTTCAAGTATGACCAGTAATTCTCAGTTGTTCAGGAAAATCCCTAATCAAACTACAATTTCCAAATTTCCACCTCAACTCTCTTTACTCTCAGCTATCACCTTTTGTTCCAAAACAACAATGCTGTGTCTTTTGCCACAGGCTTACACTGAGACAAACAGGACCCAGCAACTATCAGTGAAAAATTCTTAGAACAACATGAAAACAAACAGCCTGAAAAGATCCAACCACAAACCCCATGGGAAATATGTCTTTGTCTTGAAACTCAACAAAGACAAGGTAATATTTTCATTTTTCCTTTCCCCAAACTTAGTAGTGAACAGCACAACTATTGTGGTCCAAGGAGTGTCTATCAACTGTTTTCCAAGTCTATATTTCACATAAGTTTTGGCTTGGAACACTAAATTAAAGTAACTTCTATGTTTTTACCAACAAGGATTTGTATTTCTCTTGGAGCATCTACAAAGATGCTGAACATTCTTGGTCACCATTATTACACACAACAAGAAACACTTTGCCAATAGCAAATCACCTTTCCGAATTTAGCAGTGGCTTTTTTATAATTTCTTTAATATGCCCTGCAGTGATCCTGCAAAGAACTGTTTTGTTGTTTTTGTTTGTTTGTTTGTTTGTTTTTAATTATTATTTTTGGGTGGGTTTGGTTGCTCTTTTTTTCCAAAAAAGCAAGATGAGGGGCTTATCCCCTGGGGGAAAGAGAGAGGTAGCATGCAAAGTGACAATACTCAGCTAATTTCAGAATTCTAAGCTAAATGGACATTAAAATCAGTTTTTCCCTATCTCATGTGAAAAAGTAACACCCCCAACTACTGCCAATACTGAGAACCTTAACTGTCATCTCATACAGATCAAACTTGTTGAACAAGCCTTTCTTTTCTTCAAACAAGTCCAGCTGTTCCAGCTCCTGCCCTATCTTTATTGATTGCATCCCTTTCAGCTTCTGATTGTCCATTTGTTTGTCAAATCAAACAGACCTACTCTTTTCCCAATTTACCATATTTACCCTTCCAAATATTACCAAGACTTTTCAGCTCTTTAAAACTTCAGGAATCCAATATAATCCTTTTGACATTCTTGTTATAAATTTATCTAGTCCTCCTAATTTAATATCATTAACATTAATAACTAGCATCTTATATTCTCACTAATTACTAATGGAAAATAGAGTGTCTGGCTTCCTTCTAAAGAACAGAAAGCTTTGATAAATACTATTACTTTTCCTCACTGTGATTAACAATCTGACTCTTGCATAGTAGTATGAGACACGTAAATAGTTCTAGGCTTTTACTTATTATTGATTTAAATAACTCCTCCCACTTTATTAATGTATTTAGATGCAGGAAACACAGCCTATTTATTTAAAAAGGGCAAATAAAAGCTTGGTTGGCTGCCCAGACAAATACAAATTCAATGTGGATGATTATCTCAGGCAGATTTGTACATTTTCAATGAAAGAATTACTACCTCCACAGCAGATCAGCGGAACAGATGGTGCCCCTACACCTGCTCAAATGGAAATGACTTAAAATTGTCAGATCTTGTAGTTTGATTCGCTCACAAAAAGAGTTGGCTCAAGTGATGAGAAATAATCTTGCAAGACTATCTTGTAACTCTACCACACACTTACTCAGGGTGCCTTTTGGAAATCACACGTTCATCTCCCTGCAGGCATTCCTTACAGGCATGAAAAACTGCACTCAACTGATAAGCGAAAATGTCAGATACTTCAGCTATTGGCTATTGCAAAAGAGGTATTCTGTGAAACCCTTTTCCATGTAGGTAAGCACAAGAAGGGTTTTTGTGACACCACCTGCTTTAAGGAGCAAATTTTCACTGTTTCCATTTTTCACTGATGGAAGCAGAGGCTGAGCCGATACCCTCGTCTTCCTCTCGCACCACAGAGGTCATGGAACAAACTCATTAGCCAAATCATCACTGAACAAACCCATTATGAACCTGGAACTTCACAAATTTCTGATTAACAACTTCAAAGGGTATTTATTTTCAGACGCTAATCCTCGTTGCACCAAAGAGTATCTCTCATGTGACATTTCCTAGCAACATTTAGCAATTAAATTTTATTTTCTGAGCTTCTTGAAATAACAACAAAGAACTGAAATAAAAAGCAAATAAAATTGAAAATAACATTTAAAGGATGTCAAACATTTTATTTAGCTTTTGAAAGGCAGTTATAGTATGCTAGATGTCAAAATGATAGCTGAAAGCATGCTTTTTAAAGTTTAATTCATGTAAGTCTTCAATTTGACATGTGATTAAATAAAAATTACACATGAAAGTTGCACTATGGATGTGCTGTTGCTAAGTCTGAAAAATAAAAAAGTCTCAATTCTGATTTTTTTCTTGAATACATTCTTAATTTTCCATCATCTTTGATGTTATCATCTCTAACGCTTGATTTCTGATAGGCAAAGATATTTTAGTTAAAGAATATAATCATAAACAATAATACAGAACCATTTTGGTAATATTTGACAACCATTCTGACTGCTGGCCCAACAACAGGGATATTTTTTGGCAGAAATATTGACTGGGTGTTATTACAGTTGTATTTCTTTTAAAAGCAACACTGTGGCTTATGTAGCATAGTACTCTAGCTCTAATTTCATTTTGATAATTTATACCTTTCACTTGTGGCTCAGATAAATAGACTTCACGTTTCTTCATGAGCAATGTATAGATTCATGGAATAATAAATATTCCAGTGAATTACTCACTGACCTCCAGTCCCTACTTTTACATTGCAGCAGTCAAGGCTAAACCTTTAAATGCAACCCTTATGAGGTTATTAGTGCCATAGAGACCTGTTAGAAATCTCAAGAACCTGATTCCATTCATTTGTGGGTTTTTTTCTTCTGTTCAGTTTTTCCTGTAAAGGTCAAATCTTTCTGAAGCAATACTCATGTGTGTAACTCCAAAAGCCTCACAAGCATTCACTTGAAGAGGCTTGAAAACGTGCCTTCATTTCTAACCAAGAAATGGAGGCATTCTTACTAGTGTTTCCCAGAAAAAGGGACTTTTATCTAACTTTGTTTCTTTAGGTTGCAAGTGTGCTGAACTTAGAAGCAAAACACAGATACATACTTTTAGCAAGATATGCACAAGGAGTATTCTTAAGTACTCCAGTCCAAGTAGTTGTGCAACAGTCCAGTTGCATTTCATCCTATAAAATAAAATGTTTTTCTGCAGGTGTGGATGATTATAAAGCAGTTCATGCCTAATACAGACACAGAAAAACTTTGTTTGATATTTACATGTGTAGCTGTTGAAGTGAACTCATTTTGTCAAGGTTTAAAAAAAACCCCAAAACAACAGTATGTAACTTAGGGCAGGAGAGCAAATCCACAGTACAAACTTAGAACCTGAAGAAACTGAGGTACCTCTTGAATAAAGAGAAAGAAAGAAACAGACCTCCTCAATTTCTTCCAGAAAAAAACCTCGTCTTTTTGGACCCAAAGGTTTCTACACTACATTTCCACCAATTCACAGCAGCTCTCAAATACCCCGGGGAGCATTCATTGCTCTTGGCCCCCAGGGAGCAGCCACCCCTTGCTACACCCTGACACAGTAAAGAAACAGGTTTTCTACAAGTCTTCCTAAGAAGAGTCAACACCAAAATGAAAAAAAAAAATAAAATTTAAAAGTGAAGGGTCTTTCACAATGAGTGGCAAAGGAGCTCTTTGACATGTCACTATCTCACTCATTTGTTATGACAGAACATCTTTACAGCATTTTATTTGTTATAGCAGCAAATCTATAGTGTTTGATAATAAGTGTTTGATTAGCTAGAATGGGAATTGATGACAGCTAAAATACAAGGATAAAACTTACACATTTTATGCAGCTGTAAGAGAAAAAGCACCTTTCTCTTTTTGGAGAAGAGAAAGAACAGACAAAAATTTCTCCTTTTACCCAAAATGGGCCCTCAGGAAACTCAAGACCTGCTTAGAGTGCAGTGAGAGGATCCTCTTTTCTGCTGTCTGTATCAGTATTTGCCTGCAACAGTTATCTTTGTTGCCTTTAGCAAATATCATTTAACCACCTAGATTACCCATTCTTAATTTTAAATGTACAGTGTGTTGGCTGTCCAAGGTCACCTATCTGAAGTATATTCCCATAACAACTATACTTACTATACCTTTAGGTGGACTGGTTAAGAAAGACGCAAGAAAGTACAAAGAAAACCTGCTGGCCTGTGTAAAATGAAGCTGTAGGTCAAAATTTGCAAGCAGTGATGCAGTTCATGCTGTATTTGACTTGTACAAAATAAAATTCAGCATTTCAGTGCAGAGACTTTTATCAGCAGTACACTCTTCAGTGGACTCCAGTGGTCCAGGACACTCTTCCTGGATCAAGAAAATTGTCACCAGAACATGTATCCTGAAAGTCCTTTTCCAATTGTCTGATGTTTTTTATCTGAAATACACTGAAATAAAGGAATTTTTGACTGCTACACTTCGCTCTGTTTCAATCTTCTGTTATTGTAAATAGGAAAGATTCTACATGATAAATGCCATGGTGAACAATACTTTGGTTTTGTTTCAAATATTTGAAAGATCCATTTTTATCTCCAGGGTTTTTTAAGAAAAAAGGTTTTATTGGAATAAAGTCAGAAATCTCCCATTTGCATCACTATTTTCACAGCTGATACTATCAGGGTGATAATGAATAAGATTTAGCTGTTATTTACAGTGGAATACATGAAATATTCAAAGTTCCTAGAGTCTAACTACATGCTAATAATGTATTCTTAAATGGATGCCTGAAATACCTATTTGTAAATGGGAAAAATTTTGCAAATTGAAGTGCTGCATTGTATCACTGATATCATCCCTCGCTCCTCCAGAACCATGTCTCTGCAATTGCCCTTTCAGATAATCAGAATATATAACTGTCTTTCAGAATCTACCACTTGGGTAATTTCAGTAAAGCAAAATATAAAGCCATTAGCCTTCCTTTGTTCCTCAAATCTTGCCAGCTTATTTCCATATTCAGTGCAGCCATTCTTTAGGACTATTAAGATTACTTCCTCATCTTTCTTCACGGAGCAAAACATACAATACAAATTACTGAAGTAATGCAGCATATGTTAGTTTGCATAAAGAAATAACGCAGTTCTGGGCAAGGGGAACCAAGGGGCTCCAGCTGAAGGCTGAGGAATGTCACTTCCCCAGAGCTGCTGTGTGACAGCTGAACAGGTGACTTGCCAGAATCATTCCCTGTCCTGCAGCCAGCCCAGTCCCAACCCAGCCGTGACCCAGAGCTGTGGGATTCGTGCTCTGCCATCACACTGAGGGCACAGATGTAACTCAAGGTCCAGCTCTGTGAGGTTCAGATGTCTGTCACCAGGGACCTGGCTTTATAAAGCACAGACCTGTGACCTTGGGCAGCTTTCCTGACAAACATCTACTGAGGCAAACGAGGAAACGAGTGAGCTCCAGACATGCACGGTAAAGAGAAACCCAGACAGAAGTGAGGTTGTTCACTTAGCAACTCAAGCAGTCAAGAGAAAGGTGCTAATGCAAAAATATATGAAGCACCAAGGGGAGAGGACAGAGAAGTCAGCAAAAGGGAGGGCTGGGCACCTCTCATGAGCCAGGAGGGCAGCTCCTCCTCATGGGGCTGCCAGCTACACAGACCCCCAGTGCCTCTGTCACACTGCTGAGCAGAGTGATGATTTGCTTAAAAACAACTTGGTCCCAAGCCTTCTACTGTATAAACCAAAAACTGCACTATTGTGTACTCATAAATTGCATAATCCTGAGTCCAAGTCCCTGCATCTTTGGAAAGACACCCAAATGTCCCCCAGAGCCGAGAAACCAAAGGGGCTGGGGAGGGAAGGCCAAGGGCACAGCAAATGCTGCTCCTGCAACTCCCCAAGTGCACTCAGGGACTACTGTTTCCTCACCTGCCACACAGAGGATTAATACTGCTACTATTGTTACTTCAGGATTATTCAAATTTCATGTAAAGCTCAGTGAAATCAGAGATCAACATTATTCTCCATACAAGCCACACTGAAATTTCAACCTATAAGTCTGAACTACTTTTTCAACACTGATGACAAGGTCATGGTCAGGAAAGGCAACTGCTTGCTCCAGTTGATCCAGAGAAGCGTGACAGAGCAGAAATCCCTTGTAACACGCAGCCGTGCGACAGCAAATGCAAGGTTTTAGGTTTACTCTGCATTCTTAATGCTCAGATAAAAAAAAAAAAAATTAAAAACTTTGTGGGGAAGGATAATAACATTAATATCAGCAGAGTTGGCATAAGTCATGTGGGCAGCAGGGAGACACCATGGGCACAGGCATCTTCCACACACAGCTACAGACCTGCATTCCTGCATCACTGACACTGTTGAACACCCCTGGTAAGTGCCCTGGTTGCTCACCCTGAAGCAATTGTTATGCATAATTTTTCCTGACTAAAGAATTTAATTTAATTCTACTCTCTAAGACATTTCTTAGTATTTTTCTTATTTTCATTGGCATACAGAGCCTGTGCTTGGCACAAAACAAAATGCACCTCGCACATTTTTTAGGAAAAACGTGTAAGTAAAATCTTGCAGCATTAATTGTGTTCCTTCTCCTACTGTTTTTAATTAATTTGACCTTTGGTCCTATTTTTGTCAATTCAGGAGGCATATTGCAATCAGAAGAAAGCTATGGTGTAAATATTCTGTTCTACAATTCACCAACTAAACAAGTAAGCAATGGAGGAAAATCTATAGCATGCAATTACCATTATCCGTTCCACTCACTTTTTTTACTTCCCAGAACTCATTAATAACTTTTAGTAGGTAAAATTGCAGGTAGGAACCCTCCTACACCTTAAGCGTGTTATATTCTACCTTTGCCCAATAGAAATTCTTTTGATGTACTGGAAATCTTATTAATAGATTCACCAGAAAACAAGCATGTAAGCTGGCAGAGGCAATTGCAAGAGGTAAAAGGAATGTAAATGACAGATGAAAGAAAATTTCCATGCCGTTCAGATCAATATAAACAAAAGTGCTGCAGCAGCCACAGCACAGAGATGAAGGGAATTCATCAAACTTGTATTTCTTATTATTTGTCCTGCACCAAATGCACCCTCTGTGTTTCCGAGCTATGTTCTTCCTTTTCCCAATTAATACTACATTAAGATTCACTCCTGCAGGGGAATTTTTCCTTCTGGTGTTGAATAGAAGTTTTTCAGTGCACTCAGATATGGGGGGGATGTAGAGCATAGCTTCTTGCTTCTAAATACTGCCATTTGAAAAGCCTGTAATTGCAGCACTCAATAATTTCCTAAATACTTAAGCCAGAATTAATTATGCCTGCTATTATTGCAGGAGTATGGATCTCATATTGGGTATGATGAAGAGAATGTGTGATAGAACATTTTATTGTACTCAGAGCATGCAGTGGGTGTGCAAGGCACTTAAACCATCAGAAGCAACAAGCTTCTCTACTTCAATTATCTCTCAGTATGATCTCCAGATATCTACAGAATCAGCTTTGCTCATTTTGTGCTTGTTGTTGTTGCCTAATTGAACACTTTCAGGACTCTTCTTTACACCAGGGACTAATCAGAATTTTTAAAATAATCTTATTTTATTTAAATTCATATTGGTTCTTGGTGAAGAATTAGAGGAAGGTAAGTGCTTATTGTGAAAGAGCTTCCGTTTCAACAGTTGCTGAAATGTATTTTCATGAGCAGTCAGAAATCAAGGCACATCATGAACTTCAGCAACTGCCTTTAATGGAGTGAACTCTGCAGTTTTCTGGCAGTTTTATGTGGTGTTGAGGAATCAAAAATATTAGTAGCTACTCTTTTAGCTAATTGCCCACACTTCTTAAAAATCCCTTTATTCAGAAATCAGAATGCAGGAGGAGTGATGGGAAGGAGAGGAATGGATACACAATTGGTTGTATTTGATTCAGCAGCAGAAATACTAACTGTAATGTCTAAGACATCTAATCATTTTGAAATACATAACAAAGAAAACACATAAACATGGGATTTGCAAGGGGGGAATCAAAGCCACAAGAAGATGAATCTTCACTTCCACAACGCTGGATTCAGACCTTTGTGCAGAACACAAACTAAAGGGACTTTGATCTTGTTCTCTTGTGTTGAAAGCAAAAAAAAAAATTTTTGAGCCCCCCCTCTCCAAAAAACCAATGCTTGCCTGAGAGTCAGTGGAATAATATTAAACTGTTGGGGCAGGCTCACTGTTTGAAAGAAGGCTGGCAGCAGTGCTTTGGTTTCAAAGTAGTTTTTGGGGAAACCAGAAGAGAAAGTGCAGCCTGAAGCACACCAGCTGCCTCTTCCCAGAAGTTCAAAAGACTTGGGCTGTGTTGCCGTAGGTACCTGAAGCACAGACAGGGATATATCTGCTAGAGAAATGTACTGTCATATCTCAAATGAACACAAGCCAAATCAGCACAGATTTCAGTCAATGCTCGTGTAGCAAAGCACCAAGGTACTAAATGCCCTCACAAGCAGTGAAACAAAGGGGATCCAGAGCAGCACTTTATTCCTCTCACCCTCATCTCTAGAATTTTCCCTGAGGCTCAGGACCGTGATATGTTCATTTGTTTCATAACAGAATTAATGATTAATGCTGAGAGTCCTTGGTGGAAGAGATACAGCAACTGTGGAAGTAATTTCCCTAGTTGGGAGGAAATCATTTCCTCTTGTGTTACGTGCCCTCATGCTGGCTCACTGTAACCCAGCCAATGTATTCAATTGCTGGGATTGCTTACATCCCTGCCTCAAAAGATATACCCCATTTGTTTCCCCACAGTTAAAGACTATAAATCCACTCTTGGTACAGAATACAGTCTAATTCCCGACTGACTCCTCCGAGACTCAGAGAAGAAAGAGAAGACAAACAACAGTTACAAGAAGATGACTCTCCAGCTCCAATCAATAATTTGCCTGTCACTCCAAAAGCCTATCGCCCCATCAGCATAACTGTGCAAAGTTCCTTATCAGTAATGGACTCTCACACTTGCTAGGTAGATATTAAGCATTTTTGCATCCCATGGGCTTTGCATTTCAGTAAATTTCCTTCTCCCAGCAATACAAATGTACAACAACCACCACAGACTGACAATAGATGATAGAAATTCAAAAAATAGCCTATAGCGTAATAGTACTTTGCACATATATATCATTCTTTACTTGAAGGGGCTTTAGAAAGATGAATTCCATTTCAGAATAACAGAATAGAAAAGACAGTTGTTAAAACAATTCACAAATTGACCAACCAAAGCACAAATAGCTATGCCCTCTTGATTCTTGTGAATTAAGGTTAGGTTAATGGCAGAATCCAAAAAACAAAATCAGGAATTCTGGGCAGAAGGGGTTCTCTTAAGATTCCATGTTCTCTATCTAGCATGCCTCTCCAGAGAGAAAGCTATTCTCTCTCAAAATATACCAAAATAAATTATTTACATTTCAATAAACTATCACAGACTGCCCGAAATTGGGTATTATGCATGTGCATTTTATGAGAATAATGCACATAAATGCAAGCACATACGGCATCACTTAAAACCATATCAATCCCAAAAGAAAGTGACTCAATAAACAGTTTTCTCACTAGTTTGGCCAATACTAGTGGGTATTCACTGAAGTGAGTGCTAACACAGCCTGTTTCAATGAAGCCATATGGATTAAAAAATGCTATTAGCAACATCATCTAACACTAAACCTCTGTGAGCAAGTGAGAGAACAATAATGATCTTATCTGTTCTAACCAGACTGAAAAACTGATGCCTGCAGAAGATGCATTCTGCCAGATATTCCATCTGTGAGCAACAGACAAGTTCATTAATGGAAGTCTTCAAATTTGAGCTGAGAAACCCACAGATAAGAAAGGGTTGGCCTTGACAAGCAAAGTTCCTGCTGAAAAGCTCTACAGGTTCATGAGGTTTAAGACTGAGCCATTACAATTATCTGCTATCACCTTTAAATATGTCTTTTTCCCGTTCTGCAGTTGCACTGAAAGCAGTGCTCCTGCCAGAGTTTGTCCCTTGTTCCTCAAGAACAGTCTAAGCTTTGGGAGGAGCTCTGAGCACAGAGCCCAAAATCTGTCACGTCCAACAACTTATCAGCTCTGAAATATAATTCAGAGCTTAGATTAGAAGCATGGGTGTTCCTTTTAGCATTTAAATCAATCTTACAATCTGCTTAGGTTTTTAAAATGTTTCAAGGTAGCACCACCAAACCCTGACAGGTGCATTACCTACATAGGGCAGACTTGATCCACAGCTTCCTGAAGTGCCTCTCTCCCAGCCCTGCCTCCTCCAAGTAACTGCTAGATGAAAAGGATGATAAAAAGCCCAGTAAAATCCAGATTCATAATCTAAATATGGTAACGGTGACCAGACTGAAGATAGACAAAACAAGGCTGAAGCTTGAGTTCCAACAGGCAGGATTGGCAATCTGGACAATTGGCAAAACCACATCGGAGAAACAGAGGTCATTATTCAAAATTTTAAATTTCCCTTCACAAAGGTAACGTACGTAGAGAAGTATTCTGTGATTTTCCTACAACAGTCTTGAAATTCAACATTGACACAACTTGTATCAAAACATCAGAATAAATAACATTCTACAGAAAATGACCAAAGTATTTTCCAGAAGACACTCTAACCAAAGCCCTGTTATAAAGCAGCATTAAAGCTTCCTCAGAAATGCTGGCATACAAGTTTCATGATATTAAATTAATGCTGAAATGTTTTATTGCTATTCATTTTAGAAAAACAAACAGAACACCAGAGCTCTGCCCAGCCCCAGGCCCGCTCCAGATTTTTTTCCAGTTAATTTTTCCAGTTGCAAAGGCAGGCAGGAAGGGAGCTGCACTCAGCAGGAGGCCAGAGGAGAAGCCTGTGGCACGTATCAATAGGACATGTAGGTAAGAGCCTAATGGGAGATCAAACAGAAAAGCCTGCATTTCTAATACCAGCCTGGAGGTAATCAAACAACAACACAGGCAAATCGATGCAAATCAAAACCAGCCAAAAGGCATTGTATCCCAAACTAACACATCTGCCCGGAAAGGGTTCATTTGGTCCGAGGTTGCATCCCTGACAAACACACTGCTACAGCTCCAGACACAAATACTCTCACAGAAGCAACTAAAGTATTAAAAATAGCAATGCTGAAAGTGGTAACATCAAATTTACCTTCATAGATTATGTGTTTAGATTGAATTACTGCACAGGTATCCAAACATTCTGCCTCGTTTTTAACACTGACCTGTGCAAAACCTTCCAACAATCCTCACAGTTCCTCTTCCCATAGCAACAGGCCAGCCAAGAGTCCTCACTGTCCCATGGATAAGAGGGTGGTAGCAAAGAACTAATTAACCCCCCAGTGCCTGTGTGAAGCTGCTGTGGACTCACACTGCTGGGGATGACTTTCTCAACAGGCTCCTGAAAACCACATTGGCTCTCACACCAGATTTCTTCAGTTATGCCCTTTTCTTTTCCATCTCACCAGAAGCAGCACACAGATTATCCAAGTTCTTCGACTATTTAAAGTCTTTAAAAACAAATAAATAAATAAATTCCCCCAAAAGAGAAAACTGAAAAACAACAACAATTTTTAAAAAAAAACAAACAACCAAACTCCTTCTAACTTTGATTACAATATACTTGTTCTGGGCAACTTCTGGAAATATTTAGTGATATTATGATAAGTCTAAAACAGGAACCAGAATGGATGCAGCTATTTCCAAGACAGCTGAAGACATTATGCCCTCAGATTTTTACTGTTCTCTTCATGCAAAATAATTATATTATTGTATGTAATTTGACTTCTAAACTATTTTAAGAAGACTCTTGATAATTCCTTTGAAAAAAAACTAATTAATTTGGTTTTCTCATGTTTTTATTGAATGAAAAATATTGAAAACCAATTTGACTTCAGACATATTTTCAATCAGAGTTGGCAGAGATCTTGCACCTTCACGCAAACATACAAACAGATTTTTATTTTTTTTTATTTTAAAATGAAAATTGCAAAATGCTACACTATTCAAAATAACACACCAGAAATGAAAAGGTCAAGTTCTGCTCTTAGTGATGGCTGATCATCACCTCCAGACTGTTCTTCTCCCATGGTCAGAATTCACCTCCCTCTGGCTTCCTTCAAACCGAGGGTGCAACTGAATTAGAAGACACCAACTAAAATACTTGTGATACTTATTGCTTGATAAGAAAGTGCAAGAGATATTTTTTTACTCTAATGAGTCTGTTTTGCAGCTCAGAAATCCAGCACAGCCTTTACAATGTGCTGCCCAACTTTGCACCAGCTCCAAGTGTGTGTGTTTGCAGAAAAAGCTGCAATCCAGATCGATTTACAGGGGAGAGAGAGGACCAGACAATCAACTTCAGCAATGGAAAGTTAAGACAGTCAATGTCTCCTCAGTGCATGTCAACATCCGACCAAAGGCTCCCACTGAGATGCCCCCACCAAAGGCACAAGGTTCAATTATCGCAACTTATATTTTAAAGTGTAATGATCTGTGTTATCTCAGCCAGCTTAAAACTTGAGTTAAAAGATCAATGACAGTTTTCCCACCCATGAAAATAAAGCATCAGGCATCTAGGGGGGATTTGGGTGGTTGCCTCTTTCTTTCTTTTGGTTGGTTGGTTGGTTTTGTTTGGTTGGTTGGTTTTTAAGTTCACCAGAATGGACATTCAGGCAAAATCCTGTTTTCCAACCCTAGGAAGATCCTAAACAAAGGATCCAAAGTGACTGAACAGCAGAACTGATCTTCTGCATGAAAGTGAACCAAAACTCAGGAACAGAAGAAATCCTGAAAATCTGAGATTCAAAATATAGTTAACTTTGGCTTTCCATCACTCCAGTCAAATTATTCTAAAAGCACACAAAAACTCCCAAAAAACCAAACCCACTTGTTCCCTACATTTAATCCAAATTATCATATTTGTACAGTATTATTCTGCCACCAGAATAAATCTAAAACTTGTTTCTCCTCAGGTCCCATCCCTCTGAAGAGGGGTTCCAGCTGTTGACAGCCAGAGACCCAGTGCTTTTAGTCACTACTTTGCAGGAGTACTGTGGTCATGTATGAACCCAGTAAATCCCCCCAGATTACACAAAATCTCTCAGCACTGGAATTGTAGCCAGTCTCTGGCACATGTGGCACCGTTGGTCACACAAGGACACTCCCTCACACCCTCAGGTGCTTTGTGAGAAGATTGATCCTTCATGCACACCACAAATGCTACGGTGCAAAGGCATTGCCACCAGAAAACAGAAGCCACGAGGCTTCGGCAGAGCACCAGGAGCCCTCAGTTTACAACCCCTTGGTTACACTTTGACATACTTTGTTGTTCCATCAAAACCAAGCATATTCCCCAGGAACAGAGAGAGTGTGAAAGAAGGTGACTGCATACCAAGGATGACTGCAGCACAAAGAAAATACTTCATTTGTAAACCATGTGTTCATATTCATCTCTGAGAAATTCAACAATTTTTGGTGAGAAAACAAATGAGATTTACAAATGGGTGTGGCACAACATAACCTTAATTTATACCTGTAAATCGTTTAAATTCAAAGAGACATTTATCCCCCCAATTGGGTGACACAATGGTCCTTGTCTATGAATAAAATATATGTTAGACATTCTGTTTCTCAACTGTGTTTATGTTGTGTTTACACTTTTGACATACCTATATAATTTACACGTCAGAACCACAAAGCAGGAGCAGACTATACATGCCTGTGGGGATGGAATTGCAGGAGGCTTCACAACAGGCAATGAAAATTTATGCTTAATTGTGGAATAGTATCCTGCATTATTACACAAAATCCTACTTTAAAAATTATCATATAGCAAAATATCTTTCCTTTAAAGAAGAAATTGAAGTTTTTAAAGAAGACTGTCAGGAAGAATGAGCTATTTCTTAATACAAAGAGTAAAAAAACAAAAAAAATAATGACTCCAAAAACTGTTCAAAGTAGTTCAGCTGCTTTTCATTCCTCAGTTACTCAAAGGTTGCTCACACTCTGATCCAATCCTAAAATCAATGTAATGACCAGTATATTGGCCAGCCACACATCTTAATAGATGAATCCTCATTAAGCAAACTCCTAAATCCTTCAAGAGCTGGTCTGGCACTTTTAAGTCCTAACAAGAAGTCAGTAGTAATTTCACAAATAATAATTTGTGACTGAACTGCAACCTCTCTTTTGCATTCAGTATTTACTATAGACTGTGACTCAAATCAGACCATTGTAAGCAAAAGAAACTTATTTCAGGTAGTGCTGAAACGGACAATTTACCTTGGTACAGCATCAGGCATTAGACTCCAAAGTTAAGCAGAAATCTTCACAGCCTGACCTTTGGCAAAGCACACAAGACACAAACAGAGGAAAAAGCCAACAGGTGTGACTGCCCCACTCACACAGCAGGAACATAAAAATAGCACCTGGTGATTCTCAAGAGCTACAGCTAACTCAATAAGAAAAACAGGAATATTTTAGGGACAGGCTGACAGTTTAAGTTGCTCCAAAAAGGCTCATTATTCATTGGGGTCTGTTACTGCGATCACAAGCATTACTGTCAGTGCACAGGCACAGCCATGCAGTAACAACTTGATTTTGTCCCCTACTCTGCTCGAATGTGCTTCTCATTATTCCCTCTAATCTTTTACAGAATCACTGACCCGTTCTAATCTATCATACAGACTTCTTGAGAGCTGGGACAAATACATGGAAGACTACAACAGAGGGAAAAAGGAAAATGCTTCAGAAGTATAGTAAGAATTATTTTCTTTTCCCTTTTTCTTCATTTTATTTTTTCCCCAGTAAAAGCAAATAAGAGAAATTAAATAAACAATCACAGAATGGCTGGGGTTGGAAGGGACCTCTGGAGATAATCTGGTCCAGACCCACTGCCAAGGCAGGGTGACCTAGAGCAGGTTGCACAGGATCCCACACGGTCAGGTCTTGAATATCTCCAGAGAAGGAGACTCCACAACCTCTTTCTGCAGCCTGTTCCAGAGCTCTGTAAGTCTAAAGTAAAGAAGTTTTTCCTCATATTCAGATGGAACTTCCTGCATTTCAGTTTGGGCTCATTACTCCTTGTCCTGTTGCTGGGCAGCACTGGAGAGAGTCCATCCCCATCCTCCTAGCACCCACCCTGAAGATATTTGTGTACATTGATAAGGTCCCCTCTCAGCTGTCTCTCCCCAAGCTGAACAGGCCCAGTTCCCTCAGCCTTCCCTCATAAGTGAGGTGCTCCAGTCTCCTCTCCATCTCTGTAGCTCCCTCTGGACCCTCTCCACTGGATTCTCATTCTTTCAAACTGGGAACCCGAGAACTGGACCCAGTGCTCAAGATGTGAACTCATCAGGGCAGAGTAGAGAGGGAGAATCACCTTCCATGACCTGCTGGCCACACTCTTTCTAATGCAATCCAGGAAACCATCCTCATCCTTGGCCACAAGGACTCAAAACCCACCATAAAATTTCCAAAGATGAAAATCGATACAGAGAAGCCTTAGGCAGCACACAGTTTATGAAATGGGATACTGTGGTTATTTAAATTGTGCTCCAAACTATCAAATTAGCATTCCATTTATTTCCTTAGACTTGAGGGACAAGTCCACTTAACAGACTCCAAATATTTAGCCTTTGACACAGAGAGAGATGCTTTCAAGCTTCTGAAAAGATGAATAGGCATACAGTGATCAAATTACATGTTTTGGTACTGAAGTACATGTGACAGACTGTCCATAGACTGAGTGAGATTCATCAGAAAAGCGTCTCTAGATGGGATTTGATTAGCAATCAAGGAAAAGAAAGAAAAAATGGGTGCTGAAAATCACAGGGGGATTGAGCACTTTTACACTTAATACCTGGAATTACTTACAAATGCTCATTGCAAATTACTCAGAGTCCAGACTTTTCTCTTTGTGTGCTCTGTGCTCAACATCTTCAGCAGCCACAGGCCTGTTGCCTCTACCCAAAACTGAACATTTAAGCATGCAGGGAAAGTACACAAATATACATTTCATCCCCATTATTCATTATTAAGAGGGATCAGCTGTAAGCATTCACATATCTCATTGTTCAGTACCTTTCAGGAGTCATCCACAGGCAAAGAAAATGAGCACAGGCAAAGGGATGAATGAAACAAGTGTCTCAGCTGTAGGTACCAGCCTGGGGATGAGGGATTGTTGGTGTAACAAGGTTAAGTTTGCAAAAAGGCAAGGGTGAAAAAGGCAGTTAAGGTTTTCAGCTTACTGCAGTGAAAGACAAAAGAGAAAGGTTTAGTCTGTGATGTGCTGTAGAGAATAAACTGTAACTAGCTCATATTTTCCTTTGTTATGCAGCCTTGTAAATAAATATGATGCTGCCACTGCTGAGAACAGGGCAGAAGTTTTGTGCTAAGCTGCAGCAGAGCTCAGGTGCTCTCAGGCTTTGCCTGGATGTGCCTTGGTTGGGCTGAGGTGTGCTGGCTTTGCTCTACTTGACTTGTTTGTTTGTTGTAACAGCCATTCTCAGAAAGGTACAATTGTTTCCATGCCTCTGGTTCAGGGAAATAGCTGCTGTTTTATAGACACACATACAAGGGTATGAACTAATAGATAGCAAGACACGCAGCAATTCTAGGGAAATTGAACTATGGCTGCAGAAGAAATGCAGCATAGAGGAGCACAGGCATGGGATGGCAGCAGAGGCCCTGAAAGTGCAGGCACAGGGTGATAATGGAGGGACCACAGCTATAAACTCCACTTCATTAGTGGTGAGTGCACCCCTAGGAGCTGGACATTAGCTTTGAACTTTACAAGGAGAAAAAAGCAAAACTAATATCCAACATATGTAAAAGAAACTGTATATTGTAAATTTGGATCTAAGCAGTCCTACACAGAAAGAGCAAGGTGCAAGATATTCAGCAAGCATGTAAAGATGACCCTGACTACATTGAAGGACAAGGAAGAAGGACCCATCAACATCAGCATCCCATCTCTGTCAAAGGGTTTGAATGCTCATGATTGAGGTATTCTCACCTGCCTCCAGAACCAAGCTAGTGAGCAGTGAGAGAGTGGAAAAATAACAGAAGAACTGGGAGAGGGGCAGATAATAGGAAGTTGGCATATATTTTTTTTAACTGCATCTAATTTGTATTATAAGTGTAAGTATCATTATAACTGGGCTAATAATAATTCTTTAGACTCCTAAGACTTCAATTAGACTAACAAAAATTCTGTGTTTGCACAGAAACTGACTTTTCTTTCGCCTGCAATAGGATTTTGACTGCAAAATGCCTGAGAATTCAAGCAACCACCTCTGTAATTTGGATGCAACAAACCGGTGACAGTGGCAGTGTACAAGACCATGTTTGTGGAAGCAATTGGGAAAGATGCTTACTCACTTGAGCGACTATGAAAACTGTCACATTAAACCTCTGCCCATACCCTACATCAGTTCTGTTCTCAGAAAACAGATTGGAGAAACTGAAATGAGAAACTGGAAAAGAATAATATTGATCTCATTTTTACAAAGTTAATTAGTGTTGTTCCTTCTTCCTAAATATCTGGGTTTAGCATGCTTCCCAGATTAACTGATTTATGTAATTTGAGACGATACAATGCAATTAGAAATACCTGTTTATTTTCAGGAAGAAAAAATGAGCATGAAATAACAAGAAAACTTTAGGACCTTATTACAATGAACACTCTATAACCATGTAAACACTATTTAAAAAAATCAAAAAGCACAATTTGTTGTGCTGATGCTTGTATAAATGTAATTATATTTAATTAGTACATCAGGACCTTTGCCGCTGGTTAATTCTTCATCTCTCATTCTCAAAGGTGTGCTCTTACCATCTCTCTCAGAAACACAATGGCTCCCTCAGAGCCAGTTCTGCAGCAAATTTTTTTTGCTTTACTGTCCAGAACCCCCCTCGAATTTTGACAAGCAACAGTGCGAGTAAGGAAAGGTGAAAAGCAGCATGTACTCACAATGAAGATAAGATCTGAATTCTTAACAGGTACCTCAGAAGACTGGAAGTTTTTCTTTTTCAAACTCTTTATGAATACTAATTTTGAGAGCTGACAGTCAGAACATGCAGCGAACAGTTCACTGGAGTTATAATCATCCCTCCATTTGCTAGAGGCTGCTCCAAGGCTCATACCTTGAAATCTAGCACCCGGTCAAAAAAGTATAATCAGCTCTGATAAAAAGGAAGTTAAGCCCTTAATCAATACCCTTTCAAGCTGTCCTGACAGACTACAGCAAAAGAGGTGGTAAAACTAATGAGGTGGAACTCCAGCACCAAAGGAGTTCCACCACCAAAGCACTGTGCAGCAATCCAGGGGGAATCATTTCAGCCTTGGAGCTCTGGGTGGGACCACAGCAGAGCAATCCCAAGTTCATTTCTTTCTTTCTGCAATAAGTACATAGGCACTGGTGTCTGGGGTTTTCATTACTTCACCTTCTATACCGCTTCAACCCAATACAAAAAAAAAAAAGTTTAAAATCTTCTTCAAAAGTTAATTTACTTTGTGAACAATAGTAATGTTTGTGGAAAAACAGCAGGAGGGTGCAGAGATAATGACAAGGGTATTGGATATGGAAAGAACAAAAGGCTGCTTCTTTCCCAGTCAATACCCAAACACCACGTTTGCCACTCCAGCTCAGCATGGGTCACACCTTCCTTGTACTACCCAAAAATGGATCGGGATGTGATCGGCGTCTGTGCATGACACAACTCCCAACCTCCAGCATGTGTTGATACCTAATACAAGACAGTTCTCTTTCCAAATCCACCAATGTTCTTACAGTGACCGTTTAGAAACAGCAAGGAATTATTATTTTTGAGCTAAAATAAAAAGAAAAAGCATGTTACCGGACCTGTCACAAACTATAATGAGAGGCTGATAGAAAGCTGTAAACCAGAAATATAATTAGATTTCCATTCTTGACCTATTATTTCCTTTAATAGCAACACAAACAATAAAGCATCATCAGACACACAACTTTTCTGACATTGTGGCTGCCTTACCAGGACAGCTGTCTGCACATGTGTCCATTCTCTTTTTTTAACTTTTAACAAATGACCTTCATAAAAGGAGGTGAAGAGAAACTGAATCCCTGTAAACTTTCCCATAAATACCAGGACTGAAATATAACATCCCATAGCACCCTAATTCTAATCACATGCCTGGGGGGAAATTCAGTAATAATTTGAATGAAACATCTGCACATCATCAGTAGCATTTTATGAACATGAGTTACTGTAACATCAAATCAGGATCAACCTGATAAAGGAACCATCACTATGCCATCACTTCCTTAATTCTTTCACTCAGTGGCAAACCTGAGTGCCAGCATTTTGGTCGAGGAATTTTATTTCTCTATGCAAACAGAAGGATTCTGGATGCAAACTTAATTCTGGTATGCTGTCTTTGCCTCTTTGCAGGTATGTTTTGCCCGGGGGTATGAACTTGGAGCATTTAACTAAGTGGGCAATCAGGCAGTGAGGAAACCTGAACATCTGGGCCAGTCACAAGCTGACATTTATCTGCAGGAAATACTGAACGGGTAGCTCAGGATAGAAAATTTATAAGCTTGCAGATGAGCAGAGAGGAAGGTGAAATTTGTCAAGTCGATTTGTTCATTAAGCCCAGCCCTGCCAGGCGCACTCTGGAATGTTCTTTCCCTCAATGTATTCCAGAGCACAACCAGCCGCCCTCGCAGGTGCTCAGTATGGTTTGCTGTTCTTTTCAGCTGTTTGTTGTCTGACTAATTTCACATTATTTATTTTTTGTGTGAGGGTGGTGGCAAAGTAATAAACTGCCTTTTGGGAAATGGCCTGACACGTGTTGAAAGATGCTGCATGATCCAGCGGGTTCTGTCCTGGAGCAATGCTCACTTCCATGTCTCCTCTCTCATCTCCCCCCGAGTGCATTGGCTGCACTGCGTGTAGAGGAATCAGACAGAAAATCAGCCCATATAGTGCTGCTAAAACTCACTGAACTCAAAGGGGACCTATTTTGGGAGGAGAAAGCATCATGAAAATACTTATGCCAAAATGAAAACACACATATGCTCTGTTTCTGTAGGACCTGATCCAAAGGTTTTATGACCTCATCCAGTTCTGATCACAGGGATTGAAATCAGCAAAAAACACAGTCCTAAGAATTGATCCTTACAAGTCAAGGATCTTCCTGTCTTTCTAGAACAGTAGTCTAAGTCCTTTTTTTAAATTATGGCAGCAAATACTCTGTTGAACTAATCTACAGTAGGAAATCTATATTTTTTTGTACCTATTTGGTACACAGTATAACAAAGGAAAAAAATCAACCTGGAACATTCAGTTCAGCCTCAAAATAATTGCCAGAGCCTCTGGAATGCTATTTTGAAAAAGGTTTAGGTAATAGAAAATTTTTATTAAAAATTAAATGCCTGAGATGTAGAAATTCATTACTATTATTTTCTTTATTATATGTTACAGCAGGGTTTTTTTAATGCCTAAATTCAATGTTCTCTTGAAATCAATTTGCTTTCAGGATTAATTTTCAAAGACTTCATCAGTTCTTAAGAATGAACCTCGGAATGTTCCTTCATGAAGAGAAATCAGTGTTATCCTCATTCAACCTGAAGCATAGCAAGGACAGATGACTAAAATGCAAGAGTCGGAACCAAGACAGAAAGATTCCAGAGACTTCTACAACACCAGTTCCTTAACCCAGCAACTGGTGTATATTAAAACCTTTCTGAAGAATAATATTATTTATGGATTCTGAACTCTGATGTGATAATGAAGAGGAATATCTTTCCTCTTCTGATCAGTATTGGGGTGGGTGTTCACCTAAGAGAAAATGATGTTCTTGGAACCGTTCTCATTAAACAAGATGCTCAGAATGGTGGGCACGTATGTCAGGTCAAAAGGTCCTGCAGTTCTTTCAGAGCTGCTCATTATCATACATGACAGAGAGCACTATAGCCACCAGGTAAGTCCTAAAATTGAGGAGCAGATCCAAGCAGCCTTCTTTTTTTTTTTTTTTTTAATTGAAATGCACCAACTATATCTTTCACCAAAATATGGACAGCAGAAGACATAATGCAATCCATGCTAAATGTCATTCAAGAAAATACACCTGTGCTATGACATAAAAGGTAAATTATTTTCAAAAAAGGGAGAATAATAGAACCTTCCCTGTAAGAAAGGCAATCATAGCACTGAGAACTCAAAAGACCACCAATTTAATGTTCAGTTTTCAGCTGAGCAGATTCCAACTGCAGTTACAACTCACTGGAGCTCGTTAGTGTCCCTGTTAAACAGGAAATTAAGTTGAACTATGACAACAGCACCTATAATGGCAATTTCAGTCAAAGGGAAGTGTAGAATCCCGAGCAGACAGTGCTCAGAATGAGGGACACCAAATATATTCAGTGCATAGCCTCACATGAATAGTCAGATAATTTTACTTGAATAAGAAACAAACACTGAAAAACAATACTGGGTCTACACAGTGGTTGAATTAAAAAGCACAATCAAAGCACTGGAAGCATCCATTTCTTCAGTGATTCAGGTCCCTTACGGTCATAGGCAATCAGATTATACATGGGCATTATAGACAGATCTGCAGAGCAGCTATTCCACAAGCCACTGCACAAAGAGGCCACTGAATGCACCCTCATGCCCAGTAACCAACCCTGCTGCTACAATTTAAAAACAAAAAAAAAGAGGGGGAAAAAAGTAAAATAGTGTCCAAAAAGGTGAACCGATGGTATGTTGGAGGGAGATGGGGAAGGGATCATCAGACCAAAAAACGAGTCTTGCCTCATGTTATGGAGCAGTGACACACTGAGCCAACCCCTGATGAAACACAAGCTTTTGTTTTGGAGTGATATTGATATGGCCATGGATGAGTGGAACTGGGCTTTCCAAAACCACAAGCTTTTGACAAGTCAGACTCGTATGTGATCAGGAAAAGAGTTCTTTGTACTTAATTCATTACTACTTCATTAATTAATGATTTATTAGACATTACATCACATCTAAGAGTTTGGCAGTGCCAGAGACCAGCACAACAATTACACAAATAAATCTGGACATGTAAAAGCCTCAAGGATATTGTGAAATGAAGGCAGGAGGACAAACAGCATCAACATTTGTTATGTAAAGGAAACCTTTTGCTAGTAAAATAAAGCAACGAGATAGGGAGATATAAACTGCAGGAAGTAAGATAGGTGGGTTACTGTCTTGGATATAGAACCAATTTTCTTAGAAAACTGACCATTCTGGTCAGTGCTTTGCCCTGATAAATGTTGACTTTGCTTATTACCTGAACCTTAGAAAATCAGCAAATACTATGCCCAACGTGATCCAAATTATTCCTGTTCCAGTATCACATGAAGTGTGTACTCAAATACAGTATTTTAACACTACTTAAAATTTACTGAAAGCTCAGAAATCTGAGTTAACAGCACTTACAGAAAAAGTAAACATAAAGAAAATAATGTAAAGAAACCCTAATAAATTACATTCAAGGTCAATGATGCTTGAACCGCCTGAAATCTGAAATTTTCACGATCACTATGGAAAACTACTGATGGTTTGTTTTAATACTTTGAATGTCAGCATTTCCTAGACTATCAGAATGACAGCTGTAGAGGGAGCAATGGATTTATGTCTGCAGTCCCAGGGGAGCAACAGTGATAAGGGCACAGACACATATCAGTAAATTTAGTGTGTACCTTAAGTACTCAGCTGACTCATCACAGTCTATTTTCTCTTATTATAGGGAAAAAAACCACCATGAAACAAACAAAGCAGTTAAAATACACAACATCCTGGGATATGTTTAATAACACCAACAGCACTCTTAAGGCAGAAGGATGTCTCCAGGCTTACACTACACAGAAACAGTAGAGAGGGGGCATTTTTAAGACAGTTAACGTAACAATTTCAGCCTGGAAATGAAGATACAGCTTTACACACTAAATTGATATTAGCTAAAAAGGTGACTACTGTGTTTGTGTGTGTTGTATATATTTATATATATATATATGGTAGATTTGAATGCAAATAAAAACTGATATCCAATTTGCCTGAGATATTTCCACCTTCAGACACATCTTGACAAAAATAAATGTGACTTATAGTGGAGTCCAAGTGAAAAATACACAGTTTTAGGGGGGTTCTTTATTGTACTTTTTGCTTCTCTGCAAATCTACAATCAAATCTGGTGAATATAGTTTAGAAAAGGTAAGCTGTTGTAAAAGAGCAAATGAAATGATGAGAAAAATAGCATTTCTTGCCCTAGGCATGAAACAGTGCCCTTGAATTATGTGTTACAATCAATTTCTAAGCTTACACTATAGATAACATCTTTCAGTGATGTCTCATCAAGCAAATTAGATCTGACCAGTGAAATACTGTAAGTTAGCTGGAATTGATGAAAATATTAATGCACTTGCTTTACTGAGCCCCCACTGCCTAAAGTATTAACTCCCTTAGAAGATCAATCGTTACTCTGAGCTCTGACCCACAGACAACAGAATTCAACAAAATCTATGGGGATTTACAGTTAAGAAAGAATAGAATTCTGCATTAATCAAATGCTCTAATTAAGATCTGGAGTGGCCGAATGAGGCTTCCGCTTGTTAGACAACAGTGTTTTGGGAAAACAAAAGAATCCCAGCACAGACATGGACCAGCTCTAGGCAGAGTGAAAACTTAATGGGCAGCTGCTGTTGGGCATCCCATAATTCTGTCAGGTAGCACAGACAGAAGATTTATATAAACCTATAGGAGTCAACTGAACTGAATGAAGCTTACAGGTGGAAATAAGTTTTGTTTCAGAATTAAACCCTCACTATTGATGTCACACACTAAATAAGTTTTAATGAAAGCATATTCAATATATAGCAAATCAGAACAGAGAATCACAGAATGGTTTGGACTGGAAGAGGCCTTAAAAACCATCTAGTCCCACCCCTCCTTCCATGGGCCACTAGCCTAGGTTGCTCCAAGCCCCACCCAAACTAACCCTGAACACTTCCAGGGATGGGGCAGCCACAACCTCTCTGAGCAACCTGTGCCAGTCCCTCCCTAACTTCTAAGTAAAGAATTTCTTCCTAAGATCTAATCTAAACATCAGAGATTCAAGCTCAATTCCAGGATATAAAAAGTTTATATCACTTCATTTACAGAATGAGGTGTTTAAAGCTACATTCCCACATATATTTTTAGCAAACCCACCTGTCCTGGTGAGGCAGATGGGAATAGCAAGTGACTGACATTAAGAAAAATTAGGTAAGAACTTACTTAGGGACCTAAATCTTGGGATTTAATTCGTACATCTAATTTGATGTAGCTGCTTTTGTATACCCTGGTTTTCATTTAGCTGGAAGTCAGAGTTCCCACTGATAAATCACAGATACATCACCACTGATCAAACAATTTGGGACGGCTTAATGGAGTTACAAGATGGGCTTTTGAACTAAGCTGTGCTCTTCTTGGGACATACCTATTGTGTCTCTGCCACGTAAAGACATGAGAACATTAACATCTACCTGCAGAATAGGATAAACCATATTTATATTAGCAAAGTATTTGAAAGAATAATGTGACAAACAAAGTGTTTGCAATTAATTAATTTTTAATTTCAGTGAATCCAAACTAAACAAGTCATAGAAGCCCCCACTTCAGATTGACTGGAAAAAAAATAGAAGAGATAACGATTAATCTACAGCCTGTTTTATAGGCATGAAACACTTTAACACTGATAATGGGATTTCTTAAAAAAAAAAAAAAAAAAGGCAATCCAAATTACACTTCACCTCCAGGTAAAGTTAAATCAGTTCTATGCATAAAGTAAATTAAGTTCTAGGGTATCAAAGATGCACAGAAAGAGCAGTTTGATTTTTGCTTTGCTTTGCTATTCAGATTATCTCCCAGGGACTATTCCCCCCATAGATCAAAGGGGGGAATGCTTGCTAAGAGTATTGACATGGAAAAGTATCTCAGGATACATTTACACCACAGAGAGCCCATGTGCAGGCCTGTGCTCTTCTGAGTCTGTGCTAGTGACTGGGAGCATGGACACCCTGCCTGTGCTCAGAGCACAACGTGCAGAGGCACCATTGATGCACCATTTATACCTTCAACCACAGGCTGGCAGAACTTTCCAAGATGCTTTGCCAGGATACTGGAAAAGGGCAACAAACCCAGCGGTACTTTGGTTATAGTTCCAAGAGGGTGTGAGATTTAGGCTGTCCTGAGGACCAAGAAGAGAGTAACAGTGACTGGTTGGGTTTGCACAGAGGTTGATTTCAGATCACAGCACTGGAGGTCCTGGTCAGAAACCCACAGGTGCTCCAGGCAAAGACTCCCATCACCGTAATTGTACAGTCACAATCTGATTTATTTCGTTCTGCAAACAATAAATAGGCCCCCCTATATACTACTATGTGTGTACTCCACTAAGCAGCAGCAGTAATTGTTTATGTTACAATGCTGATTACAAGCCACAATCCCTTCCCTGCAAAACTCCATCTGACGGAGGTTTTAATGCAGAACAGCACAATTCCTTTAGATGGAAAGAATTGGCAGTGCCCCAGAATTAGTCAAGCACGGAGCAAACAAGCAGCCTGTAATTTGCTGATGCAGTGATGAAGGCGACCAGAAAGATCCTTACAGATTAGCAGGCAATCAGGGAGAGCTTCTCTGTGTGCTAAATACTTCTCTGGCAAATACAGAATGTGCTCAGAAGCACATAACAAACATGGTGGTTCATGCTTCCCTTACTAAAGTAAGCTTTTCAATCAACATTGGAGAAACATGTTGTGTACAATGCTAAAACACAGGATGACATTTTAAAAGGCCTCAATCCCAACCAGCAAATTGAGCGCTGCATCTGTTAACAAGTGCAGAGCAGACATTCAGGCACGCACCTAAATGCAGATTAATAGCACATCCAGCTGCTGAAAATATGAACACAAAGGGCAGAGATAGTGAAGAGAGAAAAGAATGATTTGTGACGCCTGTGCTTTATTTATGAGGCTGGATTGGCTATGAGACAGGCTTGTTTTTCTGTCAGTGATCATGTAAAATTCACTCCCACTTCTGCGTTTTAACATCCAAACTTCCTTTATTTCATCTCCCTGGATATATATTTTCAGGGATAATTTTGAAGAAAATTTTGGACTATCTGCATTTGAAGAAAATTATTCAAATGTTAAATGAGAAAGTAGTACCAAGTAAAAAGGTTGGAGAAACTACTACAACATGCTTTGAACTTTCAGTAGCCAGGTTTGTGATGCTGATCTTTAAATTATTAGCTCCAGCATCTGCCAGACTTTTCTTTTCATTGCTCTCTTTGAAAACAACAAATCAAATACTAACTCAGAGAAGCTAAACCTTCATTGTTATTCCATTTGACCCCAAGAAGTCAAAAAAGTTTATATAAGGGATTTGTCTGAGATCAACATAAACAGATTTCAAAGCACAAAACATTGGAAGGACTCAAAGTGAGAGACATTTATGACCTGACCTGTACAGACATGTCAAGGAATGGCACTTTGTCTGCAGTTACCTTGAACAAATCACAGAAAAAGTTTTCCAAGATCAGTAGTTAGTGGAGAATCAGAAAACTGTATTTCAAAAGTTTTTTTTTTACCAAACCAAATAATTATTTCTGTAAATCAAGTTTTTAAAAGCATTTTACACTGACAAAATGAGGATAAAATGAAGGTATAGGTCAATTAAAATATCAGTTCAGTTTTCAAACTGAAGAAAAAGGTTACTTTATCCAATACATCCTAAACACATTTCCACAACAAAAAAAGGAAATTTCTACCTCTTCTGTTTCAGAGTTCTCAAAAGTTTGAAAGCAAACATTTTTTAAAACATTTATTCAGTCTTGATATATTCCTCTGGGAACACACGATGCAAAGATAGCAAATTTATTCCCTGAAATTTCCACATGATAGAACTTGATCATACACAATATCTGCACTGCAGGTCCAGCATTCCCAAACCATCAAATCTCCAAACTTCCAAGGCACAGCCAGGAGATGCTCAGCAATTTGGGTACACCCAGGGCCTCTTGCATTTCCTGTGACAGCACAGATTCCTGCCCAGCACACACAGAGCTGCTCCCCTCATTTATATTGGTCATGGCTAAAAGAACCATTTTTTCTGAGTGTGTCTGAACCACTATCAGGGGCTGCCATATGTCAGATAATTATTCAGGGAGAAATAAATCTGGCCCACCCATGGAAAAAGGGGAGTACACAATGATTGAAGACTGTTTGTAAAAACATGATTACATGACATGACCTGCAAACACAAAACACAGTTGTTAGCATCAGCTGATTATTACGTGCATGGCTGCATAATTTTCTTCTTATGCAAAAGATCCCTTCCTGATGCCAACTTTTAGTTATGCAAAAATTTAAACAAAGCCAAGACAAACGCTCTTTCCATATCTTTGGCTAAATTGTTGACTGGGATCATCAGTATTGGCTAGAAAGGAGATGTGGTCTAATAATTTATAATTATCAGATGAATTTTAGAGAGCAGAAGTTATTTTAATGGTTTTAAAAATAAAAATTACTTATTTAACAGCATTAAGAATTCACTAAAAACAAATATTTGTGGAACTTTCAGTAGAGGCCAAATCTTATCTCACTCTTATTCTTCTTTGACCAATCACCTCGAGATGGGGCATTACATCAAAATATCAAACTGCTGGGCTCCTGAAAATATCCATCCGGACCCCAGTGCAGATAATATCTGTTATTTATTGCCTGTGAGCATATGCTCTGCAAAACTCAAAACTAGATGCTAAAAAAGTTCATGGGGCTATATCACAGAATCCCTGAATGGGTTGGGCTGGAAGGGACCTTAAAGATCATCTCATTCCACCCTCTGCCATGGGCAGGGACACCTTCCACTATCCCAGGGTGCTCCATGGCCCTTCCAACCCAGCCCAGGACACTCCCAGGGATGGGGCAGCCACAGCTGCTCTGGGCAACCTGTGGGTGGAACAAGGTGATCTTTAAGGTCTCTCCCAACCCAAACCATTCCATGATTCTGTGATAAATTGTCTCTACTCAAAACCACTGAGGTTGCTACACAGCTAAGAGACACTAAGACACATTCCAGCTCCATGTCATGCTATTCCACATCAGATGCTGTCACAGAGGCCACTTTTTCTAGTGAATCCCCCAGAGCTGCTGAATTCAGGGAAGCATAGCAGATAGTTCAAGAATAATGTTAGTTTCATGTGAAAAATGAACCTTTGATAAATATTGCTAATATCTAGCATAGGGTTGATATATATTCTCATTAACTTGAGTCAGACAGATTGGCAATAAAACCTTCCTTGCTGAAGTCAGAAAAAGGCAAAAGAGTCTTCATTTTATCCTGCCATCAAAAATCTGAGGAAAACAGGAGAAAAAAAATCTGCAAGATAAAGGTTAAAGCCAATCTTGTAGAAGTCAAGATAATTTTAGGTTCTGAATTGCAGGAGTATCTGATTAGGCATTGTTTCCTACAGTCTGGAGAACAATAGAACTGTGATCACTGCAAACAAATATTTTGCTTTGTATGTTGGTTAAAAGCTGGAAATCAACTGCCAGGCTCACTTTTCCCCTCTGAATTGTGAAATGTTGTGTGTGGGTTCAAAGCTCCTCACAATCAAAGGCAGAAACACGGAGGTGACTGCCAAGTTCCTGTGCCTGTTACCAAGCAAATATTTTATGACAAAACAGAAAATAATCAAGGCTGCTGTGGGGAAGAATGAAACATGTTTAATAACATGGTAAAAGGATGGAATATAAAGTGTATCAGAAAAGTCACATGCCCACATACATCTGGAGTATCCCAGTGGAAGTCTCTACAAGATTATCTTGCATTAAGCCAAAGCCAGTCACATTTGGTTTCTTTGCATGGAGTGACACTGAAGCTGATGGGATAAATAGGCACAGTCTCAGGGTGTTGAGATGCTTGACCCATGACTCAGCTGGGCTCTACATGATTATTGATATTAAGAAGGAAGTAGTTTTGCCAGTCAAAACATAACAAATATTCCCATTTCCACTGGAAGTTCTTAATATTTCAATATTCCTCCCAAAGTGTTGAGCAATGACAGCCCTTCCTACACTCTGCTTCCCAGCACAGAGAAGGTGTTGTGCTGTTTTTACTTTTCCATTCCCAGCTGAAATAAAGGATGAAGGAAATTAGAAAGAACGTTTGGACATGAACTTTGGGGACCAAATGGAAGTACATAGATTTCTGTCAGAAGTAAAACAAAATAGGGATTTTTTCCAGTGTGTCATAAGCTTTAGGAGGAACAAATGAACAAATAATTAAAAATTAGATGGATTTCAAACACTAACTCAGAAGACCAATTATATAGAAAAATTTAAAGCTCTCAGTTTCCAAATGCTACACTAACAATAGTGCAAAAGCAATAATAGTGCAAGAGCATTGATCCAGGAGAGGGGCAGAATTAAAAAAAAGGGAAACAACCCCCTCACAACAGTAATATATATAATATAATCCAAGGTTTTCCATTTCTTTTGGTTTTTAAACAAAAATCTTGGACGTGAGATGGATATAATCTCATTTAAGAGCAGCTTTTTCTATCCATCCAATCCTTGCCTGTCATAGGTAAACTGTTAGGTAAGTTAAATTATATTCAACTATAATACTAGAACTAAATTTTCTCATGAGCTAAATGTTTAGAATAGCAATAAAGGAAAAGTAACAGAGCAGACCTGGTATTATGAGAAAAGCACAAAATTCCAAACCAGAATTCACTCAAGAGGACAAGGAGAGGGTCCAATGTTTCCAATATTTCCCAGCTTGGGACACCTGGATGTAAAATAATTTGGGAGTTGAAAAACACTTGATTGATTGTGTTAGGAGTAAGAAATATCTTTTTTGTTGTTGCTAAAATGCTATTTGAGCTTTTAATAGATATACATTACAGAATGTTGTTATTGTTTGCTTTTCCCTTATTTCAGTTTCCTGAAGCATTTCTGAAGGAAATCTCCATGCTGCAAGCAAACCTTCAACGGACACGTTAATACAAATTATACAGATGGGCAAGCTAAGGATTTATTAGGAACTCCAACTGTTAAATTTCCTTTGAAGTCTTCAGATTCAGCACATCCACACTATAAACCCAGAGGTGAAGTGATAAATTTTGTAAATTGGAAACAGAGGCACACTAAGCTCCCAGCTATTTAAATAGTTGCTCAAGGGATTTAGGGCAGAAATTGATTAGTTTATGAAAGAAAGTTCTGGTCACTGGGGATAACAGGGAATCCAACCAAGCTCAGTCACGGGTTCCTCACCTGCTACAGCTGAAACACACCTTGTGTGACTGTCATGGTGTGAGAGTGAAGCTGCAGAGACTTGTCTAAAACCATCCTTCCTCTTAAAACACAATTGGTGCTTTCCAACACAAACTGTATTTGCTTTCAATTGCTGTTATAGCTTTGACTCTACTATTATTTTGATTTCTCCTTGAGGTTCAGAATCAGGTGCTTTGTTGATTGTAAATAGCAAACATGAAAGAATAATTATTAATGTAATTATCAAACTTATCCCGAATGTCAAAAAACAACAAGTCTTCAATAAAACCTACTTTACAAGATTAAAGCTTCCCAAGAGACCCAGCGACATTTACATATTTTGATCTGGAAAGGAATGTAAAATCATACTAATGACAGCAAATCACACCAGATATGAACAGCTCACTGCTCCTAACGAGAAGGTATTTATTGAAAGGAAGCAAAACCCCAGAATGATAGGAAGAAGAAGGTAGGCAAAGCTCTGCTCATCACAGGTAGCTCCTGAAATCTAGGACAAAATATTGTAAAGGTACCTGTCCATAAAAAATTGATTTTGCTGCTGTAACCTGTGCTCCACAGACATGACCATTCTGCTTTGTGGCTTATGGGGACTGTGAGTCGATGCATGTCCTCCCTTTCTATAAAAACCCTCCAGGGGCTTATGAAAATGCATGAAAAATCAGGAAAAATATTGTTTTGAGTATGAAAAATGAAACCCAAGTGCAGAAGGTAGAGGGAAAGGACTAAGGGAAGAATCAATCCTGGAAAGTAAAGGAACAAAAAGTTACCATGGGCAAAAGGATGAGTAAGCAGTGACATGGAGGTACCAAAAAATACAGAAGAAATAGGAGAAAATTAAAGGGAAGGTACAGGTGAAGAAAAATTGAAGAGAGTAATATAATATAAACTAATTTTTTATGTTTATTTTCCCTAGAAGCTTAGCTGCCAAAACATTGGCCTCACTTGCTCTATGCTATCAGCCTCCAGAAGACATGTAATTAAATCCCCTGCTTGACTAAATAACCCAAACTGCCTCATTTTCAAATGGTTACTGCTTTGCCAACATACCCAATATTAACAAAGACATTGACTGATTGAAGTGTATGGCCAGGTCATTATTTCTGATATTACAGGATTTTAAAAATTTCATCTAGAGTATAAGAAAGCATTTATAAGTAATTAATTTCATATTTCACATTAAATATTGTACTAAATTAAACTGCATGAATATGCAATCCAGTATAATTTGCCATTACTTCTGAAATTCCTTAATAGGTAATTTCTGGGAAAGAGTTATTTCAATCATTATTTATTAAATAATATTCACCAATTATTGCCAGAAATAACGTGAAAGTGTTAGCTTTTAAAGAGTGTATCTTCCTTTGAAGGATACTCCTTATGTAGAAGGGCACAGTAAGAAAAAGACATGTAGCTAATTAAAAAGCACTGCACGTGCACACACAAAGACACACAAAATACACTCATCTGCTAAAACTATTTTAGTTGTTGGTAATATCAAAACTTCCTTCTAGCATATTAACTTGCAGGTGGTTCAGTTTTGCCCAGGTTTATGCCAAGCCCCCATGTATAGAAGCCATTCAAATGCACATTCACACATATAAGCGCAAGGTAGACTGCACTTAAATCCTCTTTAAGGTGGAGAAAAGTAATAGTTCAGAACCATAACTCCACAGAGTAATGAAGTAAAAGTTACTGCTCTTATTACTATCATTAAACTATCATGACTGCCCACAATAATTTCTTTCCATTTTTATATATCCTGTAAAGTTTAAAAGGGAAGAGTAGAATCTTATTTATCATTAAAGGAAAGCTTTAAAACAATGATTTTTTGAAATATATCACTTAGGTAAATAAAGACATGCTAGAAATAGATTCAAAAGACAGAGGAGAGAGATGGAACAAAACAAAAGGCAGTGCAGAAATGAAGTTGATCCTTATACAGAGCTCAAAGGAATCATGAAGCCATACCTGCAGTGGGTAATATGCTTTTATTTACCCTCCCTTCCTTTGTGCCTGATAACACCACTGTGGCACTGGTCAATGATTCTCTTGGCTCATCTGTCTGTACATCCAGCCAGGAAGGAAAAAGAACTTTCAAAATCTACCCTGAACAAACCCCATAAAATATTTTAATGTAGTAACATAAGTCTGAGCTCACTGAGTCCTTCATGACTGTAGATAGCTGATACAAGGATTAGTTTGTCAGGAATGGAGAGAGGCTGATTGTGGAGGAGAAAATGAAAAAAGTGGACAGCAGGGGGAGAATCATGGTGTAATGGTAGAAGGATCCCATCAGAAAATGACTTAGGATTCTGTTATCACAAGGTTTAAGTAGTGTAAACTTTGAGGTATAAGATAAAGTATAGATGCTTTGCTCCAACATGAATCTCCATCTGGGCTGTTCACTGACATTAAACAGACATTTCTATTTTACAGGAGACTATGACTGCCTGATAAGAGAGACATGACCTTTCCTTTTCCTCTCTCTTTCCCTCAACAAAAATGGTCTACTTCAAAATGTCATGGAAGTGTAAGAACTTAATCTCAAATCTGTCACAGGACCAATAGATTCATTGCCAGTGAAGTATCTTCCCCCCCCCCCATCTTTAATGTGTGGTAAGTAGCAACTCAGTTTGCCTTCCTAACCAATAATCAAAATAAATTCAACTATCCATGAAAATCCCTCATATGCATGCAATACACTATTTTCTTTGAACCAGTATGTGAGATCATGTTTTGGATGAGATGATTTAATCCTTAAGATACCAATTTTTTTACTTTAGAACAGATCAAAAGGTAGCAAATGCTTCTCAAGAGTGGTCCTACAACAAATTAAGCAGCAAGGTAGAGGCTCACACTGACACTGAGCAGTTCAGAAACCAGGTAATCTGGTGAAGGCAGGGATGTGCTGCTGACCTGGAACAGAGTGGTTGTACACCTGAGCACAGACTGGGAGAGGGAGGAAAAAAAAAAATAGTGTGTTCAATCCCAGTTCTGGATAGGAGAGTTTCTTTTCTCCATATCCTACCTCATAGTGAAATGCATTCCCTCTAGTTTAAGTTGTGTAAGTAAATGGGGCTGGAAGATATTAAATGTAGTTTCTACTTACCAGCTCTCAGTGACAGTCAGTATTTTGCTGATTTCTTATTTACAGAGAAAATTTTGATGAATTATACTTGAATTCTGCATGGTCTGGAAAGATACATCTACTTTTTCTCATGATTTTTAAATACCTTTTTTCTTAGGATAGAGATAATTTAAACTCATTTACAAAAAGTGAACATATAAAGGGTGTATAAAGAACAGATAATTAATTTGATCTTCCAGTCAGCTTTTCTTTTCACAAATGGTACTATTAAGGAAAGCAGAATTCTTTACTTCCATTTCCCAGTAAGCCTTGATTAAAATATAACTACAATAAATGTCTTTTAATTGACTTCAGATGAGGTAGAAATGTGGCATTATTACAGATATTATCTGCTCAAAAGAGATCAATGGATTATATAAAATGTTAAGGGCATAAGTTACAGTGAAGACTCAATCTTACAATGAGCTTGATGTCCTCTACTTCAACCCAGGTGGCCTTGGTTTCCACTGACTTTAAAAAAGGTTGTGAGAACTCAGTACTTTGTAAAATTGCATCTCAAATGCACATAATCTAACCCCGATCTGGGAGGTAGGATTGAGTTCAAGGACATCACTGTTTAATTTGATGCCATTAAGGCAACTTATTAACAGCATCTTACTCAGTACCTTGCAAAATCTTCTGCTTAATTACTAAATGCCAGTATCCCAATAAAGTCAGAAAAAGGTGTAATGAATAGCATGTATTTTGTGACATAACTTAACACCACTGGAAATCTTGTTGGAACTTCTTTTCAGGAAAACTCTTCAAAGCTCAGGTTTGGAATCCAACCTTTTAAGAATTGTTCTTAATTGACTCACAAGAGCACGCAGAGACAGGACAAGGGGGAATGGCTTCAAATTGAAAGAGAGTAGGTTTAGATTAGATATTAGGAAGAAATCCTTCCCTGTGAGGGTGGGGAGGCCCTGGCACAGTTGCCCAGAGAAGCTGTGGATGCCCCATCCCCGGAGTGTTCAAGGCCAGGTCGAATGGAGTTCTGAGCAACCTGGTCTAGTGGAAGGTGTCTCTGCCCATGGCAGGGGGTGGAACAAGGTGATCTTTAAGGTCCCTTCCAGCCCAAACCATTCTGTGATTCTTTACTTTTAGTGGGAACAAAACACAAACATCAAAATGCCTCTAAGGGAGGAGTTTTGCACCTCAGTTTAGGACATGATCCAGAAGGGATCACACACTGAGGGCCGAGCAAATTACAAATTAACAACATGTATCTTGCAGGCTGTGAATTATTTGCATGTATTTCTGAAGCCTCCTGACACAACCCTGCATAGGCTGCAGCACGGGTGAAGTTTCAGGCATGCAGCACTGCAGTGGAACCCCACAGAATATGGGAAATACATGGGAAAGCATTATGAGGCAGTAAAACATTATTATGCAGGGCAAAGCATCCAACTTTCAAAAAAGCCTAGCTTTATTTATGTGCTATCCTGCAAATTCAATTACAGGATTGAAAATTAGCTACAGGTTTTCTGCTTAAAAGTGCTTGTACTCATTTTAGTGTAGACTTCTTTCTGTCTCTATGCCTAAATTATTCCATTAAACACAGGAACACAGTGACAGTCTTCTGCGGCTGCAAATTCTGCTCAGTGCTCTCCTAATGTGGGTTGGTCAGATTAATACAGCACGTAACTCATCCCCTCTGAAACATCAGTATTTCATTTACTATTAACTACGAGAAAATGTCAAAGCAAGAAGAGGCAGCTCTATAGAAACATGTCTGAAAGGGTTAGGCAGGCAGAGTTCAGTTACAATTGTACCAGGTAAGAGGGAAGAGTATCTACATTGCCTGGAAAGTGTCTAAAGAAACACCTATAGGTATTATCTCTGAGTAGTGTTACATATTTCCATTTAAAAGTTCAAAACCAACATTTGCAGGTGGAATGTTTAACCTATTTCTTCTTTCTCGTTCCCAGTATGCTTTGAAACCTTTAGGGCTATAGGACTGTTATAATTTCACCTCAATAGTAATCTAAAATTAGCAAGAGAGGAATTTTACAATTGCATTACTTTAAAACTCCAGTTTGGAAAAGAGAATAAGGCAAATACCAAGATGGATAAAATGTATATTTTCTGTAACTGGCAAGTGAATATTCACAGCTAAGAATCACCATATATTGGGGAACCTATGGTGTCACATTTTTACAAGCTCAGATAACAAGGTCTGAACCTCTGCAAACAGTTTCTTTAACCAGATTTATCCCCTTTCCCTGGTCTGACTGCCCTATACCACCCTGGAATAGATTTGGCTGCAAAGACTTATTAGACCGAAAAAAAAATGAAAATAAGCACGCTAACGAAGCTATCATTGCATGTATTATAAACTAAGCTTGTAATGGGATTATTCTTTGGAAAATTTGCTAAAGAAATGAAGTTTGTGATGCAGGAAGCTTAGAGAAAAATTAATGAATTCACAGATGTTCACCTTAATGAACAACAGATTGAGAATATATTATTAAATTCAAAAGGAAAAGTTTGCATATGTTGTCAAAATTAGGTTTTGATCTTTACAAGCATTGTGCTCATGTGAATAATCAATTAATAATTGATTAAAGGCTTCCTCCAACTTTATCATGTTGGAACATTTTATTTTTTATTTCATTTCTCCTGAGAACTCAATAGATCAATGTGTGAATAGGTTCCTTCTGGGTACCTTAATATGTAGTATCTATCTCTGATAGAAGAATTCCCATTGCCGTGACTAAGAAGTTGTCATATTGTTACAGCTGAGCAATAAGAACCTTCTTAGCACAAGCATCCTTTTTCTGAAAGATTTTCTCACCTTCCCAGTGTCTGTGCTAAGTAGCAGTTCCATTAGGAATCTGATCTCTCAATGTGGGAGAAAGGATATATTTGGTCTGCATTAGCCTTGTATCTGTTGCACAAGCCCTACAGAACAAAAGGTGGGAAGGCAGGAAGGGAAATGTGAGCAGATCCCAACTCTTACACAAAACTCAGGCATCACAGTCCCTTGCTCCTGGGGAAAGGCCATCCAATTCCAAAGGCATTCAGAAAATGTGAAAGTAGCATCACATAGAACTGCAATTTACAGCATTCTAATTCAAAGGCTGAAAGCTAACTACAAATCTCTTCCTATAGAGCTGTATTGCATTTAACCCTGATAGAACTCGAAATCCAGGGCTGCAAGAAAACTTCTGTGAAACAAGAAAAGAAGTTTATAATTTCCATGCATTTCACTGGAGTCTGGACTTTGGGCCAGTCCTTTATGCAATGCCATAGTAAATTAACAGCAACAAACATCATGGAGCTCAGTGAGCTCCCTGTGGATGGTAGGGAGGCAACTGCTGGATCCTGCCTGCTGATGAAGAAAAATGCCTAGGACAGTAGAAACTGCTGTAATTTCAGTGGATTACAAAGCAAACTGCACATTCAGAGTTATGAAAAGTCACAAGAAAACCTGCTTTGAAATATTCTTCCACTATGTACTCCTGTTGGCAGTCACAATAGGGAATACTCCTCATTTACTCTCAAGAGTTCTAGTCCTGAACTTTATCAGGGAGCACCGAGCAAAGTGCAAAGGGAGGAGCAGTAGAGTCAGGATGATGCTCGGGGTCCCACTCGCTTTCTGAGGAGATGGACACCCTCTGCAATATAGTAGAGGATAAAATTCCCAGACAAACACCACCTGCAGCACTCCAACACATTTAAATCACTATTAGAGGTTTAAATCAAGTTGGCAGCAGATCGAACTGGGACAACTAAGGAAACAATTGAGGATGATCCTCTGCAATCCGACTGCAGTATCACACAACAGCCTCTCTGCCAGAGGGGTACGGGAAGCAGTTTTTGTTTTCTTTGCCCAGTTAAGTCTGTAGAGAGATGTTTCAGGAATGTCTGAAACCCACTGCAGCCAGATCACCCTCTGTGGGGCAGGTAAACAGCTCCGGGCAGAGCTCCTCGTAAACCAGCACCCAAAGGGTTCAGTACCAGTCCTGTTGGACTCAGGGTTTCTTAATACCTTTCCAAATATTTTTTTGAAATTTTTTGGCCAAAAAAACTCCCAGAAAACAAAATCAATTTCACGTACACACTTGCAAATACATGGAATATACAAGTAATAGTATATATTGTGTAGGAACTGAATGTCTCTTCAATGCAAACACAACCTGTCCCTGCAGGAATCTTAACAGAATGTAAATAGTATTTTGGGATACGTTACATCATCACTGTTACCTCAATAGCTCTCTAAAGTTGTGAAAGAATGTTTGCAATTTATAGCAAGCTATAACATAAAGAGAATTTATGACACCATAAAACCAGCCAAAATCTCCACACAAAATCAACCCATCTTGCCAGGACTTATTTAACTAGCAGAGCTTATTTTTCCAAGAAATATGGGAGATACAAATTCATTTTTATACCAGTTCTCTTTCACTGAAATTCCTAATTTTTCAAATGATAATAAAAGCTTAAAATAATTTCCGGGTTTACATTAGATGAGCTGGTTTTTTTAATACCAATAATTTAACTTGGAGCTGTAAAGGCTCATCCAAAACTTTCCACAAAAACCATTCCTCACATATCAATTCACTTTAAAAAATTCCAGATAAGGGTATAATTTAACAAACCTTTCATCTCTAAAATAATAATTTCAAACTTGGCAAAAAAGAAAAAGAAAAAAAAAAGCTGTCCTGTTCAGATGCAGAATATTCTGAAACCTAGACAAAAAGAAAATGAAATGCTGTACTTTGAGAGGCTGATAACAGAGCTGGTAACAAAACACTATTTTCCACCTGGCTTTTGTAGACCCCAGAAAATACATTCAGCAAATTCAAATGCATATTAGCTCAGAATGGAAAATACCCAGCTACTTCTCAAGATTCAGCCAATACACTGGCAGATAAGCCCTTCTCATCTGTCTGCGTTTGGAAATGGTCCTGAATAGTTGCAATACACATGGAAACTGGTCATCAGAGACGTTTGTTTAATAGCTTTATTAATTCTGTTTGTTTATTGAAAGTCCTTAACCAAATTGAATATTAATGTTATTTTCTGCAAGACATCCCAACAAACCTAATCCTCAGATGTGCAGCAACTAATTAAAAAGTTGTGTGGATAAGAATTGGGTTACCCTTCACTTTGTCAGCAGACTTGCACACTGAGGCATAGATTGCCTGAACTTACTTAGATTGAAAGAGATTTAATTATGAAACAGAAAGTAACTGCAATGTGAATGCAATTTATTGAAACCAAAGATTCAATTGTAACTATGTGAAAGGGTAAATTTACAGATTACATAAATATAACGTCTTACAGGGAAAGTAAATGCTTTTTCTTGAAACACCATAAAACCAGCAGTGAAACTGCTGAAGACCTGCAGTAAAACTAAGCAAAAGGAAATGAAAGCTTTATAACAAGAAGAGCTCCTTTTCTACAGAATTGGTCATATTTGCCAGAGATACTGCTCACATACAACTATTCCTATTATCTTTCCTCATTTTAAAATTACTTTGAGGCATAAGAATAAGAAGAATAAAGAAGATGAGTATTGAACAGTTGAGTCTAGACAATAGGCACGAGCTGGCCTTTATCTTCTCTTGAGGGACTTCTGAGATTATGTGATGCAGTACCTTTTTCTTTTTCTTTCTGAGAAATGGATGACTGAAGTCAGCAAATAATTTAGACAAAGCCCAACTTTCACAAGCCTAGTCAGAAGAATATTTCTCTGATGTTTTGTTTTCTTTATAAGAATGGTTCTGTTCATTTAATGTATTTAGATACCTTAAAAAAAAAAAAAAGAAAAAAGAGCTAAAATGAGGGAGTTCTTCCCTTATGCTCCCAAGAATTTCAAAAGAACAAAGCTATTATATAAAATCAAATCAGACAATATTCTCTGGTTTACAATACTAGGTCTTTTCTCAAACCTGAAGAACAGATGAATTATGCCTGTTCATGCCACCATTTATATGAATTAGTACTTCTTTGCCACCCAGAGTATTTTTTACTGGAGGCCAGAGATTAATGTAGAGACATAAAGAGATATGAAAGTGCTTGATGTGTTTGCCAAGATTATAATTTGTTGTACACTTAATATCCAAGACCAGAAATGCAATGTGCTTGCACATACTGCTTTTCTTTGAAAAAATTAAAACTGATATTAATGTCCCTAGGAGACAGCTTTCACCTGCTTACAAATAATCTATTTGTAAAACAAAAGGCAGTGCAGAGCAGGGATGGAAGACAAATGGACTGTTAATAACAAAAACAAACAAACACAAATCCCCCAAAACACTAGAAAAAACAAATAAACAAAAAACTTCAGTTTATTTCTATTTTTCCTCCATTTTCCGTTGTCAGGATTAAACCCCCATGAAACCTAAACAGCACACAGTTTTGAATTTGTGGGGAAATATAAATAAAGTACTTAAGAACGAGTTCACAGACTTAACAGACTCTGAGCAAGGCAAAGTCTGACCTTGACCTTGTCCTGTTGAATCTCAGATTTAATAACACAGGACTGAATCATTGCTGGAGCAGTGGCCTGTGTGGTGCTTAAGGAGGAATTCCCCTGCTACAGCAACTGAGAAATGAACCATTACTCCAGCAAGATGTTAGTACAAGCATGCAATTAAAGTTCCTACTAACTGGAAGAAAAAACAAGATTTTCTTACGTGATTAAGTATCTCCTGCCCTGATTTTTAAGACAAAGTGTCCAACTTTTCTAAATCACAGGCAGGATTTTGTCTGTAAGTTTACAAGCATAAAGTTGCAAGGTGAAGCAAACCAACATTTCTTTTGAATTTGCAGTTTTGGACTCCACAACACACTTTCTGTCACACCTCATTTAAATGTAAAGTTCTCATTTTCCTAAATGCAACTTTCTTGACCAACACTTCTGTCAGTTCAACCAGGCTTCTACATTATCAGCATTGTTCTAATGCCTAAGAGGCAATAGGTAATGTATTGCAGCACACTAAGGACTGACCAAGGCATCTCTAAACACATTCTAGACAGGTCTTTAAATATCACCCATCCTTTGTTCCAAAACAGATGTTTGTTTCTCTCACACTTTAAAGGCTGATATGAATAGGCTTTTATGAGAAATCAGACAATACAGTAAGTCAGAGGACATATAACACATATTAAAGGTATAAATGCCCCTTTTTAAAAATAAAAAAACCCAACAAGTAAATCTTGTTTTCAGTGAAAGGTCACAAAAAAATCCCCCAAAAACAAAACAAAGAAGCTCCTAATCATCTTATGACTCAATTTCTTGCCATACATGCCTGAAGACAGTTATTTATGCCATTATGCCACCGGTAATTTCTCTTTTTTTTCTTTTTCTCCTAAATTGAACAGAACTGAAATGATGTGAGGGTGGGTTTGACTTCTCTGAATCAAAAGTATGATTAAAAATTAACGCCCAAGTTCCATTTTCCACATTTCATGTACATCTGTCATGCAACACACCCAGGCCTTTGCACTGCTGTGTGGGCACACCTCAACATAAACTCCATGAAGCACATTCCTGTCTTTGAAAGCCTCATAGATCCAAGCCCTGGACACAGATCTCAGTTATTGAGGGACACAGGGTGGCCTTGCAGGCAGCATAAAGTCTTTTCAGGCTCTCTGGAGCGGGTGCCTGCCTGGCTGTACAGCGGCCCTGTGTGCAGTCAGCAGACTGCAACATCACAGATGAGAAATGAGAAATTTTGAGGGCAATTGAGCACAATGAATTTTCACAGTGGATCAACACAAAGTCATTTAGAATGGGTATTTCTGAAGCACTGATACAATGAACACATTTACAGTGTTCAACGGCCCTAAAAAAATCACCCTTTCACCTGTGGCAGAGCTACTGCTGAGAGTGAATGCTTAGATGTCTTTTTTTAATGTCTATTTATGTGCAGTGTGCATAGATATACATGTCAACACACGCACATGCATACCTTCAATGTACCAGTCAGCCACTTGGTACATAATGAGGAAAAAAACCCCCAACTATTGAAACAGAAAAGCTCACCAAATTTTAAAACCCCTCATGCTTTTTGATTCTTTCCAACTGCAAAGTAAACTCCACAGTAATTGCAAACCTCGCTTCAAGAATACAAAAAAATATAGAACTGGAGAGCTACAGAAATCTGGTTATCTTACAGAGAATAAATAAAATACTGCTGTCCTCTCCAGTTCTTTCCTTACATATGAAATGATGAGTTGAGGAGCGGGTCACCATCAGCTCACTGTGCACACCTGTGACAAGAAGCCCGACTGTGACATGAGGGAGTTACAGTCTTCCAGCTTCCTACAGTTTTCCTATTGTAGTTTAGAGAATGCCACACATACTCACTAATAGTTTCTTATTTTTCTTTTGGATTTTTATGCTTAATCTGGGTTATTAAATAACAAAGATCAGAGCTTTACTTTTTACTGTTCAGCTACTTCAGCAGCCCCGGTAACTCTTTTGTCTGTGCTGGGTATTTTAAAGCAAGCCTGTCTTTGCATCAAAGCCTTGCCTTGGTCCAGAGCTAGTTATTATATCTGCAGGCATGGCAGCTAACAACAGGCAACATCATTCCAATTTATTCTGCACCATCTCCATGCTTCCCTTCTCAGGGATTAAGTACCTTAAAGCAACCATCTTGGTTCTATTTCTGTGACCAATGCCAGTTATTTCTGAAATAACAATACATGCTTCAGTAATAACAAGTCATTTCCCCTTCCTTTGACTGACGAATGGATTTGCCACCTACTTCTGTTAGTGCTTTCAAGACCAGCCAAATTAACCTTTTGCCTGTCTAACAGCCCGTTTCAGTGCTCTGTGCCCTTAGCACAGCCTGTCAAAGCAGTTAAGTACAGCAGAACTAGGAGACTCTAAGCCACCCTTTAGAGGTTACACAGAATTTTGGCACATGTCTCTTCTGCTGCTTGAAAGAAAAGAACTTGCTGCTTTTTTCTTGCCCAGGGGCTACACACCAAACATAGGAGTTTCTTTTCACAAGTAAAGTATTGAAGAACACATTGCAGTGTCAATAAAGCTGCTCTGAGAAGACAGAAGAGGTTTATTCTTTATTAATAAACTATAAGGTTGTAGATGATCATCACATGATCGTTTTAGGAGCAAGTGGATCCTCCTTCCCTTACTACCCTTCCACGTTTGATTTCTCCAGCCATCAGAAGGCTGTTGATGTGTCAAGTAGTAATGACATGAATGTGTGACATGAAGAGATCACATCTGCTAACAAGGAAAGACACTTTCTAAATTTGGGAGCTAGAGAAAAGATGCTTAACTTGGTAGCTGTAAGCTGTCAGTGCCACTCCTTACTTTCTGATATACATCTCTAGGTTTACAATGCAAACTTGAAGGTATTAATAAAAAAAAATCCTGCTGGTGTCTCATCTTTTGAGAAAGTGTTGTGATCCCAGTGGTAAGAACAGAAAATAATACTTTAGTGACAGCTAATTTTCTACAGTTATATTCAGGAATGCTGGTATATAACCCCTTCCTATTACAGAGGTTTTCTCTCACTTAGTGGAATCAAGAATAAAGCAGTAAGCAACCCTCCTAAACCTTGCTTCAATTCCTAAGGCTGCTCAGGAGCTGCCAAAGGAGGTTCTCCTTATCTGCACAAGCCAGTTTGTAAGACCCTAAAGGCTCTCAAGGCCCAAAGTGTCTTTAGGACATTGATAGGTATCCACTCACTGTGCCCCTGTACATTTAATAGCCTGATGCAAATCCACAGTGCAGAGATGGAAACTAATCCGTGCTGTCCCAGCAACAGGCAAACACAGACTGCCAGGAACAATGTCAGCCAGGGCAGGGGAAGCAGAACTTTGTCTGCAAAGCTCTTGGCTTTGTGACTTTGGAGATCCACAGCTCAGAAACAATAGGGAAGAGAGCTGAGGAAATACAAAGTGCATAGATTAGGATTCTGTCATTGATAGCAAATGCAGCATTCATTTCCACTGCCACCCCATAATTTAACACAGTTTATTTCTTGAGCTTCTCTGATATAGTTCTGATATCTGAACAACAGCCTTCATCAGGGTTTTCTGTTTTGCTTTATTTTGTTTCAGTTTGGGGTTTTTTTGTTTGTTTTTTTCCTCTCTTCTTACTTTCTTGCAAAATGGCAAATAGCTGTTGATTTGCACTAGTTTCTCTGCTTGAACAAACAGGAAAATGAATCCTCAAATAAAAAGCCTTTTTTGTTTTCTTAATTACTTCTCTAGATGATGAACCTTTGACAAGGTTGATGGGATGAAAAAAAATTGGAGAGGAAGAGAATAATTTTGATTGAAAGTCACTTCTGGAGCTCACATAGTCCAACCTCCTGCTCAGAGTATGTCCACCTATAAGATGTCCTGAGCCATGTCTAGGTGGGCTCTAAATATCTCCAAGGATGGAGATTCCAGAGCATTTCTAGGGAATTGCTTCCAGTGTTAGACCACACTCATAGTTTTTCCATTTTCTCTGCTCTTTCTATGACACCTGCAGATTGTGATGAGATCTTCCCTTTACCTCCTCTTCTCCAAGACAAACAAACCCAGTTCTCTCCTCATAAGATGTGCATCTGCTTGCTGACTACCTGGTGGCCTCTGCTGAACTTGCTTCAGTAAGTCCATGGTTCCTTGGAGCAGGGAGCCCAAGCCCAGACACAGTCCAGGCTCCAGACAGGGTCTCAAGAGCTCGGTAGAGAACAACAATCATTTCCTTGCACCTACTGCCTGCACTCTTGATAATGCAGCACAGGATGTCTTTGGATTACTGTATGTGCAGTGTTTTGCAATTGAAAATTTCTTTCCCATTTAAAGGATCCTTCAAATCAAGGGGGGAAAAAAAACCCAACAACTATGCAAGTCCAAAAGATATTAAAGTTCCAGAGTTCAGGCTTTGGAAATTTCTGTTGTGAAGATTATGTCAGAGTGTCCTCCCAGGAAGGGCTGACAGAAGAAGAAAATATCAGAATATGACAGAACACACTGAACAACACTTTTCACAGCTCACTCCAATCAGCAACCAAGGACACAACCTCAATAAATTCTTAATAAGTTTACCAGTTCTTAAACTACAGACGCTCACAGACCATTAATATCTAGCTTCCAGAATATTGCATCTGCTACTGTATGAACTTCAGAGAGTCAAACAGAATTTCTTTTCTTTTTCTTTTTTTTCAACACAAACAGTAGAAACAAGTATTTCAGGTACTGTCATAAAATCAGAAAAACACAGATTAGTTTAACTGTCAACATTTCAACAACCCAGACTGTGCTTATTTTAATATTTAATTATTTTCTAAAACTACTACAGAGATGCTGCTCCGAAACTGATACCGTCATCTACTTTAAATTACTGCCCTGAGTCTGAACTTAGGATTTCACTTTGTTGCAGTTGCCCAAACAAAAAGACTGTAAGCTCTGTAAATCCTCTCCCCATACAATGAGAAACTGGGGCAAAATAGCAGATCCTCTATCATCCCTGACAGTGTAATGAATGTAATCAAGGGCCTTGAAGATATGGCTTGTGCTTCTCTCCAGAAACATTGCTTATTCCAAGGAGTGACTCACCAAAGAAAATGGGGTGGAAAAGTGACTTTGATCACCCTCAGGATGTTCTCTGTACTTCTTAACCACAGCTCAAGAAACTCTTAATTGTCCACTATCCTCTTATTTTGTTGTTTTTTTTGCTGTGTTTCTCTGAAGCTATTGAGTAATTTTTGCAATTGGATTGCAAAAACTTGTATTATCATCAGATAATAACAATTTGAAAAGAATTGTTGCAGTTCCTGTGGAGTTCATAAAGGTTGTTTATAAGCAAGCACAAACATCCATTCCTTGGCTGTTTCAGTACTTATAGCTGCCTATTACTTGTTCAAGTATTTCTGGTTTGACCTCCTTTTGAGTGGCTTTCCTAATAAACTGCTTTAAAAATGCAGACTCTAACTTGCTAAAGTTAAGCCACATGAAGAAATTAAATTGAAAATAAAGTAGTACTACATTATACTAGAATAAGCCTCTCTCAGCACAGTAAGGTTACCTTCCCTCACAGCAAATCCGGTCAAACTTCACACTGGCCATCTAAAATCAGCTTTGTGCTTTCTATTGCTGACTTAAATCTTGCATTAAAGCCACAAAAACTTTAGTTACAAACAATGTGCAGCACAAGGTGTTACAATGGACTGAGGTCCATGGACAGCAAATCAATGCCAGGAGACAAAACCACTGTAATATTGCAGTTAGCAGTTTTCTAGTTATTGGTTTAGCAGCACTCCTTTGCTGTTTCAGAGAACAGAGCAGAAATAGTGCCCACCTGTCCTTCCCTCCAACTATTATGGCTCATGTTGCAGACGGGGAATGGGAAAGCTCAGTGAGGGAGCGACACACAAAAACCCAAACCATTTTTTATACTGCTGTAAAACCATAAGACAGCATAAAGGCAGTGCAATGCCAGCTAAACTGGTGTAGTTGACAGGTATATGGATTGAAAATATGCTGGCAATTAGGAGCCTTGGCTAAAAAAAAGCAAACATACACAACTTTCAAAATGATGCTACCACTGCCTACACATTTCAGCCAGCTCAGAGCTCTGGCATCAGTGCACAGCTGGCAAGGAAGGAGGCCTGTCCTGGAAAGGGATCCAGTGTGGTTTCTCTCCAGCCTAACAATCCCAGTTCTCAGTACTAACAGGGAATAAATACCTTTTGCTTCAAGGAGCTGATCTTGAGCAGGAGGTCCAAAGGAAAGGATTAGGAACTCTTATAACAAAGGCAGCATGGATGAACATTAGTTCTTCTCTGGTACCAAAGGAGCTTTCATGGGAAAGGTGCTCTACATGGGTAAAGCACTCAGGAATCACCTGCTGTCTCCTGCTGTTCCTGCTGGATCTGTCCTATGGAGTGGGAGCCCTGGCCTGGCACAGGCTCTAACCTTCCTACAGCTGTCTGATCCCATGCAGAAACCTGGGGAACTGCTGTTTCATGCTGTCCCGAGCATCTGCACATAGAGGTTCTGATGTACAAAATTAAAAGATATCTTCAAGAATTCTCACATTTTCCTGTTTTTTGAAATAGGCAGGAAGCAAAGAGACTGAGTGGGGTTTGGAGTCTTCCGAGGGCAGGAAAGCAGGAGATTCAGTCAGAACACGGGGGCACAGTGTACACTGCAAGGTTGAAGTTCTATTTCCTCCTCCAATTTGTCAAACAGAATGTTATAAAGAGTTACAGAATCAAGAAATGTCAGACAAATACAGAAAAGCTTTGAAACCTTTTGTGATAAAGCAAAATTAACAAGTATACTTACAACAGCTGCATGCACAACTGTGTTTCCAAGGCAACAACTCACAATTCTTACAGCTACAAAAAAATCCTTTGCACCGCAGGGGATTTGTGAAATTAGGGACACTCCAGCTAAAATAGAATATAGAAAAACAGACCAAAGCAGGGAAGCAGCAGGAACTCCAAAATTATGAAACTCACACTGCTTTTAACAGTGGCTGCCTGGGCACACCCTGGTGATGGTTTGGTGGAGCCCTGGCCTCTGGGTCTGTCCCACTGACTTCCCTTTGTCTCCCAGGCCCCACTCACCAGTGCCACAGGAAAACAACTATTAGCCTAAAAGTGGCAGAGCAATTACTGCCACTCTTTTCTTGCAGGGTAACAGCACAACCCTGCCCATGTTATTGCTGGCCTAAGAGAGTGTCCAGCCTATGAGCAAACCAGTGCATGGGAATAAACTCATCCTTAGGAATCATTTCATGGGAAGAAAGCAGAAAGCTCAATGCTTTCCTTTTAATATTACGGTTGTGCATGTGTGACAATTAAACTGTAAACTTTAAGATTTAATAAGCAACTTTTGTATGAACTCACAAATATATTAAGCTCCTCAGAAACAACTTGAAGGTTCACAGGCATTTGTGAGCAGTACCTCTTATCATCACACTGGACTGCGTGTCCTGGAACTGAATATGTGCACACACAAATTAAAGAGATAAAAGTAAACTTAAGGAGTTAAAAATACATAATTACACACCAAGTATGGGCGCTTGGTAAGAATTGCTAATTTAAAAAGCTCACAGGCATACATTTTTCCTCCAAAGCATTTGAATTTCCACTGTGAGGATTAGGAAGGTGCAAAATCAAGTTATGGAATTGAACAGGTATTTTATTACTAGCACTGGTAATTGGTTCACAGATAAAAGTATCCTGGGCAGGTAAACAGGCACTGAAGAGCTTTACACATGGGTAAACAGGAGTCTCCTCTGTTCCAGTTGTGTAAGTGCAGGGCAATAGGACTGAAATCAATAGCTATTTTGCATTTAAGGAGAAACAGAAGTAAACCTTTGTTCAAGGCTTCTGCACAACCATGGGTCTGCTTCTCTGCCAATGGATCAGCTCTGCCTTCAGTCTCCTCACAGGATCATTAAGGTTAGAAAAGCCCCCTAAGATCAAGCCCGACTGTTAACCCAGCACTGCCACGTTCCCCACTAAACCATGTTCCCAAATGCTACATCTCCAGGTTTGCTGAACACTTCCAGGGATGGCGATCCCATCACTTCCCTGGGCAGCCTGTTGCGATGCTTGATCACCCTTCCAGTGAAGAACTCTTTCCTAATATGTAATCTTAACCTCCCTTGGCCTAAGTTGAAGACAATTCTTCTCATCCTGTCACTTGTTACCTGGGAGAAGACCAACCCCCAACCTTGCTACAACATCCTTCAATTCTTTTCCTCTAAGTTCAGGACACCAGCCTTCTCATGCCTTACTGATAAATGCAAAGCTTTGATCTGCACGATTTGCACTTTTTTTGCACATAAATTCTAACACTCCCTCCCCTTCACACCACTGCTTCCCATGGTTCAACATTGCTCAGGACACACAAACAGTGTGAGGTGATCAGGGAGCACATTTCTACTTTTTTAGTGACATTTCCTATAGAGGTGCTGATACAAGAACAAGTGACAGACTGTACATCCCGATCCTACTTCCTTCTTTCATCAAATGACTATAAATAAGAGATGACTACAAACATCTCTACAGTCATACCCGGGGAATTTCTAGATCAAGGTCATTGTTTCTTCTCTTTGTGTAAAACCAGATTTTGATTGGGAGGGAACACTACAAGGATGGCTTTAGATGGACTAATGTGAGCTGTGATCTCTTCCATACCTTTTCTTTGTTCACATCCATTTTCATTTTAACAGAGATATCTGAGCCACAAGGACTGATTCATGATTTCAGGAATCATGACAGTGGCAGAACTCAGGCCAGTGCTTCCTGCCTGCTCCAGCATTTGTATTTTGATGGTTAAAAGCCTTCAGGGCTACATTCACCTCTGTATATACTATATAGACTTACTCTAGAGCAAAGGCAAGACAGCAGGACAATGTACATATGCTCTGCTGAAAAGAGTTAATTGTCATGAGTTAATGAAGTGACTAGTGAGTTTTATTGCTCTGTGAAGTATTAATCATTCATTTCTATTAAAATATTGAAGATATCACATACTACATCATAACCCCTACACATTCAGAGAAGCCTATGAAAAGAAATATGAATATAGACTTAATGGAATGTGTGAGTTTTTCACAGTCTTCAATGTACCATTTTCTTGTATGTTCATTAAAAATCAGACTGAGTTGTGGTTTGCAGGTTGAGTTTGGTGTCCAGCCCTCAGTCTGCCCTCATCCCCAAACACACTTGGATCAGTGCTGCTACATTTCCACACAACCCAGAGCTCAGTCTGGTCATAATATACCTAAAGAAAAAGCTCTTACGGTCCCAGTGGCAGAGGGCTTGGACCCATTCTTTCCAAGAGATGTCACCATTTAAGACCAATGGACTGTGAAGCCCCACGTACCCCAGTGAGAGCAGATTTTGCCTTTTCTGATGAAGGTGTTTTTAGCAGCTCAACACAAGGAGAAATATCAATAGGTTCTTGGAGAATCAAAGCAACCTGTATATAACAATGCTCTTTGATGATATAGCCAATTGCTCTCTGCTTTCTAAAATGCTTCTGTGTCTCCTATAGATTTTCCATACATTATTTTTCAGCCACTTCTACTAGGCAATGTAAAGCTTTCTTAGCACTGCAGTCAATAGATGGAAATATAAAAGTCTTTATTTACACTACCAGACAGGGGCTCTAATGCAGTCCTTGTAGAGCAATACATCACAGGTCTGTGGCTTTCTTTAGGGTTTATTCCCTCCCTGACAGAACTACAAACACAACTAAATCAAACCAAACACCTGGAGACCATCCAGTCATATTTCCCCATCCTAAATGAGTAGTTGTCTCTCTACCTGTCATATACCTGGTTGTACAACAGTGAGGAACAGTTTCAAAGTATTAGGGAGAAAGTGAAACCAGTCACTGGCCTATCCCCCCATTTGTGTAACACAATAATTTGTGCTGACGTTTGTTCTTTTGCATTTACAAAGAAGAAAAGAAAGAACACACTTTTAACTCCCCGTTAAATGAAAGGAACCCAACTTTGCCTAAATAACTAAATATAAGTAACAGTAAATACTTGCAAAAAATTTAGGATGAAATAGCCCTAAGCCTTTGCAGCAATATCTGAACAGATTGAACCAGATTAGATGCTAAATCATTTTCACAATTCAGATACTTGATATTTTATCTGTTTAATAGGTTCCCCATTTCTTTTCTCTTCACAACTGCAACAGCAATTACAAGTGCAATGAATATTGATACGACATAAAAACAAGCCATTTTTTCCTCACAATGCTTTTATATATGTAATAGATATTTAGACACTACCAGTGTTGTGAATAACACATTTCACCAACACAAATGATAAGACTGTGGACAAGAGGCAGCTAAAATGTCAAGCATAAATTCTCAGAAACAAGGACAAACTCCTAGGATAAAAAAGACAGACACACATGAAAAAGAGAGAAATATTACAGAAAGAATAAGATAAAAATTTGTTCTTTCAGCATCTGAAAACAAACTACTCCATAGCTACTCAGGTACCTGATTCTTTAGGAAAAAAAAATCAGACATACCCACAAGTGTCAAACACATGTGAGATCTTTTACAGACACAGGGACACTGCAATATTTTCAGACACACATCAGCTCTCAAGGCAGTTCTCATCTGAAGCTTGCAAGGAGGACTTACACCACAAGGACTGTGAGCCTTTGCTTTTTCATGCAGTACACTAATGCACAACCTATTCGTGTGTAGCTTTTCTTAATTTCTCCTAATAATTAGTGTTCTGAGATACATTAGGGATGAAATCAGTTGGGACGTTTGATTTATGTATGTTGTTTCAGGGTAATTAATACAGTCTAGCAGGTACACACTGTAAAATAAAAAAAAAGAAGGGAATATTAAAAATAAGGAGAAATTTTGGTGAGTTTCATGAACATAAAATGCCCCTTAGCATTTAAGAAAAACTGAGTATCTTCTCAATTTCAATTCATGTCAAACAGTAATTTCACCTCCCCAGCAGAATTCCAAATTTTGATGCATGCTTTTATATAGAATATTTACAACTTGCACAATTTTCCAGACCAATTTACCAGGGAAATACACCTTAAAATACAATGTAGCTTAATTCAACCTTCTCATTACTGCTGATAAGTCATACACACTTATTTACTTTGATTGGACATGACAGCAGAAAACAAAAGCCTGAGTGCTGAGCTGCACTACCACTCCTCTGCAAATTAAATGTGGTTTGTTTTTCTATATGTTGAAAATGTACCTAGTTATTTCTAAAGATGTGATGGTGATTTTATAGAAAAAAACATTTAAGTCATCAGAAAAATATCAAAACAAGAAGAGAGAAAAGTATCCGATAAAGGAGACAGAGGCGTGAATTTATATACACTCACTCAACAGTAACAAACAAAAAATGTGCTTTAATAGAACAACCAACACTTACATGAAAATCAGAGAAGTCTTCTAATGGAAACAAGGAAAAACATGGAATTTTTTCTCATTGTCTCGTTCTTGTTGAGAAAGAATTTGGCTTTGACCATAAAGAAATGGTTGCTATCAGACATGCAGGGTTAAACTTAGAGAATAAATGTCCTTTGCAAAGCTTTATCATAAGGTGCATTCATCAGAAGTTGTGGGGTTTTTAAAAATCAAAATCACAGCTCTTAAAGCAGACAAGCACATGGGTAATATCTGTACAACTTAAGAGCCATTAACCTTACAACTGTATCATTTGTCAAATGTGGAGGAGGATCAACTCCTCTTCCAGAAGTAGCATAATGATGTTACCAGATTTACAGTGTTAAAATAAACACAATGAAAGTAAATAAAATAAAATTAAATTAAAAAAACCTCATTTACAACCTATAGACAACAGAATTTTTATAAGTTGTCTCAAGTGACTGATAGCTTTGAGCACCAGGATCCAACCTGCCAGCATATCTTCTATTCCTGTGACCATGGTCGTCCTCTACTGCTGTGACCTTCCAGCATTGCTTTCATATAATTATATCTCTTAGATAATGATCATTCTAATGGCTGTCATGAGCAAAAAGATAAATTTGCTGTAAGTCTTTGTCTATTTTTCTGAAATTTTGCCAGCATTGCACCTCAAAGTTTTCAATTTTATTCCTGTCAGGAGCACTTCTTTCTCAGGATTCATATTTTTTGGTTACTGCAAAAAAAAAAAATGTGCTTTTTACCAGTTATACCTTGTACACTTCAAGTTTCCTAAATGTTTTTCATGGGAATTTTAAGAGCCCCCTCAACTGATGCATTTAACTGACAAGCAGCACAAACTGGTAAATAGTGTAGAAGAGTTTAGGCTGAATCCTAAACAGTTATATTTAGTGTCTCTACAGTTCAATGACTGTGATGTTTTGCATCTCATTTTCATTAATGAAATATAGATTTTTTGACACATTCACAGAGAGTCCTTATTCTTTGCAATATTTTGTTGCTTCCAAATTGGTGGTGGTGGGAAGATGCTGTTTTATTGTTACAGCTGAAATCTGTTCAAGGATTTGAATGGGAAATCAGTTTTACCATGTAAGGTCTTCCCTTATCCCATTTCACTTCTCCTGCCACACAAAGGAAAGGCTGCAAACTGAACACAATCCTGTCCCATACATTCCCACAAGCCATTCGCTTGCTGTGATGACAGAAATTGTTTTTGTTATCATAAATACATATTTTTTTAGACGTACACCATCAAAGTCTACACACATGGATGAAGTAATAAGAAATAATGTTTCTAAGTAAAGACCAAAGCAATCTCCAGTTGCTCCTGCTATTCCATGTATCTTCCAATAATTTGATAGGGCAATCTCCTGATACATAAATCCACTATCTGTAATGGCTAAAGACAATTTCCTCTCATCAATCTGTTGCAGCTTCTGGCCTATAAATCTTGCCACCTTGTGCAAATTCTGGATTGTCTTGTCTTTGATACTTTGACCAAAAGCTCAATTACTGGCTCCCTGCTGCATTCCCTCTTGTTCTTGAGTGCTGGTGGTTAAATATTCCACATAAATTCCACTTTCTAAAGACACTTTCTGGACTGGGAGTCCATGCCATCCCAGGAATAAAGCCAGTCAGAGCTATTTGCCACTTCCTAAGGGTTGAGAAGTGTCAGAACTACAGCTCAGCTCTGGCTGCCAGTCAGATACAAATGCAATTGCTGAACATGACACTTGTAGCTGGACCCAACAAGACCCATAAGATTTAAATCTCTGAATTTGTGCTAAAAATGCATTTCCATAATCCAGATGGGTTTTTCTGAATACCTAACAAAGTATACATCAGATAGTGTTGTAACATTCATCTTCTAATTGTTTTGCAGACAAGAATAAAAAGTGAAAAAAGCGCTTTAAAACAAAATTCTTGGAAACATACCAAAAACTCCAAAGAAACTGTCATTCATCTGCATCTACAAGGATCAAAAAAGTAGAGCTTCTGAACCTCCTCCAGACACCCAAATGAATCTCACTGGCAATTTCCCTGCATCCTCCACACTGTTCTCTGCAGTTTGACTCTATGTCTGCATTCTGTTCATTATTTTAGTTCTAGTAGTGCCTTGGTCTGTGACTGCTCCACTGTTCAACTCCAAGACTGAGCTTAAATAAATTTATGTTTGTTTTCAAAGAACTATGTCTATACCTTCTGGTTTTTTTGGGAAAAAAAAAAAAAAAACACCAAACCCTCTAACCTTATTAGGGCTCTGAATTACCTTCAGCTGTTTCTCAAAGGAGGCCATCCATATCTTCTTTCATTCAATCCCATTCTAAATTACAGGCAGCAGTGTAATCCACTTCCTAAACATTTCTCTATAATTTGCATCTTTCCATGCAGTTAAAAACATTTTGAGATCTGTCCTTTGAAGTACGTAATTTCAAATTTATGTTCTTTAGAAGCAAAACAATTTTACATCAGCTCCAAAATTGCTTCCAATAGTCTCGTGCAGCACATATTTACCTCCCTTTAGCACTAACCCTGTTCTTCCCACAATCAAATTGATTCTGTATTTTGAGATACAACTTCTCCACCGCTGTTTCCTTTTTTACTCTGTTATTGTCAGTAACGTCCCTGCATAAATAAAATCCTGCCTTGTGCACTGAGATCTGGCAACTCACTGCTAATTGCTGCATTATTAATTGCTAAGTCAACTAGTGGCAACAGGGAATCCAACTGCTACCTCTGGAGGGCCAAAAGGATTGTCAGAGAAGTAGTTTTTTCTATCAGCTGCTCTGCTCTCTCTCTTTCTTTCTGGCAGTGTAGTCTATGTTGTTTTCCTGAAAACATGTAAGCAGCAATAGTTAGAATAAAAGACACCCTCTGGAATGGACTCAGTGTGCTCTAAGAGAAGAATACTCTAATTAGATTATGTCACCAGACTTGCTCAGTAATGACTATGGAAGGCACAGAAGAAGAATGCTACAAGTATAATTATAGTACCTGACAGACCAACAAATTAAGTACTAGATACCTCCAAATTCACTGAGCTTTTCTCTCCCTGTCTTTCTACTGATGCAATATTTAAAGTGCTTCACACAGATTCATGCATGTGCAGCATGACAATTGATTGGCACAAGGTGATTTGTTTTCCTGACTGATGCTGGTATGATCCTCCCTCACAGTCTTTTATTGATCCTTGAAACAAATACCCTCCTGTACTGGTTTCATTAGACAGGCTCTGTCTTGTTAATTACCACTCACTCAAATCTTTTGGTGTTTCATTAAAGTGAACAAATTGAAAGAATTAAATAAACAATCCATGTCAGCTGCCACTGTGCCATTCTCCTTCCTGGACTTTAATTCCCCAGAATGCCAATAAGGAAAGGTTCCCCCACGACCCCTCCCCTTTCTTTTTTTTAGTATTTCTGACATCAAGTCACAACAAAGTGGTGCAATGCACCATAAGAATTGACTAAATCAAGTTGGAAAATAGTCTGAAAGACTTGGCTGACTACATCCCAAATCCTTTTGGACTTTAGGGAGGGCTCTTCTACCTCACTGCTGATACATACAGTTTCAGTGGCTTCTCTGCCACGGATCAAGAGGAGTTGTTTTCCTCTATTCTCAAGAGAGAGACCAAAGGACTAAACAGCAGAAATAATTTGTATGGAGATTTCCAAAATGAGTCATATTAAAATGCTCTGATAAAAACATTTGAAAATTGGTTTTGCAGGGAAAAAAAATTACTTTTGTTCCTTTACAAAGAAAATAAGCATTTTTTCCTCCTGATAGGTGAAATCTGGAAAAAAAAAAAAAAAAGAAAAAGTAAAAAAAATTACTTATTTCCTTCACTGGGTATAATTGATTTTGGAAGGCTGTAGAAGACTAGACATTGGAATTAGAGAGCATTCCCTATAGTCAGGAATACCTAATAAAAGCTGAAGATTCAAGATGATTAAGAATAGCCAGGACACTTTTTATTAATGAATCCTCTACTCTGTGTGTTCTCAGCCTCTTGGAAACATCTACATCTCCCTAAGCAAATTTAGCAGCTTTATCAGTATTAAGGTAATGATTCCCACACCCCTTTCCATTACACGGTCATCCAGTCACAGATTTCCCTACGAACTGTTGTGAGCCACTGGAACAATGGGAAACAGAAGAATTCAGAGGAAGCTGCTATTTTTCACAACTTTCCCAAACCCAGAAACATCTGAAAATAATTCAGCTGCTACTTAAGTACCTTTATTCCTGTTCACTTCTTTACTACCTTGTCTTCCCCAGGACACAACTTTTGCTAAAGAAACGCCCAGACCCTCGAGAGCTAAACTGCAAGAAATAATAGACCAGTAGGAGATCTGGCCAAAAGTGCACTTTCTTTTTGCAAGATAACCACACTCAAAGTCATATTTACACTAAAGAAAGTGAGAGACTGTAATCTTAAAATGGAAAGCAGACAGATTTTTGACACCTTGAACCTGTGTTTTTGGGTTTGGGGGCTTGGGGAGAGGCACTATTTCTCAGCAAACATCTGTTGATTTTCGGAAGGATAAGGCACAAACCCAAGAATCACTCTGATGAGCACCACTATGAGTTGAACACTGCAAGAATTAACAGCAGTATTAACACACATTTAAATGAACTGGAGACCAAAAGAGCACAGCCACAGAATGAGGTTGAAAATACTGATTTGTCACCTTCCCTTCCTCCTCTATCCCCCTTTCACTCCCCTTTCTCTCCAGTTTTCTATCTTCTACTCATCTTTATCTGAAAGGGACCTATCAGCTATTATGTGGCTGACTGGTAGTGATGAGACTGCCAAAATGTGACAGCCTTATCTGCAGCACAGCCCTGCAAATTGCCAACCATTGATCCAGCAGCCTGTGCCAGCTGATCAGTGCAAAGCTGTTTTGATTTCTTTTCTTCTGGGAAAGAAATGAACTTCTCTGCCAGCAGCCACTATCCTGCCAGTGCTATTCCCCAGCCAAGCAAAGGACTCGAAAATTAGAATGTAGTTAGATGAGTTAACATGACATCCCTTTTTCCTCACATGATTTTTGCTGTATTATGGAATAATAAAGCACTCTGAAATGTGAGGAAAAACAATACAATTGATTATAATAATTTCTCTTCAGGCTTTATGTACATAAATGTCTTCCAGGTACATAGTTGAGCACTGCCAGATCCCTATAAACTTGTATCACAGGTGCTTTTCAAAGCAGTCTTCCTCTGTTATTACAACCAAATTTCACAACTGAAGAAATTTCAGCTAGTTATGTCCCACTGTGAGAAGGAATAATATTTTACTTAGCATCTTCTCCCCAAATAATGCCCTTGTGGGATCATTTGGAAATATCTATTTATTTATCTCTTGAAAAGAAAAGAGAAAAAACTGAATTTTAAACAGGTAATCTCATAGTTCTGGTTTTACACCTACATTCTGTAGCTTATGTACAGTCATTCTCAGTCTATAACAGCTTTACAGAAATAAAGAACATGTGTATGCTTCAACAAAGAGAACAGTTTAGATGTAACAAAGGAAGATTTAGAATATCATTTTCTTGGCTAATTTATTCAAAACTATGCATTTCCTAATTTCTCTCTTCTTAACTATTGAATGTAAATATTCTCTCCGTGGGCAGTGGTCTTTTTATTGAAATTAATCAGTGAGTTTGCTGAATGAAATGATAGCACAAAGACTGGCAAAGAGGAACTTGTTGACATTGGAATCGGAAGAGAATTATGATTGACAAAATATAGTGTCAGTCTGAAAGTTAAGACTCCTGCTTTAATACACAGCAGAATTAAGTGGAAAAAATAAAATTCAGATTACTTTGTCTTTACAGCAGATCTCTTATCTAAACTGAAAGGTTAAGTTTTCTTATTTCTTTTCCTGAAGCATTTCTCTTTCATCCTTCAGAAGTTTCTCATTTTATATAATTTCCTTTTCTAAGTATTTCTCAGCTTAGTTAAACTTCCTGCAGAGGTGTGCTTTTATGTGCTTTGGTTTTACCTCTGCAGACACTTTCAGATCATTTTCTATTTCACTCTGAATTCCTGAAATATTTTCTGGAACATTTGATGGACTTTATTTAATGGACTGCATTTTATTAAGCCAGAATATTTGTCAACCTACAACCTTAATGAGCAGGGTGCTCATTAAGCCCTTTCTCTCTTCAAAAATCAGGGCTGAATGCATCAGGAAAACCCACCCTTTCTTTCCAATTGCAAAAGATTTGTTGCCACTTCACCGAAAATGAAACACTTCACGTTGATGGACATCTTCTGGCTCCAGGCAAGGCTAAATCTGTGTAGCCAGCTCCAAAATGTAACATCAGAAAGGAACTCACACCTCTCATTACATCAGAGAAAGATGTAAAATATGCATCATGGCAGCTGAACTCCTCCGAGGAAACAGGGTTTGTCACACTTTATAACACTTCCCTCTGTCTGCTGCGGTGCCTTTGCTGAGCTCTGGTGTGTGGATAAATCAAAGGGGACACAGGCAGCCAGCAGCCCATGGGCTACCATTCAGGAACTACAGAACAGCAAATACAAAGTCCATGGCAGTCCTGAAGGCTATTAAACTGCTTTTTGTCTGGACTCCTCTATGCAGATTGGCAATGGGAATGAGATCTCATTCCTGTCTTTTGGCAATAACGTATTTAGCATTACTGCAACACTGTTTTTAAATCCTCTTTTAGATGTTACTCATACCTCCCCTCCCCCTTGGAGTCTGAAATCTTCTTTATACCTGGAAAAACACACCAAAAATACCAGGATGCTGTACCAATAAAAACCACTAGAAGAATGCAAAACCATGCAGAAAAAGAATGAATTACTGAGAGATTAGTGCACTAATTAGCAAACATAAGCTAATTCATCCTGGTAACACATGAAGGAAATAACTCCACTTCCCTCCAGTTCCCTTCAGTAAGAAGTGCAGATTGTAAAATCTGCTGCACTTGTAGGAGTTATATTCCATATTCTGCTTGAATGCTCGATGGAAAAAACATCATCCACATCTAAATAAAGCACTTACGAAGGACTTAACTGAAAGCACATGAGTAGCTGAAATTAGAGTATCTAGTTAACTAAACTTCAATGGACTTTAAGTGCTAACTTAGATTAACATAATTTTACTAATTTCTCATCTTGGTATCTCCTTCTGGATATTGGAGGAGCATCAGTTTAGAGTTCCATGGGAATATGAAGTTTGGAATCATTGCAACACTTTTAATTTCTCATTAGGACTTTATTGGCTGACTGCAGATGTGATGGGGTTTAACTGCAGCCTAAGCTTGAGGGTTCCTCAATCACAGTAAATTACAATTACAACACTTTTCTTCTACTTTCTTTCCACTACTTCTTGCACTCATTTCAATCATGTAAAAAAATTTTAGCCATCCACAGAACTCTTTCCAAAATAAAAAGCCACTGACCAACCAGAAGCAATCTGCCAAAGGAAAAACTGAGAGCCAGTGGTGGAAACAGAGAAGAGCAGCAGAATCCAAGCCACCACTTCACAAGCTGAAGGTCTAACAGCCTATTGACAAAAGCAGGCAATCCCAACTAGCAGCAAATTACACAAACAGATAAATGTGTAGTTGGGACTTCAAGACTGTGATCACCTACTCCCTACATAAAAAATTACCAGTGTTGAAAGCCTGGGCCAGGAAATTTAAAAAATCATCCATCACATATACCATCCTGTGCTTTTCATTTCATCTGGAAAGCCCTGCAAAACCTTATTATACCAATTATTTAACAAAACAATAGGACAATTAGAAAAATAAATTAAAATAATGGTAAGTGAGTTTCAGACATGAGTGAGAATATCATCAATCCATGACTTCAACACAAAGAAGTAGAAAAATTATTCACTTCGTATAACTTTTAATGATCTTATACTTCAGGAAAAAAATTAGTGAGACAGACTAGAAAGAAAAGAGTTGGAAGAATAGTGCTGTGCAATGGCAGCACGACCTGCTGCTTGTTTCAGTATCACTTCTGTGATCTCATCAAAGCCTAACAACTCTCATTTTTCATACTGCTTTGTAGGATCTAAGTTTTTGCTGCTTCCGTGTCCTTGTAACCTTTATACTCATCCCAGCGACTAGTGAGGGATGAAGTCATCCACAAACTAACAGATCACCACACCACCACACTATTTGATGTCCAGAATGCTTGACAACAACAGGAATGAGATTATTCTCCCACTATCATATCCAGAGTCCTGAAACCTGATTCTGTCTGGAGCCTTGATCCCAAGCCAGTTCTGTAGCCAGGAAGGCAGCAGTCATTAATTAACCAGCATGAGCTAAGATGTCTACTGCTATTACAGGACCAGAATAACCAAAAGTAGAGAAATAATATTTAAGTCACCTTATTTGCATGTGAGCAGAAACAACACTGCTTCTCCAAAGTTTTCACATTCTATCCCGTTTTAAGAAAATATGTGATATGAACTACCCATAACTCCACAGGTCCTTCTTTACCCACATCTTGGGTGTAAAGAAAGGAGAAGCTGATTCCTACCTTGTTTTTATTACCTTGGGGTCTGCAACCCAAGTAACTTTGTCGTTTCCTGCTTCTGCCATGCCTGTTTCCCTCTCCAGGATTAAACACAGACACACTCACTCTGAACACATACACCTCCACAAATATACACACAAATACACAGAAGCCTTGTGGTTTTGTGAATTCAATCACAAAAGTGACATTATGATGATAAGATTTTAATTAGTTTGACACTGGCATGTCTTTCTCTTTACTCTCATCACATCCATGAGCTCCTGCTGAAGCTCTGGGAGCACAGATAGCTGTCGAGGCTCTCCAGTGGGCTCCCAGCACAGCCCAGGGAAAGAACAGAGCTGCTCTCTGGTACAAGTTTCTGTGAACAGGACAAGGAAGATAAGTGTGCTGGGGTCATGAGCCTGGACTTATCCTGAAAGATCCCCTGAATCCTTCATGCTATGGATGAGCCAGGAGGGGGATTGGAGCAGCTGAAAGCAGCACAGGTTCTGTATGGGAAAGTTGGCCTGAGAGCTACACTGCTCACAGTGTAGCACTGTGCAGCTGCGAAAAATGGGGGTTTATCTGTCCTTTTACAGGCTTGTAGGAAGAAGGTGAATTGTTACAGGGATCTGACCTCTGCTGGCTGCTGGCCATTCCTAACCCTCCTTACCCACTGAAGCACAAAGCTGCCAAAGTGCCCTGGTCTGAGGGGCAATGGCAGAGCCACCCCCTTGCACAGGGTTCTTCTAAGCCATTTTTCCCCTGACTGAAAAGCTGTGAAGCTTTTCACATTTCCGAAGGATGAATGCACTGTCTGTGCCTAAAACACTCATGGAGTTGTCTAGGCTGAGAAAGGTCTATTTAAGATATACATTTAATTATCACCCATTCTCATGGATGTCATTTTTAAAGAAAGTTGAATCTCTGATTTTTCAAGCTTTTCTTCCCCTTGAAGGGCTGCTGCATCCCCACTTCAGTTGTTCAGTTGATGGGGATTATTTCTACCAGCTTTTTTTGCATGTACAACCTCCCATCAAGAGCCAGGAACTTCTGTGCTGATCTACTAATATCACATGGCAGCTTTCATTGTGTTCATCTACATTTTTTCATTAACTCCTATCATAAAACGATGCAATTTTTCAGCATTGCCTACTAATTAGTTTACACCCTGAAGCAGGAGGATTAAGAATCTTAGTAAACAATATCTTATGTAATTAATAATTTTATTTACATGCTGTAAATACTAATCTTTGCCAAATCTAAGCTCTTTAATTGATGAGGTTATGTTGTGTTAAATGTCACACTGCCTCACGCAGTTTTCATTCTTCCTCCCTTCAGATATTTGAGATATGAACAAAATGAGAAATGAGCCAGAGCCACTTTTGTAAGACAAAAACCCTACATACACCACTTCTGTCCAGCTCCCTGAGAACAGAATTCAACCTGGACAAGCCACAGCGTTGACACTGCAAGCGTGGATTCCAAGCTGGCTGGGGTTTGTGTGGTATCTGTGGCAAAGCTGGATCATCTTAAACAAGAAGGAGTTTAGCCACTGGTAGTAGCAGACTGGTACAGAAATGTTTAGCCATGAACCAAACAGCACCTGATAAAACAACAACCACTGACCTTTCCCACAGCAAAATCTTGTAAATCAGTCTTTTGTCAAGGAGGAACAACACTGCACAACACACAGTCAAAAACACACATTGAATTTTCATCTCGATTGCCACCTATTTGTTAGAGCTGTGCAAAATCTGCAATTATACCCTCTACCATTTATTTGTATACAATGTCCTGGATCAATCTATTGTTTAAATAACACTCACCTCCAGACTTTTCTCTGTATTAGACATTTTTCAAATGTTGATGTAGGGAGAGAAAAGGCAAGAAATACACAGGGTTTGACTCAGCTCAGGGGAAATGTGACGTGTATCAATAATGGGAAGGTAAATTAATCTTAAAATTACCAATGGGTTTGACAGTATAATATACACCTAAGCTTTATTTCCATCTTTTCTGTTGCAATGTATTGAACTTTCAGTGTTTCTACTTACACTTACCCGTGTGGTTGCATCTGTTCCCCTCCCAAGTAAACTACAATGATTCCCTTTTAGCCAGAAAATTTCTGCAAGAGGCATGTTTGTTCATTTCCCTGAACAATCCCAAGAGATTTATGCATGATAGAAAATGTTCCTTTTTAAGAGACCAACATCAAGCACTTCCACCAGTAATATCATCTTGGCTGTAACTCAGAATGACATTTATAATAAATATCCAAATACCTCAGATATTAAAGGGTAAAACCCTATTGAGGTGAACCCTGAAGCAGGGTAGGGCTCATAAATGAGAAGGTACTGTCACAGTTTCTTAACACCAACAGATGGCAGAGAAAGAAGGTTGGAGCATGGGTGAAGAACATCTTTAAAATTAGAAGTACAAGAACCAGAACCACAGAATACATACAAGTATATTCTGTATCCAAAGCAAGCTGCCTCCTTGTATACCCATTAATATTTCAGAAATACACAATTCAAAACAGATATGAAGCCAGACAATTAAGAAAAAATAATCTAGTTCTATTATTAAATATATTCCAGAGAGAAACAGCACTTTGCGTTTTAGCAACTACATTTGCCTTGATACTTAATGGTTTCATAAGTTACCATTAAATAATGGTAATTATTTGCCATAGCAACTATAACAATATGTAATTTATATGTAGTTTTGGGCTGTAGCAATAGGTCCATTTCATTAAGTATCACAGCTAACGTACAATGAAAATATCTGCACTTTCAATCAAACAAAGGAATGTGTTTGACAACAGGGAGAGATGGCTATTTGTTCTCATTTTCTAAAAACACTTAATCATCTGTTTTTGTCCAAATCAGAGTGTATTTCTGTTATTGATTATATTAAAGCAGATCAACGCATTTAGTCCATCAGGGAAATACAAAATCAGTAATTTAGATGGTTGCCATTTAGCTTAAAAACAACAAAACCTCCAAATGGTCTATAGAGAAATATTTAAAGGCACATGGTTTAAAAAAGAACTTCAGGGTTTTTTAGCACTGTCCATTAGCATGTAGAAAAACTTAGATTAATCCACTAATTTCACCACTATTTGAAAAATTAGTAAAAAAGTAGAAAACAAAAAACCACACTTGGAAAATAAAACAAGAGTCCTGACACTTCACTCAGATCTCTTCCACTTAGCTTCATATATGTCTGATTTTTCTCCCTGCTCCCCAGAAGCCTCTTAAGAAGAAGGAAATCTATATTATGATAAATGGACCGGAAAACCTGATCCAGACATTTTCAGGTGTTTTTTTCCTACAGTTACACAAATCTGATCCTGTCACTGCTGGGGGGAGGGATGGAGGGGTACAGAGAGCTGCCACTGTGGGGCCAGAGCACATCATCCACATGGAGCACTGCACACCTGAGAGCATCACAAGAATTCCTTCGTGGGAAATGAACAAAAAGAGTGGGAGACATTAAAAAGACTTTAGAAGAGGAAATGAAATTAAAAGGAAACAAAGGATTAAAGGAAGATAAAGGAATGGGAGAAGGCAGGTAAATTTGATGGCAATGAACAAACAGGTGGGACAAAAGGAAAAAACAGCAGTCGAAGCTTGGAGATAAACCCGGGAAGAGAGACAGCAGAGTCCTTAGTCCATTTCCTGGACTGACAGCAAGAAGTGAATCAGCAACTCAAGGACAACAAGGTGCAACAGATTTATTAAGTGTCTGTGATGAATTACTCTAGCTCTCCATAAATTGCTCCATGGTGCCACTGAGGATGTAGCTTTCTATACTCACAAGCTGTGGTAGAGTGTTTTCAATGAAAACCAAACCAAAAAACAAACAAAACAAACCCAAACAAACCCAAACTAAACTGAAAAAGAAACTCATCAGAAGACTGGAAAACAACTTCAAAGTACTTGTACAAATTCAAATTGAAGTATGAGGTGAATTCCAGAACCTACAAAGTTATGCTCTCCTTTACACATCCAATATAAATCTGTTAATAAACCTGCACAAAAAAAAAATCTGCTGTGTATACTCTACTTTTCCAGCTACATGTGAACACAGTCCTTTTCAGTCCAAGAAAACTTGCTGCCATCCAAGAAATGGCTGGGCATTGCATTACTTCAGAACAATTACTGTGTTTCACTGGATGGCTTCAGTCACTCATCAGCTGGAACCCTTTTAGCCTGATTTTGATAAAAGCTGCCTTTGATCTGCAAAACACAACTAGCCAAGCTATTAAGGCTATCTGACACAGAACACAAATCAAATGATGAGTTATCAAACAGGTCTCAAAAATCTCCTCAAAAATGAGCATATTTATTAATGCCTTCCACTGCACTCCTAACAGTTTTATTTTTGCATATCAATAGTTAACAAGCATTAATAGCAGCAGCATTTTCTGAAGTCATTAGATCAATCTGAAAGGAAACGTCTTCCTAAAGAATCATACATTTCCACTAGACATTGTGGTGTAATGGAGTTAAATTATTTAAATGTAATTACAAATCCAAGCAAGGCACTGAAGCCGTGTACCAATATTACAAACTGACGTGGCAACAATATATAATGCAGTTCTACCAGGCGTGCTGTGAATGCTAACAAGTACTTTTTGTGTCTACAGAGGAGATTTTAAAGTATTTGGGCCCAGAGAGTTTTCATCTTTTTGACTCCCTTTTGTGATACTTCAACACGTCTCTTGCACAACCCCAGCTACAGTGTGCCAACTAGATGACCAGGTTTGATTTAGAGAAAAGAACCACAAGAACCACAACAACAGAAACACCAGAAAGAACAAAACCAACAGCAAAAACTACTGCAGGGAGGGTGGGTGACAGCTGACTGACAGAGAATCACAGACACACTTTTACACTCCCCAACTTGGAAATAAGTAAATTATATTTTCCATACAAAAGCGCTAGGGTGACACAGAGCAATTGCTTGCCAAGTGAAACCATAATCCCAATACATCCATTTGACTTCAAATCTATGTTATTGTATCCCCTTAAGAACATTTTTCCTTTCAGTACATGGGTTAGGACAGGAAAAGCAGGTTGACAAACATTTGAAGGATAGTCAGTAAAAAAAGAGAATAAAAAAGCAAAGAAAAACCAGCAGGCTGAATTCTAGCAGTTATCAGCTAGTAAGTCAAACTCTGGAGTTTGACTTGAGGGTAAGTAGTAAAAGGCAAGAAACAGGCTATAATAAAGATGAACAGATAATAGACAACACAGACTAAATAATAAGTACTTAGGGTCTCCTGCCTGTATTGTAATCGACTTTCCCCTTGTGCTGAGTCTGAGTGATCAAATCAAAGGCCACACAGACATTGGGACATCATTTTACTGCAGCCAAACTGTTTTAATGTCTCTCTCTCCAACTCCCTATTCAGGAGAAGCATTAGGACCCACTGCAGTAAGACCAGCTGGGAGTCCAGGCTTTCTTTTTGGTATTTTCATTTGGCTTTTGGGCCCCCAAAGAAATCTTTGAAAAATAGTGCCTCCATTTCCTCTAGGTTACTCCTGTGCTAAAAAGGCTTCCAAATGCTCAAAATCTCAATTTTTAATTCATAACACCTCCTATTTAATATTTTCCTTAGATCTCTGCTGCTAGAGGGATGTGATTACATGACACTTGGAGATTTAAGAGATTGCAAAAGGATTTAGGATATGAATCTTAATCAAATCTGTAAAGCAAATGCAGAAAAATCTTCCTAAAATATTCAATGCAAATGTTATGATTTTCAATCCAATCTCATGATCCCCAAACAAATGAAACTGGAAATGTTGGATAAGAAGTTCCTAACTTGGGGGAGGAAAAAAAAAAAAGGTAGATAGAATTTATGCACTTATTTTTTAAAGATTTCTGACATCACCAAATGGAAGGTACTTTATACAGCACATAGCACAGTGATAACTAAGAGTTCCAAGAGAAATGTCTGAAAAGGGATCTATCCCATCATCCCAAAGAAGAAACAAAACAAAACAAAACCCTGTCTTTTTTTCTTTTCTGGTTTTACGGGACCATATACTTCTTGAAGGATAGTTAGCTGTGATTGTCCTTATCCAAATCAAGAAGTAAGTCGTCCAGAAATGTCTCCCAGAACATTTTCTGAGAGTGCCCACAGAGAAGCAGTTCCTGCCACTGAGCTGCTGGTCAGGTCCTTCCTTTTCCCTGCAACACCCTCGTGCCCTGGTTCAGTCCAGACCCAGCACTAGCCAGCAGCCACTCTCCTTCCCCAGGTGCTCCTGGCAGCAGGACTCAGTCCAAGGACCTTTCTTCATGTTGTTTTATAGGTTCATAGGTTCCCAGCTCATGGAATAGTCAAAATGAAGCTGGAAAGCAAAGCCCTCCCCTCATCAGGATATGCTGGTTTGATGCCTTCTCTTTCCCAAGCCAGCAGATGTCATTGTCTCCTAATCTTCTTTTTCTTATCAGGAGTGATGCATTTAACTCGAAGGCTCTCATTCATAAGCAGGGAGAGTTACAAGCCATCCAGACAAATTTATCTTAGCTAGAAATGAGGGAAATTGGCTGATTTGCCACTTCAGCTCTTTCCAGAGGATTCCAGCACGTCTAGGAAGTCTGAGCTCACACAGGCAGCTCTGCAGGGTCTCTACCTGCACACACCACAATGCTAAAGCTCTGTTTATTTGATTATCATTCTGTGCCTTCTGCCTCCAGGTCCTCCCTGGCCTGGGTAAAGCAGCATTCCCGGTGGGGAGCAGTCCCCTTCCGTGCAGCAAAGCACGAGCATTCCCAATGACTGGCACCCCTTATGCTTTATAAGTGTTGTGCTGACTTGAAAGGGATAAGCAAAATAAACCATCAGTGTGTGGCAGCCCTTAGCAGAGTCTTCCCTAAGTGATAATAATGAGATCAAAGACACCAAAGTTGAGGGGGGTTTAAGTTTGGGGATTTTAAATCTTTTCTGGTAAAATAAGAACTCTCCATCCATAAATGAGAACATGGGGCTGCACAGACTCTTGTTAGAAGTTGAAAAATGAAATGGAAATGAAAACAGTGGTCACAAACACAGAGAAGTACTAAGTTTTCACTGTCAAACCGGCAGTAAAACTGACATTTTTCACCCATTGAGTCTGACTTTGTCCTCCTTTTCAGAATATGGATTTTCACACACCAATTTTTAAACTATTTATGCTTTCAGTCCCACAGATCTCGGCTCACATACGCAGCACCTTTCCTTTTCTTTTCATCATTAATATGTTCCTATTTCATTTACTGCAAGACCATCAGTGTTGGGTTTATTTCCTGGTTTGAAATACACTTGTGTTCTCACTCAGCTACAAGCACAAATCCCCAGTGCCACATTGCTAAGGGTGCTACAACAGGAACAGTCTCAATCATTTACCAATAACAATACGGTTTTGATTGGAAGTCAAAAAGCTATAAAACCTTGAATGGTGATTCATATACCTACTTTATACATAATTTTGTCATATTTAATACAAATGAACCTTCAGAATTCAGTCATACACTGAGCTGCTCCTACAAAAATCAGTTCTGTAATAAGAAATACACTCTTCTGCAACTAATGAACGTAGGAGAGGTTTGCTCATTATCACTCTACTCATTGCCCTCATTTTAAGGACTTAATTAATATTGTTACATTCTACTGCTTTTCTGGGAGTTCACAAGCCACCAGTTGTTAATGTTGCTGCAGCAGGTAGAATTAATATTTTGGAAGAGGTTATTAAAAAGTTACTGCAGAAAACACCTCTCTGGAACATGGAGAGCAAAACATAATGCTGCTGGTCTAGGTATGGAACTGCAGGGTCTGGGGCCTCCCTTGGTAAATTAATATTAGCATAATTTTCCTATGAATAAAAATTGAACCCCAAAAGCATAGGTTTGGTTTTGTGACCGAGACACAAAAGCAAGAATGAGGATTTCTAGGTTTCAGTTCAAAGTTTTTCCACAAGATAGATGGGTTTTTGATATAGTCAAGCATATTCAAAATCAGAAAATGAGATTTCACATGTATTTATGTTTCACAATTCCAGCATAGTTACAATACTTCAGTGTGTAATTCAGCTCTGCATGGGGAAGTCATGCAGGTTATCAAGCACCTCAAATTGCACTTTTTCCTAATGTTTCTCATAAAATGGATTGCAAATGCTATGGATGACTTTGGAAGAGAGTGAATTGCCACATGCCAAAGTTGATATTATAAAATTGTTTACTGAGATTCCTGTCTCACTCTTCTTACATGCTTCCATACAGAATATATGTCTTACATAGAAATCCTGGCACAAAACATAAAAATAAGATTGGAAATGATCATTCCAGCATATATCCAAATACAAAGTATGGAGAAGAGTTCATGAGGTTAAATGATTACATTTTCTTTCCATTATTTAGGATAGCACTTATGGGTTCTTAACCTATTGCAATTACAGTGTGTGCAAGTAATTTTTATCTAATAAGTCTTCTCCTTAATTTGTCTCCAGTAAAGTAGCAGTACTAATATAGATGCTACATGAGGAAGTGAATATGACTTTTCTCAGAGATTTATTCAGTTTGAAATTTCTATTGTAGTACTTCTTTTAAAAGTGTGTATGTGAATCTCTCCACCATATGATAACAACACAACTAGGAATAAGCACAGGATTTGCTTTGCAAAAATTGTTGCACCACTAAATGACGCTTTGATTTCCATTTAGCCGAAATAAAAATGTTGGTTTTGCTTTAACACTAGTAGTTATTTCAATTGCAGCTTTACCTGGTCAGCACAACATTTAAAACTGGCAAACTCACTGGGCTGTCTGGCTGACCTGTGTTCAGCCTTAGGTACTTTCAAGGCTAATCTCACTTAGGTTGCCACACTTTCTCCATTGATATCAGAAATTTTGTGATAAATGATAAAAAATTATATTTATTTCATATATATCTGTCTGTTTCCATTACCTGAACCTCATCTTCACTCTGTGCATGTGTGTTCCTGTTTGTTATTGAATGAGATAAAAGAAGGAAGCACTAAAATGCTCAAATAAAAAGAAAAAAAAGTTTAAAGTTATATCAGACTGAGATTAACTGAAGTTTAAGCATTTTAAATACATTGAGAGAAATATCCTTAACTAAATAAAAAGCCTGGCAGAAAATCTGAAAGAATTTACACTCCTGAGAGGGCATCAGATGCAAAAGGATTACGAAGGGTTACTTCCAAACATGTCTAGCTATGGAATAATCCAATACTATACCTGAGAAAATAGTTTGTACCATGGACCAAAAGCAATATGCTTTCCTTCTCACTAGGAAGACCTGGAAAGACTAAAAAATCTGGAAATTGTTTAGGAATTATTCAGTTCTTTTGTCTTTGAGCCTCTCTCAGCTGCTTAGAGGACAATCAAATGCACCGAGGAGAACTAGTCCACAAATGGTGTGAACACCTCTATATCAGAAGCCTTTTTAACATTAATGTGATTATTCTTCCCATCTATACAGATGTTTAGCTATTGATTAGCTACAGACATGTAGACCAAAATCTCCAGTTTATTTTAAATGACCCTTTAACGTGGGTATCTGAGGTGTAAAAGAACCCCTGAAGTTAATTAAGAGTAGGAATCACATTTTCCTCTGCAGCAATTTTGTTAGAGTTTTCAATTTAGGGAATAAAAACATTTCCAATCCAGTTAAATAGGAGGCACCTGAGCTCTGACACTGCATTTTTGAAAGACTAAAGCAAAAAAGCTAAAAAAATCCCCACCTCTTACACCATCTCTAAGCTTTGACACGGTGCCTCCCAAGCTGCCCAAATTGTTTCCAGCAGTTCAATATATCTCACAGGGATTTCAAACTAAATGCAAAATACAGTACCCGAAGTGGAAGGTTAGTATTTCATACAGAAAACCACTGAGCAATAGGTCCCTTCTTGCACAGCATTTTGGAAAAATTACAATGCATTAGTAACATGCAATCCAAAAGAAAAGTATAAAATTGATAGTGTAGAAAATACCCTGTGTAAAATACCAAACTATATTTATAAAAAGAGAAAACTTTCCATATCAAACTATGTCCTATAAACTTCTAGATGAAGGTGAGCCTTCACCTGAAGAAAAACTGTTCTGTCAATAATATGCTGGTGTTTGCTGCAGTCAAACAAGCACTTACAATGTAACCCCAGTTTATTATCAATATAGCCCTGGGTTTTTTATTCTAAGATTTCATGAGGACAAAAACATCATTTGAATGTCAAAGCTTTTGATTTGGGGAAAAACTATCAAAGACCCTGAAAGTAAATACAGGTATAATTATTTTAAAATTTGCATGTCAGTGTATGTGTGTGTGTGTGTGTGTGTGTGTGTGTGTGTCTCCTTTTTCACAAAATACAGAATATCTCTATCTGAAAAATGTCCCCCTCATGTCTCAAGGGCTTTTTTCTCTCCATCATAATTTGCATTCTCCATAATACTGCAATGCAACTCAATAACTCCATCAACAAATGGATTATAATGGATAGAAAGAGAAAATAATTTATATTTCATTATATTCTTTAAGGTACTCAAACTGAAAAGCCTTTCAGAAAGCCAAAGTGTTTCATTCTTATTTCTCTAATTTTTAAATAGGCAAAGAAAAAATGTGGGTAGGTTAATTCTAGTTTCACTGGAAAGCCAGAACATTCACATCAGCAAAGTTGCCAGAAGTTAACTTTCCCTCTTTTTCAAAACAGGGAATCAGTTTGTAAGGCCTAAAACCCCATAGATATTGTTACACTTTGAAAGAATTACAAAAATATAAGGAGTGATATGCACAGAGGCTGTAACATTGAGGACTAGCAGATTTTTCAGGTTTTGCATCTGGGTTTTCTTTTATGCTGCCAAGGACACTGGAATGGAGCACCAGCTCCCAGGTATTTACCTGCCCTACTTACATTTGTCTCCACGGCGTGGATTAATTCCAAAGAGCCCATCATCTACACTGATGTGAATTTACCATAAAGGAAAACAATTTCCTGCACTGCTCTCCAGCTAACTGCAGAGGGGACAAGTGGGGAGATTTTATTCGAAATATGGAACAAATTTTGCTGCTCTGGAGCATTTATTTTGGTACCTCTGCAGTACCACTCATCACAGTCAAGAGGTGCTAAACCCATTGTGTTATAAAATAATTTGATTCATGGCACTTGATATGGAATCATCCCAATGTGACAAATCAAGCTTTAGGCACTGCATGAAAATCTATAAATTGTGAAAAATATGTTTGGAACCATGGATTCCACCTTGCTGGGCAGTGCTGTGAAACAAGTCCCATGTTAAAGATATGGTGTTTTAGGTGAGATATAAGTGTGTTAACTGAGTGACTCCATGCTTTTGACATCAGTCCCTCAATTAGACTTCATTTCAGAAGAGGTACTGAAAGGTCATCTCAGAATGAAGGCTGAAGACAGCTGTGGTTATTGGAAGTCACAGGACAGCACCTCCTGCTCGAGGGGATGGAGATTTGCCATCATAGCCCTTTCTCCTCTCTCCTGCAGAGAATTCTCTGCACAACCACCACTGAAGTTCAAGCCAGAATCATTTAAGTAGTTCAATTATCCCAATCATTTTCAGCTTCCAAAGCAATTCCAGAAGTGTTACTCCAGATCACAACTCAACATATAGACGCCAACTTTTTTCAGGTTCTTCTGCACCCCCTCTTGTTGCTTTCCAGAAGCTTCACAAAGCTTTTCTGAAGAAAGATGTTCTTCACAGACCTCCTTTGACCACATACCACCTTTCAACCCATACCTGGAATCACCAGGCATGTTTGTCTTTGTCAGCAAGGTTCTTATGAAGGAGTATAAAAATATTTCTCTAAGCTGATGGGATTCAATTGTTCTTGAAGACAAAAACTCATCTGACTCCATGCATCATTTCCTTGGTGATGAGCATAGACATCATGCCTTGTCTTCAAGAACAGCCCTATTTTCTGGATGACCAAAACACTACAACAGACTCAAAGCTAAACACAGATTCATTGATCTGGATTCAGGTGATAAACCCATTTCAACATTTAAGGTGAGCACTCACTTTAGACTCTAATAGATTCTTTCACACTCTGCCTTCTTTGATCCCAATTATCCTCTAGCTACTAACCTGGGAGGGAGCACATAGATTAAATTCCAAATGATATACTTAAATAAGTTGCTGTTAGCAATGTGTTATCGTGTGACACTTGAGTCTACGAATTCTTTCAGTTGTCAATGACAGCTTAGTGATAAACTTCCCTGTCAGCCATAACATCCCCCCAATGCACCTTATTTTCTCATTTGCTTTTATGTTTAACAAAATGTCATAAAGATACAAATAAATATGAATATATTGCACCAAATATTTCTCACAGTTGCATTTTCCTAACAGACAATGACAGAGAGATATGTTTTTTCCTTTGGAAAATAAAAGAAAATCTCAATGAACCATCTTGTTCATCTTCAAGTGCAGACTCCCAGAAAAACTGCACTCTGATATTCCTTCTCTCCCTGTATTTCTACCTCTATAATAACTTATACATTCATAATATAAAGGGTTTTTTAAAAGGCATTTTCACTGCTTTTTATTTAAAGGAGTTGTTTTCCTCCAGTAACACCCTTCTGATCATAAAGGTTGAAGAATCAGGAGGCTTTTTTAAAGCCGGTATGAAGGACCTCACTGAAAGCATTCAGAAACCCTATTAATTAAGGAAACTGCTGCAGAAAAGTGAGTTATGCTGCATCAGCATCACGTAGCTGACCCAAAAAAAAAGTTGTTTGTTAAGCCATTTAAGCTCCGTGTAAATTACAGCAAGAAAAGGCTAAGCTGAATCACATTTAAGACACAAGTTTAAGCGTATTTTTCTTCCCTCTGAAAAACAAATCTAAGGAGAAAAAAAAAAGTATATACAATCTTGGGAGTAAAGAGAAGAATATCAATATTCAGTAGCTCATAACACACCCAGTCAGTACTATGGGGAAGCACTGCAATGAATGTGAGGAAATCCTAGTTCTTTTCTGTTAAGAATAATACCAGAGATTTTGAAAGAAAATAAAAAACAACAACAAACAAAAACAAATAAACCAAAAAAATCATCATTCTTTGCCACGAAGAACAAGAAACTTCAATAATCAAGACATATTACCTGGTTTAGGGTACAACAAATATTTTCTTGGGTCAAATCTGTCAAGCTCACATCAGAGATTTTTATGTAGCATAAAAGAAATACTGTATGCAGAGAAATTTCTTCCAACAGGCCATTTAAAGTGGGTCAATAATTCTATTTATTGGCTACTGTTCCTCAACCCACCTAAAGAATAAGTGGTCATCTTAGTGTTCAACACACACACACTCAGGCATGCCACATACCTGTGGGCACACCAGGAAAACACCCACATCCCCTGAGAGCTCTGTTCCCTTAACCAGGAGTTTTCTCTCTCTCTGCTAAGTTCCCATGCATGCACTCAGAAAAGGCTGTCTTTTGGTAACAACAGGGATATACATGTCCCATTTCCAGATGAATCTTAAGGCTACTTAAGGAAGTCTGCTATGCTTCATTTGCCATGCTGTCCAACCCATGAGATCAAAGTAACAGCACACCTTCTCAAAGGTTTTAAGAATATGAGCCTATTACAGCATGGAAAAAAAATGGGTATTATAGAGGAAAGTATAACATAAAAATTCCTGACTAAATAAAGCAACTTATAAATGAATCATTCAGCAGTATTCATACTCTGATACCTTTTCCCAGAGACAGCCTTCCCTCTGGAATACTGACAGACACACAATTGCAGGAAAAGATGGAGCTTTATAATTTCAAACAGCTCTTATTAAAAGCACGAATAAAAGTAATAAACCGACTCCATTTGTAATTTTAATGTTTCCAAAACACATCTGTATTTTAATCCCCCCTTTTATTACTGCTATTAGATGGATAAGGTATCAGAGGATATGAGCAGGAGGAATGTTTTACAGCTGGTGTTGCAGTTACTCATGTTCATCACAGAAACACAGGGTCAAGCAACAAGTTGAGTTTGTGAAGGAAGCCTTGTCCACTTTACTCATGGTCACCGCAGATGACCATGATCACTTTTACCTCCTGTATCTCAAGCTACGTACACTGCTGTCCATCTCCTGTGCTAGTTGTGGTCATGCAACCCTTTCCTAAGCCTTTTCAAAGCACAGGACTGGTAGAAATCCTACTGTGGTCACCTGGTTCTGAATTTTTTCCATTAGCTTTTACTCAATCATTGCATCAGTAAATATCATTGTAATGAGCCTCATTGGCCATGTTCTTCTCTCACTGGAAAAAAAGATAAAACAGCCACGATGACTTAAACCAGCATTTAAATACTAGAACTAGAAAAGGGAAACTAGAGAGGTTTTATTCATGAAGCAGCATAGCCAGGAACCAAACCAGGTATTGGTTACTGGAAGCTTTCCAAATTGTAGTGAATCCTATACAAAAACAAAAACCCACCTAAAACCCCAAACTTAACCCCAAAAAGCATTCTTTTCTTTTATTTTCTTTTTTTTTTAAGTAAAGTACACACACAAAATCCAATTAGAAAAAGGCTCTGCTTAACACCAAAGAAATAAGTGTATGCATCTCAAACTCATGCAAAAAAATTTGTATCCCTAGAGTAACAAGAAATTATTTAACAAAAACAAATTATGTTAATGAATGGCCTGAAAGGACTGACAAGATTTGTTCATGTCTTTGGCATCAGTGCCCAAAGAGCAGCCAAAAGAAATGGCTGGAAGAAGAGATACATATGTTCTCTTTGACACTGGTTCCAGACTGAAAACATACGCTGCTGCTCTCTCATGCTTATCAAAACACTCCTTCCACAGTTGCAGTCCTACCAAAAAAAAGAAATCCACAAAGATTTGATTTTACTTTAAAAGCCTAATTATGTGGACCAAGCTGCTTTTGGCAAGTCCTCTGGGCTTCCAGCACTTAAAGTACTGGAACACCCTGACAGCTTCAGAATTCATAACTCTCCTCAGAAATATTACATCCTTCCTCAGTGATAAATAATTTGGGTTTGGTTGTTGGAGCTGGGTAGGTCATGGCTTTATATGTCTTTTGAGAAGACTAGGATAAGATCTTTCTCTATTATTTTTTAAAGTATTTTATTCATTGCCTAGTCAGTCCACCACACTTCATATTACATTTTTACTGTTCCCCTCTTCAAGGTAAACTTGGTGATGCAACATTACACTTCCCATTTTTCTACCATTAAATCCATGAGTGAGTACAGGTGATGCGTGAGGACACTGATTATTGGCTCCTCTCCACCCTCACCTTCCTAAAAAGAGTATTACTAAATTAAAACCATTGCTAAACCTCTGAAGCTCTGCAAAGTGGCGTTTGCCACAGAGAATTGTTCCCTTTGCTATCCAGCTGTGTGTAGTAACCATGTATCTATAGCACTTAAACTTGAATAATCTCACAGAGACAAGAATAAGCTCCTCTCATACATGTATGTGCAATATTGGTTCTCACTAGGGATGAAATCCCATACTTCCTGAGATGACTAGTTCCTAAAGCATCAGCTGTTGAAAGATTTGTGTATTTAAAGGAAATTACAGGAAGGATATTCTGGGCTGGAAGCAAAGCGGAACACATCAAAGACCCACATAAGCTGTGCAGATACAAGTCATATGGAGGAGTGAAATTTTAGTGCCTAGTCAAGATCTATAGTTTTCCAAATACAGCAGAAAATGTTTAAACATTAACAGCCAGACATCTGAAACACATGGTGCTGGATAAAACCTCCCTTGACTGCAAGTATTTGAACTATTTCCAGAGAGGGAACATACTCATCTGATCAGTTTGGAAGTACAGATTCCAGTTGCTACACAATGCAGGTCCCTCAGCAATCTGTGGTTTTTGTCTTTTGAGTCAGAGTTTGCCTCAAGTTCAACAGGAATATTTGAAAGGAGAATGATGCTCAGCAGGAGTAAATGCAATAGTTCAGACAACACCTTTATTTTGCTACTCAAGATGCAGGAGTTACTGTAATGGCATTAAAATCCATGATGGTTGAATTACCACACTATCTTGACAAAAATATTATAATGCACACTATTTTATCAGTACTTTGTAATTTATATGAAATAATAAATTTAATCTAATGGTTTGGTCTTTTTCCTAAGACTACACAATATTACCTAGTCAGAATTCAACCAGCACAGTGACCTAAATGCTGTGTAAATTAAATGTTTTAACAGAATTTGGAACAAGATGCTTCTTTAAAAGTTGATGTATCTGTCCTAGCTAAAACTTAAGGACATAACTGCAGTGTCTCTGTCCTCTTACAGCAGGTAGATGGAGATATACAATATTTCATCTTTTTGACTTGCCACTTTAGACAAAGATGTAATGCTTGCCTGCTGGTGCCCAGACTCCAGGTAGCTGGATTTCAGTAAAGCATTAGGGGTGCTACTGTCATTGCAGTCACCACTATATAAAGTGTATTACAGCATTATACAACTACCAAGTTGTGCTGGAGACACTTTCATCCACCGAAATTTTGACTACTTGATGTTTCAGCAGAAACCAATATATAAATGTCTAATTCCAGAAAAAAAAATAAAAACAATTAAAGGATTTCAATTATTTGCCGTTAAAAACTGTGCTAGAATGTGTCCAAACTACAAAGAGAAATACTCCTATAAGATTAATATATGACACCCAAATCCGTAATAGACACCCATATGAGACAGTCTAGCAGCACTTCATCAGAATTTGCATGTTGGAAATTGCTAAGGCAGGCAGAATGTAATGCCTGATGAGAGCTGACAGGCAAGGGATTAACAAGAATAGAGACAAGTAATTCCACCGTAGGTTTTACCTGTAACTGACACAGGTAGAAGTATTTAATGAATTATTCCAAAGAGATGAGGAGAGTGACAGAGTCCTGCACCTGCCTCACATCAGCACAGGCGCTGGCTGATAGCTCTTGGCACCTGGGAGCATCCTGGATAAATCCTAGATGGGATTGCTGCATTACTCACACAGAAGCAGGAATTAGTTTTAAGCAGGTGAAATGCAAACTGACTTTACAGTCCCTCACAGTGGGATCTTGGCATTGAACAAGGATGTAAACCCATCAACCAACAACACTTTGCATTACATCCTTACACTTCTTTTTTGGGACAATGGAGAAACAATCAAGCAACTTGTTCGAGAATATATGACAATCCCCTTACAAGGAATCCAAGCACTCTGACTTGCTGGTATTATTCTTTCCATGGAGGATCACCCTCTCATTCCTTTGGCTATCGGTGTGCATTACTGAATATTCATCTTGTGATTCATGGGACTACAGCGGGTTTTAGTTCGCCTCTGGATCAGAGATAAAATTTCTGAATAGAGCTTTGTGGCTTGGAGTGTTTAGTTTTCCTGTAACATCATTACTAGCTAGCTACACACATCCTAGGACATCAATTCCAGATATCCTGCCAAAGATCAGATGAGATCCAAAGGACTGCATTCATTAGCTGCCAAAAAAATGCTGGGGGGAAGGGACAGAAAATTGCCTACATCTCTGACAGTGGGAAAAAGAAATACAACGCAGTTGAATATGAAAATACAAGCAAATATTTACACAAGTTAAAAATGAGTGTGGCAAGCCAAATTTTAGTTTCAAAACACAACTAAGCTTCTGCATGTTAGAGAGAATGGATTTTTGAACAAAGTCTTATAAAAGCACTAAAGGAATATTTTCACTTGATATTTAGGTAGCATTTTCATTTGCTTACTTTTGTACTATGTTCTTGTAGCACCCTCCCAGAAGGCATGCAAGTTGCTTTTCTTGATTGTTCCATTGTAGTGCCTGGATGTTCTGTATTCTCTACAGATGGGGCCGTATATGAACTGAGTTGGTTTTGTATAAACGGCTCAATCAATGTAACACAAGGATTAATCATCATATGCATGATTTGCCATAAATGCTGGGGAGAAAAACAGGGGCTTGCAAGAAGATTCTTCTCAGCCCCCACAGGACCTATGTGTTTTTCAACTTCTTAAGACACTTGGGCCTTCCCTGGAGTAGAAAACATTTCATGTTTTTACTGGTTGGTCCCCACCTAAGTCTCCTGAAAGCAGCATGCAAGGAGCTGGGGCACTAACCTGCTTCCTGGCATTGCTTTTACTTATGTTCATTGTGCACATTACAGACACACACTCCCCTTTTCAAAGGACTCTTACTCTGAAGATGCTTTATTTTACAGCTTCCCGCTCAAAGGAAGCATTTCATCCCTGTGTGCCTGTCTCTGCTGCTCCTCCAGCAGCTGCTCAACCCATAACTGCTCGTGGAACAGCAGTGTGATGGAGCTATGGTGGTAGTGCTTTGGAAGGAATTGTGATTACGTGGATGTCTGTACATTAAAGCAGCATACATTAAGATCTTTGAAAAATGAATTATTAAAAATACACAAATATAATTTTTTTACTCCATTCCCTGTACCCGTGTACAGTTAACCTGAAACATGTAACTTCATCAATAGCACAACTCCTGATATTGGAAATAGAAACACAACAGTGCCAATAAATGCAAAGCAAAGAATTCACTTCCATTTTCTATACATTATTGCTAGCACAATTGTTGAATAATGCAATCTTATCTTTTAGAATAATGTTTGTAATTTTAAACACACATATAAACTTTTAGTGTAAGGCTTTTTCCTGTAAGAAGAGGCCAATCTTATTCATTGCTCTTTAAACAATACTTATAACTTGAATTTTTCTCTTAAGGTACTTTATATAAACTTTTCAAAAGTGGTTTTGAAAGTAATATGCAGAGGGTAGGACAATACAGAAGTTTTAAGTTGTTACTTAATACAAGTTTAATGCATAGAGAGTAGGTCCATCAATACTTTGAACAGTAAACAAAAAATCTACTTTAAAAGTGAACATAAAAGAGAACACAGGCATGAATTCACATAAGTTTGTTTGCCTCATGGCTCACAAGTTGGTTAAAAAAAAAGAAAAAAACAGGGGAGGGATTTTTCAGCTCCTGTATCCATCCATAAGCCAAAGCTAAAAGAGAATCCTGAAACTGTACACATAAGGCACTTTGAGGCAGCACTACTCAAACACAGGGTGGCTTTGAATATGTCTCAAAAGAAACTCTGTAGAGTAGAACGTCCTTCTTATTGACCCTTCACAACAGCAATAATTCTTCCCACTCTCCCTCACACCCAGTTGTTTCACTTTATTGTACAAGTCCATATATTTCCTGCTTCAGAAAGAGGATGTAATGTGCAGCCCTGCTAACCTCAAAAGTCTGCATAATTAAGCTCTAGTTCCTATTTTACAGATCATCTTTGGCAATCTTGAACAGCTACTTAGCAGAATGAAAGCATAAATATTACTTTTATAGATAGGAATGATGTATTTAATACCTTTTTCTCTATTAAGGAATTTGTACATGCCATTTGCACTCTTGAAAAAGTTTGCTTCACTTAGACTATGAAATGCAGAAGAGACTTGAAGGATCAGTCTTAAGCTGCACCAGGGCAGGTTTAGGTTAGACACTAAGAAGTTCTTTAGTGAGAGAGTGATCAGACACTGGACTGGCTGCCCAGGGAGGTGGTGGAGTCACCATCCCTGGAGATGTTTAAGAGACTGAATGTGTCACTCAGTGACATGATCTAGTTGACAAGGTGGTGTTGGGTCAAAGGTTGGACTCGATCTCAGAGGTCTGTTCCAACCTGGTTGATTCTGTGATGTGCCCTCTAATGACCACAAGCTCCACTCCAGCCACTTGACTTGAGCTGAGCCTTAGAATTTCACAAGGAAGTTTGAAGTCTGAAAAGCATACACTGAAAGGTGGAACTGATTCAAAATCAGATGAAAATCAGTGAAGGAAGTAATTTTCTAGCAAATTTTAAAGTCCTGGAGTGATTAGTGGGACAGCTGGGGATGAAATGTGCAGTGTGACACTGGCAAGTGAATGGGGAAGGTGGCATTCAAACATGTTTCCCCTATCCCTTGGGGGGCTCTGCACAGCCCCCTGTTAGCAGGAGCCTCCCAGCCCCACCAGCAGCTCCTGAGCCCCTATTTCAGTTTCCTGCTCCCCTCCACGGAGAGGAACCACTTTGTACCTTCACCAGGGGCGAATCCAGAGCGGCACCGCCGAGATTCCCCCGCTCAGCTCCTGCCACCTCTGGTTTAGCACCTTGGTGAACACACTCCTTCACAGGGCTGGCCATTTGCTCAGGGCCTGAGGGTGATTTAGACATTAGTGAGTGAAAAAAAGCCTCTGTGCTGAGCGGGAACCTTTCCACCTCAGGATCTATAGGCCAATTTAACTAAAAGAATGATTTTCTTCCTCATAGGAATTTTGCCTCTGTGAAACAGCTACACAAAGGAAAGGAGCCTCAGAGGGACAAAACCTCAACTCTACCTGTAAAAATACTCTGGAGAGAGACCTGAAATATCTTCACATATACAGGAACAGATTCTCTCATTAAATGTCTTGTATAGAGGCAGCAAAATAACTCAATTCTCTCTGTATTTTTAGTTGACAAAAACACAGTGAACATGTGTTTATTTGTGTGATATCCATTGCTCTGTTCTCTAATGCCCTTGCTCTGAGAAAATTGAAACTTCTATTAATTAAGAAAAGTTCATCAGTTCAACAGATTCATTAACCTTTTTTGGGAAATGTACACTGAGCACCAAATTAATCAGCATCCTGAAATCAAGTCACAATTTATATCTCTGTGTATTGTTTTTAAAAAATATTTTTCAATATAGATGTGCATAAACGCAGCATACATCGTTTGGAGAATACCTTTTCCCTACTCTAACTCCCTAGTGGTCAACTTTCACAGAAAAATACATTTTTTACCTTATTTAAACAAAAGACTAATTTAAGAAACCACCTGGGATTTCAAATCTGTTTTCAGACATGATTAATTCAGAAGTATTAGGCTGTGCCCTCCTCTGACTCCAGCAATGCCCTCTGAAGAAGCTCTTTCCACCAAATTAGCCCAATTCCCACTGATAAACCCCCTCCAGACCCGTGTGGTTCTTAATCACTTTCCGCCAAATTAGTTCATTTATTTTAAGCTCAGTTTTTACCTATCAGGTCTTTACCAAACAACTTCATTTTACTTGGCAGGGCACACCAGAGGCTGTGATGATGCCAGGCCCATTTTTCTCCAGTTCTTTTTGGCCGTGGATAACTCCCACAAAACTATAGCACATTGGGACGGTCAGAGTGGTGATGACTGAGGCTGCTCACCAGTCCCTCAGGTCTCTTATTTATATTTGTTTGCAAAGACTCCACCAGATGTTAACAGTTCTGACTGACCTTTTTATAGCCATTCCAGCTTAGTTTATTACTTACAAAGATGAGAAAAGTAGATTACTTTGGCTGCATTAATTTCTTAGAGTGATATTTTATTTGAATTTTTCTCCCAGTTCCATAGTTAAGGACACAGAGCTTATGCCAATGATCTCCTATTTGTCATGCATGTGAAAAGCTGACTACACTGTAAAACCTTCATTCTCCATGAAAAAATAAGGGCAATAGTCTGTAGACCTAAGCAAGACAAGCCTAATTTAGGATCGATCAAGTCTTTTCAGTGGTAACGTTGACATAGATCTGTCAGGTGCCCTTGCAGCAAAGGCCAAACCCATCATCATTTTATCACCACATTTGCTTCAGAGCCCCTCTCATTACATTCCAACTCTTAGTCACTAATTTTTGGCACAGTTAAACTGAAAATTAACATCGCTGTAGTTCCCTTTATCGATGTGTGCTGCTTTTTAAATATAAGAATATTTCAAAGTGATGTTGCCAGCTGCATGTAGCTTCCAAACAGCAAGAAATATATTATTGGTGGGAAAATAAAGTAGGATTGAAAACTGCTCACAAGATGAGTATCAAAGTCTTAGTGCTTTAAACCCCTTGTTTCACAAAAATCAGCACATTTATATCAAACAAAAGGATCTTGGGAAAAATTTCTCATCTTCAATCACATGTAACTAACACTGAATTTCCTATTTCAAATGAGTTTCAGTCTGAAGAGTTTCTATAATCTTTAGCAAGATCCTAATTTCAGAAGACACTAGCTCATTTTCAAGAAAGAGGTAATTATAGCTGCCCAATTAGCACAAGAAATAACTGACAGTTAATTGTATTTTTTAACTGTTGATAGGTAGACATGTAAGTAATTATATGGTTATGTTATCTATATATTTATTTATTTTTACAAGTAGTTTAGAATTCTCTTGGAATTGGCAACATCATGTCTTATGTACTCTCTTAGAACTGTACTGGGATAGTCCGAAGTGAACATCTTCACATGGCTTTCTTATCCCAGAGGACACAAAGGTCCCCATAATGCAAAAAACCCCAGAAATATTCCAGAACCAGCCATCTGGACTTTTGGATTACTACTGCTAGCCATTACCTAATTCAGATCTGATTAAAACACATTGCACAGGCCTCAAACCTCACACACAGTGTGTGTGAAGTACCAGGGGTGGATATTCTTAAACTGGGAGATAACTTTCCAAGGAAACTCATTATGACCCTGCTCAATCATAACTAAGATTTTCTCGGGCATGATCATGTCTCAGGCCAGAACACAAAGGCAACCCACATCACTCCCAGTTCCCACTGAAACACAAAACTGAAGCAGTTAGATTTTTACCCAAGTTTACACTTGTCTGCTCGCAGATATGGTGACTTCACGAGCATGAGACATCATCCTATACTTGACCTATTTCATACATCTCCTTAGCACAAGCTACATTTGCATTGCTTTCCTGTTCCTTATTTTCACACAGTTTTTCCAAAGTGTTCAGCACAGTGCATTTTCCAGTGCCACATAGTCACATTATTCACCACAGAGCCAAAAAGGTGGAGGTGATATGAGTAGAGGGAAACTGTTGTTAAAAACATCTATAATCTTGCCTTTTCAATATTTCTACAGTCTAATTTAACTAGGTCTTCAGATATCCAAGTCTAGAAAATGCCCACTTAATATTCAGAAACTGTCATACCTGCAAGAAAGATCATTCCACTCAAATTAATCCATGCTGTCATTTATCCATTACTGTTTACTGTCTTTTTTCAACATATCACTAAATCCTCACTGTCTGGTGAAAAACTGCCAGCTCCATTGGTTTAATTCCATAATCTCACCTATGCCATTAACTAATAGACAATAATTAGCAATAGTAAAGACAGTGAAGACTGCTATAAATAAGCTTCTTTCTCTTTCTTCTCCAAGGAAGGAACTCGGTGTGCAAATTCCATAGAAATACATGTTGCTTATTCTCATCTAAAGGCTGGAAACATAATTGATGGAGATACCACCTAGAAGCTTCAACTTCTAATTCTTACTTCACCACATCGATGATAAACTCTGATGTAATGCAAAGATATAAAGACAAACCTTATAATTGAAAGCCCATAATCAATATAAAATAGTTAACTATCCCCCAAAGTTTTCAACTGAGATATGTCTGTCAGCTCAAATGCAGGTGTGTATCAAACAAACCGCTCAGAGACAAAAATCAGTGTCCTAACTGCAAACACAGAAATTCAAGTGTGGTTAAGAGAAACGTGGTGCTTTATACAAGAGCATGAAGAGGAGCACTAGCCAAGGTGTCGTCATAAAATCCCTGGTCTCCACAGGCTGGAAATCCAAGGACCTACATGACCCTCTATTGTTACAAATTGTTAAATCATTCACCTACACAGGTGACCTCCCCAAGACAAGTGACCCATGCTGAAGGTCACCAATGTGACCAAGTCTTGCTGTTAACTGAACATAAATCTCACATCTCTTTCCTCCTGTCCCTTATTCTTTTGAATCTACAGAGCAATCTGGGCAAACTTCATTCTGCTCTCCTTCGGGAAGTCACACTCTATTGCTTGTGCTCTCCTTTAATAGAAATATTGGATACCACATCCCCAGAGAATCTTGAAAACTTGCAGTTAAATGGAAAGAATACACTTGACCATAGATCTCAGACTGATGGAGAAACATTTCATGCAAGTAATATAAATAAAATATTAATTCTAAGGTAATGGGAAAAGTGCCTTCCTAACTTTTTTTTCAATTTTAAAAAGCTTGAGACTTTCTTAGCTCAAGAGGAAAATTCCAGCAAGTTTTGAATTTTCAAATAAGCAATAAAAGACTTTTAAGAAAAAAAAATAAAAAGTTCTTCTCAGGCCCTCAGAGGTATTTAGGCATTTACCTCTCTCCTGAAATCTTGAAAAATTAGCAGTCACGCAATTTTGAAAGAGTTCCTGAAATATGGATTCTTACCAATTTAAATGAGGACTTTTCATACCCTCGCAAAACTAGATGTAGAGCTTAAATTTTAAATAATGCAAATATACTATACATATGAAACTATAAAACAGCTCATGTGGATGGCTAGATGCACCCATCTCCATGCAAATTTTAATTACTAGTCAACATTTAGGAGTGTTTTTGTGAGACACATGATTTATATTAGTGCTGTTTAGACCTAAAGCTGACTTCATTGAGGTCATGCTCCAAAGCAAAATTTCACCACACAGCAGTGAGGCAGTATAACAGACAGAGTATTAAATCAATACAGTCTCACATTTGCTAATAAATCACAAGTGTGCCATCAGACCATCTGCTGGGAGCGGAGCACGGTGAGGTGCAGTGATCAAGCTGATTGACATTCTGGTTTGAACATCTAGTCAGAATTAGTTCACCTTGGCTTCAATAACCACCTGGCTTGTAATACATATTTACAACATTGTTCTTGGGGTTAGTGGGCAAAAGAAAAGTTCATCTTCATCCTCCCATAATGCCTCGCACTTTGCCTGAAAGAGTCTCCAGTGAAGGGAAAAGGTAAGTGCAGCTTCATTTGAGGCTGATTACATTAAGATAATGCTTTTATAAAATTGAGTTAGTGGCTTGATATTCTTCACACAGTTTCTATAGTAGCTTGATATTCTTCACACAGTTTCTATAGTAAAAGAATCAAAATATCAAATCAATGGTAAGTCATTTCTAAACCACAGAAGTACAGCTTTAATATGTTTTGTAAGAGGATAGGGTTGAAACCTGGAAAGGAGTTACATCCCAGGGGGAACTCAAGACATCAAGTCTGTCATTCACATTTGCTGTCAGTCTAAGATTCAATGGGGCAGAACACAGCAGAACCATCTTTGTGCTGTTCTCTACATAAAGCTACTTGAACTTAGTTACAGAAGATTAGAGAATAGACTTCTGTCAGCTGGGTAAGTCTGAGCAGACTTCAGGCAGCTGAAGGCACCATGGTGGTCACCCAACCATCATTTCACAGCCTAATGCAGATGAAGTGCTGCACTACATCAATAAAGCATCATCATATGGTCACATGTCTTGCACTGCCTCTAGGACTTCAGTTAGGATACAAGAGAAGCTAAGAAATAACATACTAAAGGTAGACAGGACACCCTTGAACCTCAGGTGCTTCAAGTGTGGTTCCCATGCTGTAGGTCCTTCACTGTGCTTGAATGGCACTGCTGTGAATCCAAATCTGTACACAAATGCAGGAAAATGGGAGTGAAAAGAACCTGCCCTCGCTGGGTGATTGCTGGACAGAGATGCAAATCCAACCCAGGAACACCTTCTGGGAACAGACACAGGAAAAACTGTCTGTGAGTTCATTCTCTCTCTCCACTCTCAGCTTCGTCTGGGACATACACTTCTGCCCATGGAAACATTTTGCTATGAATCTCTGAGATTCAGACACATGATTGTGCTGATTTGTAAAGACCTTCATGTCACAAAACCACTCAGAAGTCCCATATGACATTCCTGTTAGTTCCATGCCAAAGACACCAGTCTTTTCTGTAGGATGTGCCCCTCTGGCAGGATCAGAGCCACACCACACAGCCTCCCTCATGCCCCGAGAGGTACCTCTGCCAGACCTGAATGGCAAAACAGGTCTCAACAGTAAAGGTGTTGCCCAAAAATGGGTCTATCACCTTTATTTTGTGGAAACCTCTTCACTAAGGATGAAGAAATTTAAGGTCAACACAAATATTTAAGAAAACTTCAGTAATGGAAAGATTCTCACACCTAGTACAGGACTGAGGCTCCCAGCTGCCACAGCATTTATGACCAGATAAATAACACCACTCCATGTTATAACAGTCTTCAGGTAAGCAATGACAGTAATTGGGCAAGGGAGCTCCCCTCTGTACTTGAACTGCAGTACACACTAAAAAAGAATGCTAATGAGAATATAATAAGATACTACATTTACAAGGAGATGCCACCTTTGTTAAAGAGTGAGCAAAAAACATTGCAGAGAGGAACAAGAGAAAAAACACAATAAGAAAGAGATACTGAGACATCTTTTCCCTTCTAATACTGAAATCATGCCCCATACTATTTAAAGAATAACAATTACAATATTTTGCTCAACAGAGGATTGCACAAAGGGACAAGGAAAATCTGGCAGAGATTGGCAGTAAAATCAAAATTTACAATCCATAACATGGCCATGTCTTGACATAAGAATTAATTTTATTGAAAATGTTGTATATTCTCCAACATAGTTTCAAGCCAAGTTGTTCCACAGATGGCACCTATACTGAAAACAAATTCTAGCAAACATAAGACAACTTCCACATTAGAGCAAAGCACCAGCAGAAAAAAAAAGAAAAAGCAAACATTTCTTGCTAAAAAACATCATAAGAAAACATGGTATGTGCAAGGCTGTGGAGCTGATATCCTGTACAAGGACACTACACCTGCTTGCAAATACACCTTCTACCAAAAATAAAACTAAAAACTGGAAACACTTCCTCCATTGGTATCAGCAATAGCTCAAGGTGAACTTGAAATCCTAAATACAAAAACAAAAAGTGTCAACAAAGTTTATTGAGAGAGCAAATTAAACATGCTGGAACAATGAGAAAGGTCTAGAATCTAAAGTTAATCAAAGTGTAAGATAGGTGATATGAAACATATGCTCCTGCTTGCCTAAACAAATCCACCCTATAACCAGTAATTATTATCCTTCTGCCCTTTGTTAAGAGAAGTTTTAGGGATCTGATGGATTGGTGTAAATGGGAAGAAAGTTTCCTTACATCATTCATAAGAAAAATTTCATATCCTAATTGTGTCACAAGACTTAAGGGACTTTCTTTACTGAACTGAGCTAAAGCACCCAAAACTATTTTCAGGTGACAAGTTTTAAAGCAAAATTTTCTCACAGAAAGAAAATAAAATAAGGAAAAACTTATAAATCTTTTGCTTACCATAAATCTGTCATATAAATTGTATGACACATCTTTGTTCTAAGCTGAGGATCCCGTGACTGGGAGATACATTGAAAGAACAGTAATAAAGGACATAAAAGGATCCTATGTAAAGGTTTATGAATATTGGCTGGTCCTAATATTCATCTGTATAGTGATTTCACATAACTTCTCTTTATTGCATATTCCTTTTTACTGCATATTCATTTTATCAATGTCAAGCAAAAATGAGTATCTTCAACTGATGGTCGAAGGACTTCCTTCCCCCCTCCCTCTCCTTTTTAAAATCCATTTTATTCCTGCCTTTTCATTCGTGTCAAACTTCAGGCTGCAGTAGTTATCATGCTCTGTAGCATATATTTGGTACTAATGAATCACAGCCTTTCACAACCTGGGCAAAGCGAGTCACTGTAATGACACCTTTTTGCTTCACTATATTTATTTGCCAGCAGGATCCCAAATGACAATTCTTGCCATAACACGGCTGCTGCTGTTCTCAGCCCCTACAGGAAGGGACAAATAGGGAAATTTTCTAATTTATAGTACTCATGGAACAAAGCACAAGAAGCCTTTTTCGTGACCCCAAGAATAGTGGAAATTGGTTGCTCTGAGAATGCCAGTCTCAAATGCACACCAATAAAAACACTTATACTTGCATTCACTACAATGTACAGCATCACTCAGCAAGAAAATTAATTCAGGGATAATTCTGAGGTGTTTTGATCCTTATTTGAGGGTGTAATATCATACTACTTCATTTTTTAGATAACATATATAAAAATCTGTGTAGGAAAGAAAGTGAGAAGGAAATTATATTAGAAGAGGAAAGGGAGCAAGTACTATAAGAACAAATAAATAGGTCTGTTGTTTTTTTTCCCCATTATTTCTTTTCCAAGCTCTAATCTTACATATGAACAGCAAAGCAAGATTATTGTTTTAAGATTATTGTACATTTTCTATATTGCATATTCTTTACATACTCAAATAAATTAAAACAGAGTATAAATATATAAAGAAGTCCCACTACTGAGTATTAAACCACTATATAAAGCACACACCTTTAGGTACTGCTTAATATAAGCCCTTAGAAACAGAAAACCATATAGACCTATTCATCTCTAACAAACTGGGACTGAATCAAAACACATTCAAACAAAAATCTTTTCTACACCACAGAGGATGAAAAAGAACATTTGCCTTAGCAAAGAAAAAACATGGCAATTCAGTACCAAATATGAAGATGGTGATTGTTTTCTATCTCAAAACTGGTTGCTGGGGTTAGTTCCTCCTATGTGACCACGTGCTATCAACATGACCAAAAAGAACACAAAAAAATTTCCGTATCTGTAAAAAAGTATTAGATGAGCTTCTTAAGAACTTGAAGTACATGGAAAAAAACCAAAGTCAAACTAAACAGTTTAAAAAGTAATTGGTTTTCTGGAAACATTTCTTCTCAGTGTTCCTGTTCCTCATGTTTCCATGCTGTTATATAAATTCAGTTTTCTTCATTCATTTGGCCTATGCGGAGATTTCCATTGTTTAAAATATAACTTACATGAACACACCATCCCACTGATCTCTTTGCAGACTAGTAACTTTGAACTCAAAGTGATCAGAATTCTGTATGTGATTGTTTTGCAGTGAACACCAATGAATTAACAGGAATGCAAAAGACCTTTGTTTCATTTACTGATGGGAAAAAAATAAATTAAAATAAAAACCAACAGCTAAACTTCTTCACACTTTTAAGGTCTCCTTGTATTACTTCCTGTATAGCATAATGCAATGGAGTGAAAAGATCTGAAACGTTTCATAAAGAAAGGAGGAAGGGGAGGTGTAATATTAGCAGAGTTTTAAATTTATCATCTTCAAATTATTTCTATTCTTACACGTGATAATGTGCCTCTATTAAAGAAGACAGCCATCACCTGTTTTACCTGTACTAATAAAATAACTCATCTATGAATGTTAAACAAAGTACACCTTGAAAGCTCAGTTCATTTGTTCTTAAAATATAATGACGTTATTCTCCTTCTGGTTTCAAATGTGTGTGGAAAAATGAGTGTTGCTCAGAAAGATGAAAAACTATGATACAAGTTTAGTGAATGTCCCACAAAACCGAATTTGCTTGAATTCAGAAGACCACTGCAATCTTCACACCAGTTCCCTGTGCCTTTGAGCATCAACTTCTGTGTGTACAGATTCTCCAGGGGAACACTCTCCAAATTCTTCCATCACCACAAGAAAAATTTACAGAAGAGGCACCTGCCTACACAAAGGAAAAGGGCAAAAGTCTTAAAATCTGCCCAAGAAGAGCAGGATTTAACTGCATCTCACCAAGAGGTACAGCTCCCTCGGGCTCCACTGAGCCCAGTCACTGAAGAGACAATTTGTGTTACTTTTTCCTAAGCACCTAAACTTCAGAAGCTGCATCAAACCCTGCCTTTGGTCACACACTTCACCAAGCAGTGCAGGCAGCAGCACCAGCTGAGCTGAAAGGCTCAGATCTGATTGGGATGAAGCAAATGAACAAGGCAAACAGTTCAGTGCCTCACTGAATTAAATAAAAAACAACAGGAATAGTAAATACCACAAAGGAAAAAAACCCTCACTTTCAAACAGCAGCCGAATTGAAAGGGAAGTTAAATTCACTGGCTGAATCATTTACAATTATATTATTTTCAAAGATTGATTTCAATAACAAAGTGCTTTATCTCAGATCATTCCTTTCAGCTACTCAGGTTCACCTCAATCAGATGAAATTCACCTAAATCATTGCATCAAGAGTTTACTTCAACTTTTCAAACCCATGTATTCAGTTCAGGGACATCTAGCAAAGCAATTTTTCTATTTCCTTCTACTATTCACTCGGAACCACCTGATGCTGTACAACAGGACTACACATCCCTGTTTCACATGGTTACAGAGAAAGAGCAAGGCACACGCTCTTCCAAATAAAGTTGTGATACAGAAAAAGCCCATCTCTAGGACTATTCCCTCAAATGGGAGTGATTCAGGCAGCACCCTATGTGTTTATATAATTATATTAGTTATTTTTCATGTGATTAGTCTGCTTCAATCATCAAATCAACATCCAAAATTCATTTGCTTTTCATTGTCTCTCCAACTTTAACACACTCAGCTCAATAACCTTGTTTCAGAACAGGTCTTAGCCGAGTTTTTCTACACCTGGGGAAGGCTGCTTTATACCCTGGCACCTCCAAGGGCTAAGCAATAACCTGTGACTACCACAACATGGAATCACTTATAAAATCATACACAATTGGTGGCTTAGAAGGTTTAGTGTGGAAACCTTTCAAAATGATCTATTAGTTTGTAGGAGATTACTTATAATCTTCTATTCAAAAACAGAAACCTTTGCAGAGATTTGCCATAACAACAGATTTTCACGTTTCTGACAAGTTTCACTTTTCCAGAAAAAGAGTTTAGTAAATCTTTGGAAAATGTATACAAGTCCCTGAAATTCCATTTATACCAGCTTCCTTCTGATGTCAAATTATTATTCCAGTTGCCTTAGTTACATCATTTGAGTATCTCAGACATGGATACCTCTGCCTTATCTCCACAGATATATTTCAGAAAACTCATTATTTTTCTGTGCATGGAATCTTTATTTTCAGAATGGTGCTCACACACTGGTGGCTTCATTTATTTCTGTACTTAGGGCAGATAAGGGAGAGCCAGTGAGCACGAAGAATTTCTCTGGAAGATTTATACAAAAACTATTCCTACCAGCTGGAGGCCTGAAATAGCAGATTAAGATCCATTTCCCTGTTTTCAGCATAGCTGGACATCCTGGCTGTTAGTGGTGTCACAGAGCTGCTCTTTGGTTACACAAAATCAGGCACAGCACTCTTCTCTAATTTACCACTTAACCACACATCTGCTCAAACCTTATCAATAAGCTGAGGCACAATGAGGGAATTGCAACCAGATGTTTTTTCCATGCACAAGTTAATAAACATACTGTATCCTTAATTTCAACACCTTTTTTTTTTTTTTTCCAGCTGGGGTTACACACCACCCAACAACTGCAAACCCAAATCACCAGAGAGATCCAACGCAACCAACCATCCAGCTTGGAATAGACTCCATAAGTCAGGTTAAGTTTATTAAAAGCTTTAAGCATTTATAAATCTCCAGGGAAGCATGACTTCTGCGCATGGCATTCAGAGGTAAATCATTGGTGTAATAGAGAGGCTCCTTCCTGCAGCCTCCTGGGACTGGGAGACTGGCTCAGATGATGAACTCCTTTATCATCCTCACACTAATTGCAGTGCATCTTGAAATGATTAGATCTATTGTTAGAACAGGCCTTGTCAGCAGCTGGGACACGGTGATTAATAGAAATTTCTCTTTAATTCCTTAGGATGTAGAAGTCTAAAGCCACAGTTGAGCCCTGGACCCCAATTATTAGGTGATTAATGAAATTATAATTGCCAGCCTTTCCCTCACATTCATCACTAGGTTTACTATTAATCATTAGAGTTAAAGCACAGGAAAAAGAAAATATTTTACAAGCACTATGCTACAGAGGCATAAATGGGTCAGGAAAATATTCTCTGATGCACCAAGCTGGAGCAATTGTGTGTCATTACCAACAACTTAACAGTACTGACGGCTCCAGTGGAGGTCAAGCTTCCTAATAGGAATCATTTCTACCTGATAACAGCTATCACCTCATCCAGCACTGGAGACACAGATACAGATCACTTGACCATCAAGGCAGAAGAAAGAGTTTTTAGCATCTCTGCCAGCAAATGGAACGACTAACCCCAACAGCAGGAGTCCCTTCTGAGTTTTAAGAATATTTCTTTTAAAATCATGCAATAAAGAGATCATTTAACTACATTCTGTCTGCCTCTGGGCATGGACTGCCTTGCACCATTGGACTTCTGACATCCTGTGCCTACAGCACACTGTCCCTCAGGTGATGGAGCAGCTGAGTCACTGCTATCACTCCTCTGTTCCTGCTCCCCAGTGCTTTTAATCACTGGTGCCTCTGAAATTTTATGGGTCACATTTTCATAGCCTGATTATTTCCCAAAGACAACTCAGAGTGGCCAACAATATTCCAACACTTAGAAATTCAGAGCTGCTTTAGCCCTGTAGCATTAATGTCAGGAAAGGTCAGATCCAAAATTATTTTTTTTTCCCCTTCTCAACTGATCCGATTCTATGAAAGAATAATTAGTTTTTCACAGATCAAAAAACTATGCAAGGGAAGGAAATTAAATGCAAGGAAAGAGAAAGACTGAGGCCCTTTTGTCTGCTTTGGCGTGAACTGCTCTTCTAAAATTTAAGGGCTCAACAGCCATCACCCTCCAAGAGAGACTGAAAGAAGAGGAAGGAAGTTACCTTGCCTGCTGCAGACCTGTCTGAACCCTCAAACAGAAAACGAGCAGAGGAATAACAGGTCTCCATCATTCCCAACCCTGCAGCCTCTGCTCAATGCATTCAAGTACTCACAGCTACAAGGTGTAAGCTAAATGACTATTTACTTTGCACTGATCTGTACCAGGTGAAAAATAACTGCAATTTAGATCTCATTTGTTTAAGTAATAAATGATTTGTTTATCCTGAACTTGATGCTTTACTTCAGCTCCTTGAAGTTTCATTAAATCACAAATCACTTGTAAGACCATGCCTAGGTAAGGCAGAAACAGCAAGTCTGCCACAGTCCTCTCTGTATCAACACCCAAAGCATGCAACCACTTCACTGTGTTTATAGGCAGAAAGAAGTGATTTCTGTGATCAGCCAGTTTAGAATATGTCTGAAACTCTGATTGCAGGTGCTTTTTTTAGTGCTGATTTAAGCAAACATTACTCAACTGACACCCTGAGAGTTTTAAACAGGACGTGGGTGGGGACAGCAATGCTGGTGAAGTCTCACAATGCTGAATTTCAGTCTCCTGGGGAAAATAAAAGACCTCACTAATCTTTGATGTAATTTATCTGAGCATATGCCGAAGAGCACTAAATTGTATAAGGGAGGATAATAAATAACTACAGTGCATGACAGAGTAGGAACAGAGCGCTGTGTAGTTCTACTGCACTGTTCAATCAGATGGTTGGGTCAGTTAATGCTTGAGCTCAAGGCTGAACATCAATCTTGGCAGCTGGTGTGACATCCCACAGTGTGGACACCAGGAATCTCACAGGCCCTCAGTTGGGTGGGAATGGAAAACAGAATGTCACAGAAATTTACAGAAATAAACAATGTTATCGATCACTTCACCCTCTTTATTTCCTATAAAGCAGTAAATATTATTAGATTTATTTATAAATATTATTATTCTTATAATGAAATTGGATACTAATAGCTTCCAGATAGAAACTAGACATAACAGACAAATCTCTAAGTTGGGTTACAAATTTGGCAGAAGACCATGGCTGCTCCAGATTTCTCCTACTGTATATTACAGCAAAACTGCCTTTCCATCATTTCTTAATCTAAGAACTATGTATTGGATACTAGAAAGCTTCTGACTTTCTAAACCTGGAATACTGCTAAAAAGGAAGGAGAGTTTTGTTATTTGAGGGGTTTTTTTCCCTTCTGACTTCCATAGCAGAATAAAATATTCTGCTCTTCTTTCCTCCAATTCTGGTTTAATAATAATTTCACAATCACTTAAATGCTAGGAAAGATTTTAAAGTCATATTAAGGTTCTGATAATTCAGAGGTGACATGACTTTTATTGTGCTAATATTTCGTTGATGCAACATTTCAATCAATTGTTTTCTAGCAAAGCTCACAAAGTTTCATGCTTTGGATAAAATATTGCTCATGTTTAATGTGTGAACACCTTGCACAGGAATCTCTCAGAGTGGTGCATATGCTCCAATCAGACTTTTCCAAACATACACAGCATTCCTTGTTTCTCTTAAATACACAGAGCAATTTCACTCTATGGTTTCATTCACAAGAACAACTGGGCTATTTCCCAGGTATGGCCATAGAATTAGAAAGCGACTTCACAGAGATTAATTCCATACATCAAAATTTGATCCTTTATAGACTCCTCTCTGTCTTAAATAATTGTCTTAATCACTAATCATCATGGGGCTCTAAACACAAAAGGAGAAATTACCAGTGGCTGTAGTAAGTTTGGTTCATAGTCCAATAGTGTGGTAGATGCAGAGGGGAGGTAGAGGCAAGCAGGTAACCAGGTGGTTACCTACAATTAACTAGTTAACCAGGTATTTAGACATACTATAGGAAGATGTACTTTAAAGAAACCCAAATTCAATAAATTCTTGAATAGATTAACTGCAGCTTTCTAAATAATACAGCACATATTAGAAAGGGTCAGATTTATATTGGCTTTAACAGACCCAGGAGGGAAACTACAGTAGTTGTCTTTGATCTATTGGCCTATATTAAACAGTGATGTGCTGGAGCATTGGGAAATGCCCTAATTTATTCCTGGAAAATATGTATGCATATTGTCAGATGGAACATCCTTTATACTGTGGTGGTCTATTATATGAGAAGGATTAAAAAAAAAAAGTAAAAGGAAGCAGAGAAGTATGTAATCCAACCAAAATTGAACAGGATTGCTGGCTAAATTGCTGAGAAGCAATTTGGATTGAATTTCTTTGCATCAAGATATTCACTTCATTTTGTCCAACAAAATGCTCCTTTTTGAAGCTCAGAAGTAAAAAAGGGGTGCATAATAAGTAGCTAACTTCAGGCCACAGATATTACAAGGGAAAATAAAAGTTCCCAACAGATATTAACATCTATGCATGTACAAACAATGAATAGAACATGAGCTGTCACTCCTGAATCAACACTCACATTTGCAGGGCTCTTCCAATAGACATTTGGATTTGGGGTCCAAAGGCTCAACAAAAGGAATGACCCAACATAACAATTGTATGAACTTTGCTGGGGTCTGAGCACACCCACAGCAACTTTACAGCCTGGTATCCAATCACACTGTTCATAAACTTGCAAAATTTTAGAGTGCTACACCCATACCAGAACTATTCAACCTACACTAGGAACTCCTTGCTCATTTCAGCATGTTTGAGTTTTGAAGAAAACAAAAAAACATGTTCAAGATGGGCAAAGAGATACAGCTCTGTTCTCAAACACTAGTTCTGCCAGCCTCTTTCACTTTTTTTTTTCTCAGAGCAGAAATAGCAAATAGAGGAAAAATAATTTTTCCTTTGCATTTTCTAAAATTGAATTTTCTCCCTTTCCCTCATATGCTCACATTGCACTGCAGCCTGACAATACTTTCTGTGAGGGGAAATGTTGCACATCTGTTTCTAATCAGAAAAATTTAATAAAGTTACGTCAATAGAGGCAGTTTGCATTTATACCATCACATTCACTTCTTTTGTGAGAGAGGAGTGTGAATATTCATTGCTGGCCAGAGCAGCCGTGGACATGAACAGCAGCCGAGCGGGTTCCCTCTGCACACAAGCAGCTCCCCCCTTGGTACCAGCTGAAATCCTGATCAGAGTTCCCTCACAACACAGGTATTGTAGGGGTGCTGTGCTAGTTATTGGTGATATTATAAATGACATTTCAGGAATTGAAAGAATTGTAGCTTGTCAGTTGAGACTTGTAATCGTTACCCACTCAGTGAATGGATTTAACAGGGTTGCTGGTAAAAGCAGGAAAAATAGAGCCCCTTCTTGCTAATATCAGAAAGACACAAGTGGTCTAAATTAACAATTACCTTAGACATTGAGGGAGATTTCTAATAATACTGTATTAGAATGAAAGTTAGTATATTCTGATGGGAATTTAATAACTGCAATCACACACAGCCTGACCTGAACATGTGCAGCAGTTTGGCTGCCAAAGGAGCTGTGGTGATCCCTGTTCCCCCCTGAAACACTGTCCAAAGTGTGCCCAGTGAACCCCTCACCTTGGTGTCACATGCACTGGTTATTCATTCAGAAGAGGCAATTTGACCATGGTGAGGGTTCAAGGGGCACACAAAATATCACACTTAGGTACAAAACCTAAAGCAAGCAGAGGCCACGTGATAAATTTGCTACAGAAACAAAAGCTGTTTAATGTCCTGTGTAACCCTAGAGGAGTTCCACTGCATGGTGTTGGTATTACAGTCTTAAATGGAAAGTCATTTTAATATAATCCCTTATGATAACTTCAAATTGCTCCCTAAAATGTAATAAATGAGAAATATGGTTTAAACTTTTGGATCTTTACTACATATTTATACATACAATAACATGCTTGTTACTGTCTGTGCATGAAAAGGGAACTAATGTTCACAATCTAAAGTACAAGTCACACTAACAACACTTCAAAATATTTAATAGCCTTTCTAGATGATAGCCTATATTAGAAATAAACATTCAGGAATAATTCATAGTACAAGCAGATAACTATGAGATAAGCAATGAAAAAAGATAAGGAACACGATTAATATTAAAGTTGTGCCCTACTGAGGAAGAGAAAAAAAAAGTAAAAATCACTGTTAACTAGAGATTTGAAACATCATCTTCAGAACAAAACAGAGAAACCTAAACCTCTGCTCCTAACAACATTACTGAATTGTCAAATACTATAATTCTCTGAGCAGGGTCCCAGCCATTTAATTGAAGCAGAGCATCCCTTCTTCCCTGTGCTCTCCTGTGTTACTGAGGCTGCTGCAGCCCCAGCACTGCTGTCAAAGCAAGTTGAAATCACACTGTCCACTTAGTCAGAGAATCAGAGCTCCCCTTCCCTCACACGGAGCACTTCATACTCTAGTAAGCATTGGAAAAAGTATAAAGCACTCTAGGAAGAATGGCTGTGTAATAAAAGTGTAATTGAAATGGTTGTACTGCTGCCTCATTTCATTACTCACACTGGCCTCTGCTTGTTAAATTTTAAGATCTCTTGGGAAACCAGTGCATAATATAACAACACTCCAGAGTGTCAAAACAACCCCTGCTATGATTTATCCCATGCATGAAATCAAGGATCTATTTTAAAGTAAAGATTTTACCAGTAAAACAGCCCTTAAACTATCCCAGTTCCCTTAATTTAAACAAGGAAGACTAAAATTTTTGGAAGGAATTAAGGAATTTCTAGACTTCCATTTGTTTTTGCCTTGTAGAAATATTTTGAGCCTCCTTACTCTTTTGCATATCCAAAGTCATTATAAGAAGAAAATCTAATCTGGGTTTCTTGAACAATAATTAGGACAAGAAAACAAAATTTCATCAACAATTCAACCAGCAGAAGAAAAAGAATTCAAACAAATACAAAATCCAATTACAAGCTTAGAAATTCTTTGTTTGAAGTAGTCTTGTAAATTAACTTAGGTTCCGTTCAACACACAGGGATGGCAAATATTTCAGCCTAACACACACCAACATCTTCAGGGAAGGATATCTGGATGCCCAGCAGAGATGTCCTGCCATGGGATCCCTCTCTTGGGCCACCTCCCCACTGGCCACTCTTCCCCCCCAGTGTTTTGAAGTTGCCTTTTAGTAACATGCTAAAGATAAGGAGATCTTAAATAAATGGACTGTTACCACTCTCATGGGTGACAGAAGCAAAAGGTGTCTGCATTTCTGCACCTCCTTGCTAACTTCACCAGCACTCACAATTAAATTGGAAAATCCTTACAACCACAACTGCCATTTGAAAAATTCCCTCTACCTCATGCCCCATTGCAGCAGGTAAGGTCACCACAGAATATTTTCTGTTATTTGTTTCCAAGGCAAACACATGTACAGCAGCAGTGTCATTTCTTCATTTGGCCCTAATTTCCCCATAAAATCTGCCATAGCCATACAATTTTACCTACAGAAAACATGCCATAACATTAATTTTTTCTTGGCTTAATTAGCAGTTTTACATTTAGTTCCTTCCACTGCACAGGGAAGCCTTGACTTCTCTGTAGCAATGCCTAGGAGTCAGTAATAGGCCATATAACATACAATATTACTTTTTGCTCTCTGTTCCAATAGCTTACTGCTGCTATGGAAGATTGATCGTTTCCAGTGCGCTTTTATTTGGAGGCAATTTCTTCTTTGTGTTAGGAAACTGTGGCTAACTCTGAGGCAAACACCCTGACAGAAGAACTTTCAGAAGAATACTAAAATAATGATTTAAGCAAGTACTTTTTACACCCACCTGCCCTCACCTTATAAAAGCTGACCCAAAGATCAGAAGAGGTTTAGAAGGGACCAAAAGCAGTTTCCCTCCAGATCCCAGACCTGCTATTTCATTCAGTACAATCCAGCTACCAGACTATGTGCCAAAGGCTTAGATATTATATATGTCATGATACCCCAACACTGTATCTCAGAGAAAAAACAGCAAGAGGACACAAATTACAAGGGAGATGAAATAATCTTTTTGAAAAACTCACCAACTATGGGAGTAGACGCATCAGTTTTTTATTCTTTGTTTTTCTGTTTCTTCCTTGTAGATCTACCAAGTGAAACCTTTAAGCAACGACTACTATTCATCACTTAATACCCCTCAGTTTATTTTAACATTGACTGGCATAAGCAGTGCATTTCCTAGGCACTGATAAGAGGACAGCAGGCTGTCACAGTCAAATTTGGTTACCAGCTCCCTTTCATTCATCCAGCAAGTGCTGATCATTAGTCCTCAGCCCTGGGAAAGTGGCAGAACCACCAAGTAACACAGTCAGATCAATGCACAGGGAAACAGGCAATTGAAGCTCTGTGTCTCCACACTTAATACACCCCATCTGTTCTCCCTGTTTGCTATATAAATTTAAACAATTTAAACCTTACAGTCTAAAACATATTGGGGAAGTAGAAATCAATGTGAGCTTTGTTATTTTAAGAAAACAATTTCAAAGAGTCTGAAATGTTGTCTCCTTAGAACTTCAGTTTGCATTTTCATGCAATTGTATGATGAATTCTTGGGCTGTAGAAGAAAAACAAAGGAAGGATCTGTGTGAACTTTCTGTGCCCTGTTCCCTATAGAATGAAATTAATCACTTACCTGATTTCCACTTTGTGTAAACATTATTGCTCATTATTTACCTAAAATTTCAGATTTTTATTGTTGCAGAATCTAAACCCTTTCTGAACTCTGCCATTCTGTCAGAGGCAGAGACTGTAATGATCAAGATCTCAAGGTCACAAATATAAAGAACTCAGTAAACCAGTAATTTCAACTGTGCAAGAGTCTCTGAGAAAACCGGCCCCTGACATATCATGCCATGAAGGAAAACAACAAACTTTCATTTTTGATTTAAAGAGTGTAAGTTTACTCAAAGGTGCTTTGCTATCCCCCAAAGTTTTAGAGCAGTATAACCAGCCTTTACCACTTGTCAACACTTAATAGCCTACACCCCAATGATTGATTTTGTTCAATTGGATTTTTTTTTCTCTTCAACTCATGTATTTAGCTTTTAGCTGCAGCAGGTTGACAAGGCATCTATCATAGCTAAACAGACTAATTCAGAAGCATTTATTTTCTGCAGCCGTGTTTGTTTGGTCTTCTGCTGTACTCTTTGTTTTGTATGTTCCCACACACCAAAACAGGTTTACCTTTTCTCTGTCTACAATATCACATAAGCTGCTCTGTACCTACCTCCACATCATTCTCTCTCTCCTAATCATCCCACTGCCACCCTTGCTTTCTAAGGGAATTCAGTTTATTTGGAGAATGAAGATCACTGAATAAGAACCAGTATAAGTGTCCTGCTAGTTATTAAAACACATTTAAGATATACCTGTACTCACCTCATATAAAAATATGATTTCTCAAGAATACTATGTAAGTGGAATAGAAACTTTCCTGTCCAAAAAGGTAGCTGTTGTACTTTCCAACAATTTAAGTTATGCCCTCCAATAATTCTGATCTCTGAGTGCAACTGATATACACCATTTTAAATGCAGTGTCAGACATATTCCTAGGTTTTTAAAGCAAAGAGATATCATGGGAAAATTTAATGATAGCAACTTCTGCTAAGTTCTTTCAGAGAAGGAAAGCTGTAGGTAAAACTTATCCCTGAAGACTCGAAGTATGCTGCCATGAGGGGTGAAGTAATTCAGCAAAATACACAGCGTGAGCTACCTGCAATCCCTTAAACTAATATAGATGTCACAGGGCTTCACAAAGCTATGGGACTGACTTAAACAAAGCAAGAAAAAGTAATAATTCTGGGGCCTATTCTGAGCTTCATCTGTTTCAGAATGTGGAGACATAAAAAAGAGAGTTAGAGCCTGCATGGGAACAGCATGCAAGAGATGGGAGGGGGAAACCTTCAACCAGCAATCTTTGTTCCTCAGGAAAACTGCACTAGAAAAGGTCTTTAGGATGTTTCTTAAAAGTTAAACCCCACCTCCTCTCTAGGAAGATAATTAAGAACTGTCTTCCATCTCACTGCTGTTTGGTAATTTGGTGAGGGTAGGAGTGATACACAAATCACTCGAGAAGCAGCTGAGTTAAATCCTGCCTGTTTGCAAAAACTAAAATCTGTGAGAGCACTGTTTTGTAAAGCATCACTAATGGATTTGTAGCTGACTGAATAAATATCACTTGTAAGTAAACTAATATTTGAGGAATATGTGAGGAGCAACTATTTTACCTAAAGGAAAAGGCTGATAACTGCCCATCTTGCAGCTCCCACAGGTATTTCCCAGCTCCTCCTATCAGCTCTCTCTAGGCAGTTCTAGCACACAGCTTTATTCCTTACAAATATTGTTTTCTCTTCTAACTGAGGGCCAAAAATCTTTTTCCTTTCAATAAAGAAAAGTGCTATAAAAAACTTGATAGAGAAGTTGCCTGCACAGAGTGCAGCTGTTGGGCACGGCTGGCTCACTTCACAATGGCCAGCAAGACACATCCCTTCCTTCTTCTAAGGGCAAAACAGCATTTTTCCATTAAGTGAACTCTTGTATAATACAGCAGCATATCTCTGCTTCTTAGAGTCTACACAACACTTGCTATCCATGTTTCCAACCGAGTTGTTTACTTTCTCTCAAATCCCCAACTTGGCAGGGCTTGTGAACAGCCTGCCACGCTGCTGAGCACAGTGCCACAAATATGAAAGAAAGAAGCAATTTTGAGGGAAGCACATCTGAAAGAAGTAAGATAAAATAAAAATAATCGTGCCATCACTATTTTATCAAGTTGCTGTAAAACTGCCAAGCCCAGAAGCCTGGCATTTTAGCTGTGTTCTGAAAAAGAAAGCAAGCAATCTAGTCTCTCTCACTGCTTCTCCTTAAAAAAAAAATAAATGAAATGTTCAGATGTTTCCAAGTCACAGCACTTGTAAATCGTGAAATAGAGAGAAAGAAACAGATCATAAAGCATCATTACTTTTACTTAGACAAAGAACTGTGTGTTAGACACATATGAGAAAGCAGTTAAAGAAAAAACAATGAGAAATCAAAAAACCCAAGAGCCTTGTTCTCAGTGAGACCTGCCTGCCTTGTCCCATCACCTCCCAGACAGGCTGCTAAACAGGGAAATAAAATCAGAGGATATAAATCATAAGCATCCACTGTAGAAAGCAAAATTTTATGGATCTTGGACTTGATGATCCCAGAGGTGTTTTCCAGCCTAACCAATCCTGTGAAATGATTCTTAATATTCAAAAATAAAACCTGGAAGGAGAAAACTCTAACGTGTACATGACAGAGGATAACTGTAAAGATCAGGTTTTCTTATAGGGAAAAGTAAAAGAAAAAGGAAAGGAAAAGTCAATGGAATACAACATTATTGGAGAAACAACTTCATCCTTTATCTTTGATTATAGAGATTGCACCATTTTTCAGAAAAGTAAAAAAAAAAAAAAAATCACAACAAAGTCTCAAAATTTTCCAAAGGTGTTAAGTAATGGCATTCTCAAAATAAAGCAAGTCACTGGTTTTAAAGCACAAGATACCAAATCATAATAATACTTTCATATTTTAAATTATTTCTATAAAGTTAGCAAACAGAAGAAGAGCCAGCGTTACTTGATGCATTTCTGTCAGTGTGTTTACCCTGATCACAGCCATGGCCCACACTGCCACACCTGCTCAAGAACTCTTTGGTTTGTGACAGTCTGGCCAGGCAGTGCTGTGTGAAGTGAGATAGAAAAATACTTAAAAAAAGGTTGAATCCACATTGAAAGCATTCTGTACTCATGCTGATCCACCAGCACTGCCTGTCATCCCTATGGAAAGCCACCCCAAAACAACCTAGCACACCTCCACTGCAGAGCAGACCATGTGCTCTTTCAGCTTCTCACTCTCCACCTGGTCAGTGCTGCTACAGGTTCAACCTGGGTTTCTTTTGCAGTAAAACCAGGGACTGGGTGCTCATAGTCTGCAGCTGGGTTGCTCCAAAACATCTGGGAAGCCCTTCAAGATTCATGTGCAAACATATGCTTTGTACTGAAGGTACAACGGAAAGAAGGTGATATTTTATGTTATCTGAACCACAGACCCAATAGCTACATAAATTTGAAGAGTGAAAATGTAACCATGGAATATTACCAGGTAAAAAACTCACTACTAAAAATGTCCCACATTGCAGAGACTTTAGGAATTGTTGGTGCCTCAGATTAGGACAATACTGCCCTGAACATCTTCAACTATAAACAAATGAGCACCTACAACTAATCTTGGCCTTTGCAATAACTGACTGTGGGCACCCTGGGAGAGGAAGTTTCCACAAATGGTGGCAACTTGAGTATTTAACGTGAATCTTTGTTGAAGAGTGAAGAGGAATTTAAAATAAAATCCTGAGGGAGAACACTAGTACAAAGAGAGGGCATGACAAATAAAACAAAGTGTAATTTCTGCCTCAGTTCAGAGTTTACACTATCTGTATTGCAGATATATAGGGAAATTCATGACATTACAAAGTACTGTGAAAATTTATGGATTTAAAAACAAAGCAGTAGAATATGCATCTTTTCAGGGATGATAAATTCTACTACAAACACCAGCCACTGTCAGAGTTTGCAACATTAATTCTTTTCTGAGTATGAGAAACTTCTAGTATCTGTTAGAGTTAGAAAAACAGCACAATGCACAACAATTAATTGCAGTATTTGGGAAAGCATAGAGGCATTTCAAAACAGAGCCAAAATGTAAAGTTTTGGTCATTGTTTTCCCATCTACAGTACCAACATCTACTATCTGGAGTCTGGCATTCTTTTCTAATGGCATTTTCCCTAATTTAACTTAATACACAAATCAATTAGAACCAGCTTGTAAAATTCCAGCAAAAAACATAGTTTGTATTCATAATAGCATGGAAGAATGTTGTAGGAGCCTTCCAAGTGAAGGCTCATACATAGAAAGACTGATATATACCAAAAAACTACCTTCCATCATCAAGGCAGTTAGTTGCTAATAAAAGTATTTTATTTTCTACGAAAAGGCAAATATTGTATTATATAAACCTATTTTAAGCATTTTTAGAATTATCACATACATTATGTTGTTCATCTGTGTCCTTTAGTTCCAAGCTGTCAGCCTGCAGGCTGGTTAAACCATTTCAGTGGCAATTGATTCCAGGCCTCCATCTTTTTGAGACTCCCAGTAATTTGCCTCCAACTATTACACAAACTTGTGCTGTTGGACAGTGACAGAGGCTCAGTCAGATGGACAGAAATGGCTTGGACTCATATGGCTTGAAAATGAGTAACTGTTCCTGCTTTGCAGAAATGTGAAATGGGATAACATGTGACACAGGAAAAAAAAAAAAAAAGAAGACATCTGGAAGGTCTTATTTATTGAACTAATTATGAAAGGACACACTTGCTTCCCTACACATCACACGTTTGGATGTAGATCAGGAGACACAGGCCAGTGGCCAGGCTGACACTCCCAGCTCAGCGTCAGAATCTGCAATCAAAAGCTGTCAGAATAGGCAAAGTCTCCACAACACCTTTTATTTTTTACCATCTCCCTATTTTGCCATCCCATTTAGGTGAAGAAAACTAATAAAATCTTAGGCAAGATGCATTGTGCAGCTTTGCTGGCCAGTGAACTCATGAGGCACAGCCTGAGGAGTGAGAAATGTCCCTCCTTCAAAGCCAGTGCTGCTCGGGGCTAAAACAACTCAACACGGGCACTCTGAGTGGCACAGCAGCACCCACCCCCTCTGACTGGGTGCCTGTCTCCTTGCAGTAACAATTCACATTATATTCAGCATTTACAGTGTGTGTTAATCTGCCCTCATATGCCTCGTTATTTATTGGATTCTTTCTCAAAGGCAGATGGAGAGAACAGTGGTGTTAATCTCATTTGGGCTTTGAATGGATCCATAATACCCATCCCCACACAGCCATTGGGGCACTGGGTTGGAGCGGGTCTGCTTTATATGCAATAATTTTCAGCCAAAAAAATTAATCGGCCCATAAAATATCCTTCAAGAAAAACAACTGATTTTGCATCTGAGAAGCTGCCTGAGAGGGTGAGTGACCTGGTGAGAGCAACCCAGAGCCACCATCTCCACTACAGACACGAAACAATAACCATATAACTTAATGGACTGGTGAAATACCACATTTCAGTTAACTAAATTCAATCAAAAACTGTTTTCAACCCTGAAGATGTATGAGATACAGTTCGGGCAGTGTGCACTGGGGGCTCTAACAACATTTGTGAACAATTTGTCCCCCAACACTGGGTTTCAGTCTTCATCTCTTGTCACCAATAGAGAAACATTCACTGTTACAGAACTACGACCAGGATGGACTTCTGCAGGTAAGCAGCTCACATGATGCACTTAGTGCCTACTTCTGTTATTGTCTGGGATGAGACTTGATGTCAGTGCCTTTGTTTGGTACCCAGAAAGATAAAATTTGTGTCAGTAATTCATCAGGAATGAAGACATAATATTCTTACTAAACATAGTAAAAGCTTATACTAAAAAAAAAGCCAACTCACAAAAAAAATCCATGCCACCACAAAACAAAAACACCAATGTGAAAAAATGGTTACAAATTTCCTAAAAATATGGGGGGGAAAGAAAACCTCAGGAGATTGGCTGACAGCTGAAAGCCCAAAAATTTCAAAGGCTTTCCCTCGAACACTCTCCTTGCAAAGGTCCACCCTGAAGCCAATATAATTTTTAAGATTTAAAACGCAACATCAGAGAGATCTTATCATGTTCATGCGTTACAAAAGCTTTTCAGACCACTCCTCTCACTCCCAGATGCATGAATACATCTGCAGTGTAGAGGATGGATCTGTTCCTGTGCACAGCTCCTGCCTCACATTACAGCTAACTGCCAGAGACAGCAGACTGGACACTGGAAAAATGGACACCTCAATGAATCACAACTCGTTTATGTTTTCCATTTGAAGATTTATGCATGTTGAGCACAGCTCAGAGCGAGTAAGTTACACTCCAATGCAACTTAATGATTTTGCTACTCGGAGCTTTCTCCTAAATAACGTGGATGTCTCGCCAAATGGGGATGATGGCAGGAGAAAGACCTGGGGAGGAAAGACGTTCTGAGCGTCCCCATGGATAACTGAGCACCTCAGAGATCTCATCTACATTTTCTGAAGGCAGGTCTGTGTGATTTACTCAGACACTGACAGGGCTTTGTGCATCTCCCAGGATGAAGGAGTAGCTGTCTGCCTGCCCTTCCTAAACAGTGTCGCCGGATATTTCACTGCTGAGCACCCATCTCCTCCAACTCAGCGTCAGGCGATAGAGAATAAATCACCTCCTGTGTTGAGCAGCACAGTTCCCTCCTGCAGCTCCAGTCTGATGCACGCTGACAGGAGCCTTCTGGGCTTACCTGTTTTCAGGCACACTGGGCTGAATGTCCAGGTGATGCTCTACAGTTGAGCTCCCTGGTCCCATTACCAATTCTTTCCTCTTTACACTGCTGTTCAAGTCTGTAATAACAACACTGACATGACAGAACTAAGAGGAAGGAAAAGATTTAACAGTGTGAGCCAAAGAAATCAGGTAGAAAACATCACTGTCATGGTGGACCAAACAGGGAAGATATTCTTCAAAGTCTTGGTGAACGATTTAGAAAAGATTTAAATATTTCAAGGTAGTAAGGACCTGAAGTCTCTCCTATAGTCTATTTTTCCATTCAGCAGCTTTGGCATTTGGGTTCTGAAAACACATAGAACAGTCTGACAGAGATGAACACGTGAGTGCCTGTCCTCAGAGATACAACCCCCAAAGTGACAGGTTTCCTGCTGCTGTACTGCTGAACACCTGGAAAGGGACTGAGGAAACTGTATGGAAACTGTCTGTAGAGGTCTCACTTATTTTAATTGACTCATAAGAGGACTGTATATTGGCTCAAATTGAGAGGTTTTTTTATCATAGAATCATGAACCACTCTGGAAAACAGACAGACAAACACAAATGGAATAGGAATTATTTTCTGCTTTTGTAATGGTCTCCCCTGCTGAAATCAATACTAAATTCAATGCTCACAACTCTGATAGCCTGCCTTTTTTTTTTTCCCCTTTCTTATTTTCTCCAAGTGACTTTTCTGCTGTATCAGCAATTAACTTCCAGTGCCCATATGCTATGGCAAAACTGGATATTGAAAAAATATCATATATATGTGTACACATATAAAGTCTATCTGAAATCTTACTGGATTAACACAAATAGAGTTCATCCTGCTGGCCAGGTTATCTTAGCAACCCTGCCTTTGCTGCAAAGTCTTTATTTAATTAGAATTCAGATTTTATTTGCAAACATCTGGTAATATCTTTTCCTTATTTTACAGTTGAATACTCCCTAGTACAGTTAAATACTCCCTAATATTGAATGGCCTAATACAGGCTGATATACTGGTTTAAATGTGGCAAATTGGTGGTATTCTATTTCACATTAACTGGAATCAAGGAAAATGATCACTAGACAAGAAAAGGTTAATGCCCATTTCCACTCCATAAGCTGCCCTTCCGTTGAGTTACCTTCTATAACTGTACCCTGATTTCTGGATACATTATTTGTTCAGAATGTCAGGAATACCTTACAGATTATAACCTCTAACACAGCTAATATAAAACAGCCTGGCTATCTGTGAGAACCAGGTTTGTACCTTTGGGCAGCAGGGCACTGCACTAGCTGCTGCTGGAAAGATTAGGTGTTTGTTGTGGTATTCACAGTAATTATTTTCAAATTGCAATAATTAGTGTGTTTTTCTCTTAAGTTTCTTAATAAAATGCTATTTCATTCCTGCTGGTACTCAAATCAGACCAAAACAATTGTCTGCTTCCAGTTGGCTTCCAGCTTGGGAGGCCTCCATTTGAAGAGACAAAAAAAAAAAATCATGGTTTAAGACTGGAGTGTTCAAAAATAGTTCAGATATTGTAGGCATTTCTAATTGCATTTAGAATCCTCCCCGCACCTTCTACTCTCATCTGGTCTTTTATTACTGGTTTTTGGTTGTTTTTTTTTTTTTTCTAATTTCCCAAGTCTTTTGTGTTAGCACTCAGGATTACAACTGAAGTTCTATTAAATAAGAATTATGTTCAAGGAATATTTAAATTTATTAAGGCATGAAATAAAATGGGAATATTTTGAGCACACAGATTCTAAAAACTGAATATACCTTGGGTATGACTAGACTATATAAATCTATTTAGGTGACTCATTTGTATTGAAGTTGAAGACATCAAATCAGAAATAAAGCTTTACTTTCATTCTAACTTTCACTGATTTTGAGTCCTAAAGGCTGAAGCTGTGAGCTAAGCAAACAGAGCACACCAGGACTTCATGAAAAATAATTCAGTACCCATGGACTGTAGGGAAAAAATATACACATAATTCTTATTAGTTGACTCTCTTCAAATATTTAACCACAGCTGCTAGTATTTCTTCATAATGTAAAACACTCCGTTTGTAATTTAAAAAGAGAAACATATTTTTCACTGTTTTTTAAAACAAGACAAATTGCAATATATCTCACTGGTCAGTAAAATTAGGGTCTAAGTAAGTACCTTAAAGCATATGTATCAGAAGCACAGCAGCAAATGTGGTTGGATGATGTTTATTACTGGCAGCTCTTTGCCTGGGAGCAGGAGGTGGACTCGCTCCATCCCTTCCCAGCACGGCAGTTGAGGGGAATGGGGTGAGTTGCCAGCTCACCTAATAAGACATCTCTGTCAGAGGATGCTTGGAGACTTTTCTCTCCAGAATTCTCTTGCATACTCGGGGAAAAGTGTGGCTGCAGATTAGGGGACAAAAGCAATGAAAAGAACAAAAAGTGCTGCACATGGCTCTGCCTGCATTGCCGGGCATTTAGAGGGAACGTGAATTACATGACTTGATTTACTTTACAAAAACTGATTAGTAAAACCCCCTGTGGATTTCTTAACTATACTGTGGAGGGATATAAGATTAGTGTAGCAATTCCCATCATCAAACGTATTTACTGTTAAAATATTGGATTAGCGATGTTGTTATCCACTGTTCCAAGATTATAAAGTGATTCTTTAAAATTGAGCAGAAAAATACTGCACTCTATCATTTGTAATTAGATTTCAGTCTGAGTGGTTTTGCCTTTCCAGAAAGAGTAATTCTGCTAAAAAAAATAAAAATAAAAAGGGCTGTGTTCTGCACACAAATAAAGAGAAAATAAAACTATAGATTCAGAAGAGGAAACAAATTATTTTCAAAGAAATTATTTTTCTCTCCTACTTTTGAGAGACAAATGGTTGCACTTGGTCTGTGTCTTATTGCTCCTGCTGGTCAGTCTCAGTTCTGTGGCGATGCCCCACTGTTACACCAGGGGGTAATAGAGCCTTGTTGGTGTGAGATGTGGCTCATTGTAACACACACAGGAATGTGCACTACCTGTGCCTGACAAATCTTAGTCCTTGGATATTTAACCCTCCCAGAGAACTTTGAGGAGAGGGTCATCATTGTCTCGGTTCCCACTGACAACATGAACTGTGACGAAGGAAGAGAGTCAGGAAAGGGGATAAATTAATGTGTTCATTAAAGTAATTATGCTACATTTGGGCCAGGAAGATTAATGCAATTGTATCCTAGCTTTTTAGCCATTATCTTCAGTGACTAAAAGCACTTGGAGTTCTTACAATTAATAAACAAATAAAAAGCCACAGCACTAACACCACCTTCTCACATTTTATCCTGTTGAACACCTCTAGGAACCACTTCTGTGCAGTATTTCAGATAAACATATAATAGACAGTGATGTAGGAGTCAACCAAAAAAAGATTAAATCAGAAATACTCTGCAACTGAAGAGTGGGAGTTTTGCTGTACCTGTCATGCTGGCAAACCTCACTAGCTGCCACTACTGCACTTTTAAGCTGTACAAACTTCAGCATTGTTCTTTTTTTTTTTTACTATGGTAACTCCCTATCCTCTCTTCCTAAATTCACCCTCCCAGTAATCACAGAATCATAGAATGGTTAAAGTTGGAAAAGACCTCTAAGATTATTGTGTCCAACCATTTACCCAGCACCACTGTGTTCAGTGGTGTGTTCAGCATGTCCCCAGATGCCACATCCACACATTTTTTGAATGCTTCCAGAGATGGTGATTCTATCATCTCCCTGAGCAGCCTATTCCACACTTTGAGGTTTTCCTGATCTCTAATCTAACACACCCCCCCGTGCACCTTTAGGCCATTTCCTCCCATCCTGTCATTTGTTACCTGAGAGAAGAGACCAAACTCCACCTCACTAATTTGCTTCTAATACAGAATCAGGGTTATCAATATTATTCCATGCCATTACCACACAAAATTCAGATTTTAAAATAGCATCAGTGACTTCAAAAATTTGGAGAATTGCAGATTACTTTGATTTGAAATTGTCCTGTTATAACTGACCATAAATACAGAGCCTATAAATACATAATCCTAACTGCAGTAGCTCTGAACAGCCTTGACAGGGTTTATCAGCTAAATGTTTAATCAGGCAAAGCAGCAAAAAACATAACCACAGGAATACATGGTATTTAGCATTTAAATAAAGCTTGTAAACCAATGACAAGTCTATTTGGGCAACTACTCCCACACATGTTCCTTATCTGCAAAGGTCTCATCCCAAATTTATCGGAACCAGTCTCTTATACTTTATTTTCCAGTCAGTAACATCAGTTTCCATTCACTGAGTCCACAGAGAAAGATGCAGAAAACTACAAGTTAAAAGGCAGGGCAATGGAAAAAGAATTCCCACACTGTCAATGTCATATTGCTCTGGGAACTTATTAAATCACAGCCAAAAACCCAAAAAACAAAACCGTAAAACCAAGAACAAAAACCTCACCACAGAAGCAGAAACAAGCCTGCCAAAGAACCACAGTTCTTTGGGTTTTGTCTAATTGAAGAGCTCAGTTTCAAAATTCCCAGCTCCCTGGCTGCTTCTAAGATCAGACCTCGAGCAGAGAAGGCAAGTGAGAGCTGTGGCAGTGTCGGCCACAGGAATCCTTCCCTCCCTCGGCACAGGAAGCACCATTTCTTGTTTCCCCAGACTGTAACCTCTGTGTGAAATTGTCCTGCTGCTAATAGGTACCAGCCTCTCACCTCCTGGCATTAGGGGCCAGATGTGGCTCTTTCTGCTTCACTGCTCGTTTGGCCCTGCACGCCCAGACTGTGCTCTGGGCTATTCCATTCTCTCTCTGCTGGTGAAACACATCCCACAGCAGCTCTCAGCACTGAACAGCTGTGAGTAGCCCAAGCAAATGTAATGATTTTTTATTGTTACTATTAAGTAGACACAAGTAGTGAGTCTCTCCCTCGTGTGGGGTGTGGGGGAATCAAAAAACTTTCATGGAAATAGCACCTTTTTGTAAATAGGAGTTGGCTTTGCTCATGGTCCATTCTAGCAGCCTTTAAATACATTTCTCCTCCTTTAGAGTTGGGAATCATTTGCTTTATGAGCACCATTTGGATCATTTACCTGTTGCTCATAAAATAGACAAAGCTTTTATCCATGCCATGAATTTTTACTCATTTTATACAAAATACCTAAGGAGGGATTTGCAGAGGCCAGAATTACATCCATGAAAGAATTAACAACTAATTTAATTTTCTGCTACAATAATGGTTCCAGCAGTTTTTGATTTTGTTGATTACATTTCTTCTCTCCACAAAATAAAAAGCATATTGGTGTTAGCTTCTTTATATGCACTTTATTAAAAAGCAGATTTTTTTTTTTCAAAAATGAATAGGAATAACAAAAACATCTCATGCGTTTTAATCTCTGTAGTCATTAAGTAAAGCGGTGGCAAATGCAGCTTTCAAAAGTGATCAGATAACAGGGTGACGGTCTGTATGCTCAGGAAGAACAACAATTCTCATCAGTGCTGGGACAGTATAAAAGGATATTTCTTTGACAAAGCTGCTGGCAACAGTCGCACAAACCACCAAGGAAACATGGTTGCACAAGCCCACCTCTGTCACCCATGTTCACGCACCAGGGCCGCAGTAAATGACAATCATGGCATCAAACTGCTTCAATGACTCCTTTCACAAGGAGAAAGCCAAAATTCTCTCCTCTATGCCAACAACCCAAAGCCCGGCCCTACCTCCATCTCCTACTTGCTCTGCAGCATGCACTGTAGGCAAGGAAACAGGAGGAGCCCATTATCCCTCCCAGTGATCCATCAGCTGTTCCACAGTGACTGCTGGAATCAGACACTTCCCTCAACAGTTTGTTCCTGCACATGAAGAGTTACTGCCTCTTGGTGAGTGTGGACCACAGCAAGCTCCTGCAGTCCTGCACATAAACAGCATTGACTGCAGACACAGATCGATGAGGCTTAACTGCTGTGATTAGCATCTGCCTGGAGAGAGGCTGTGCAGCTTTGGCCATGCAGGTGCTGGGAACAGCCAGGGCACACACTGCACCTGGGAGCCTTTTAGTTAGGAAGGAGGGAAGATCCTGGGTTTTGGAGAGGCAACAGCTGAGGGATTTCCCTACAACACAAGGCCTGTATGTTTATAGGTAACCATCTTTCTGCATGCAGAGATACACAAACATAAATACCACCCATCTGTGACTACAGTGGAGAATTGACCATTTAAGAGCTTCTATATTTTAATCAGCTGTACAGATTGCCCCATGAAAGCCTGCACAGTCAGCATTACCCCTAATTTAAAAAAAAAAAAAAATGCACCAAGCATGAACAAAGGTAGCTGGAACAGAGGTGTTGGTTTTTTCCATTTCTCCTTCTAAATTCCTACGATGTATTTGCCACAACCTTTGGGAGTAACCAGGCCTCTAGAACTAGCCTAACTTCTAGGATTTCAAAATAAACTTCCACCACTTCATTTCTCCACCAGATGTTCACAGTTTATTGGTGCACCAATAACACTACTAAAGTAGTTTTGTGTTGTCAAGTTCTGCAAAAATTTTTAAGCATATATGAAACACAAGCTGAAGGCAAGATAATGCTGGCATTTCTCCCTTAATGCTCAGCTAAAAGAGCACTACTAATAATCTGGGCAGCCAAACACCCAAACAAACCATTTCAACATGAGATGCTAAGAACCAGAGCAACCTGTTGCAAGATTCCTTTGCAGATTATTCCATGAAGACTGAGAGAAACCACCATTACAGAAAACAAGTTATCAGAAAAGTTGTTCCAGCCTACCTGTGGCTGAGTCCAAGGCTCCAAGGTTGTTTCTTTCAAAGGAGTCTGTGGCCTTCCCACTTCTTTTGTGTGCTTTTAGGAGAGAAAAGCATATGTCAGTTGTGTGTTCAGTCAGCATTCAGCATTAATTATCCTTGAGGAAACAAAACAGGTACAAAATCCATACAGTAACATATCATGACTGCATACATTTGGAGTAGGCTGTAGGTCTCTTTTTTTTTTTCCAGAAAAGTAACTTTATAGAGTTGCTTTAGTTTTCAAGGTAGAGGGTACACACCTTGCTCTCTGTGTACAGATAAAAATTCAGGCAAAAATATGAAATTATTTGCCAACAGAGTAAGGTTCCACAGCAGAAATTCAGAGGGAGCTTGACTCTGGTTTCTCTGTCATTTCCTTCCCAGGCTGTGCTCTGTTCAATGGACACCCTGCAGTGTAACTGACTGAAATAGGTTCATCACTTGGATGGGGGGCCATGTTTTCAGATAACAGCCCTTGCCTTTCCTTAAAGTTCTTAGAGCTGGAGCCAGAAGAGAGTTACCAACCTCCTGTCTCCTTGACTTTCCTTGGAATATTCAAGAACGACCACCCCAAATCTAAAGTCTATGTAATCAAAGAGATTAAACTAGTCATCAAAGAAGACTTACTGTCTCTTCATACTTCCTTTTTTTAATAGTACCAAAACACCCTGCAATTACTCATTACCATCTGTAATTTTTCTGCTTCAATAATAAACGTGTAAGAATTTTGAGCACTGGGAGTGAGCATTGAATAGGATGCTGGCTTCTTCTAATTTTCTCCATATGAATTTCCCAGGGAAGATACTTTGCACATTGTTTTAAAAAATACAAGTCTCATATTTTCTTTCTCTCTAATTTTTTTCTGTCATAAAACAGAAATAGTGGTGTTCAAAAAAAAAAAAAATCCTCTGCTGAAATACACTTTTTAAGTAGTGCCAGGATTTTTCCTTCTGCTGAAATACAACATTTCTAATGTACTACTCTTTGAACATGGCCTTTGACAATATGTAATACAAATATCATCTTATCCAGGTCTCACATCAGAGCAATCTGAATGCCCATGCAAGGACTGACAAAGAGAGGGAGAGATATGCCATTGGAATTTCTGTCATCAGCAAACCACGGCCACTTAAAATGAAACACTTTTTTAAATACAGATTTTGTAGGCAACTTCACTTAGCATTCGCAGGACTTCTTTCAAAAAACCACCTTATTAAATGGCAATTGTGTTTTGGCAGGTTGGATTGCCTGTAATAATAGATTACAGGCAATCATTTTTACCATTTTTTTGTTATTTTATATTTTGAGGTAGCAATGGGACATGATTCATTCTTGAAATAGAACAATAAGTGCATTCCAAAAGAAAAAAGAAATAACCATAGATTTAGTGAATGCTAAACAGAGTTAAAATGAATGCATCTGGAAAGGGAAGGTTGTGTTTTTCATGTGTTCAAAAGCAAATGTATTCTACCTTATAATCTTGCTTTAAATGTAATCATCAAGCATCAAAGGGACCCAAACACATAATGAAAATTATTAAACATATCAGTTGTAGTGCCAAGATACCATAACAATTCCTCATGGGGTAACCTGCCAGGAACTGACATTAAAAAATCACACTCTTTCTTGAGAAATCATTTTTCTTGGAAATTCACATTGGTTTTTATACATTTGTCCAGTTCTGTATTGCAGCAGAAAGAAAAAAGAATAATCAAACGTATGAATACATAAAGAAAATGTATGCAAAATGTTTACAAAAGTTAATTTAGGTGAAACAATTCTTAAAGTGTTTGAGTAACACTGGAACTCATGCTCTAAGTCTTAGATACGACTTAAAGAAGACTCAAAGTACTCAGTGCTGAATTTCCTATTGACCAGCACCATTTACTTCCTTACTGCTGCCCCTACACACCACCCAAGGAGATCCTTTCACCTCACTCTAAAACCAAGCATCACAAAGTAGGACAAGACACAGAAAGAGTGAAAATAGTGCAGCAACCTGCACCCCAAAGCACGGGAAAGGACAAATCCAAGCACTAACTGCCTTCAACCCCTACAGACTTTCTCCCCATAGGAAACATCTTTCTAGCTCTCATTCCAACTTCCCAATTATGTTTCAGAGCTATTTCTAGGAACTAAAGCCCCTGCACCACCCAGGTGTAGTTTGTCACAGAGAACCTTGAAGCATATTTGCATTCTCGCTTTTCATGGTAGAAAAGCACGTTCCACACGAGGTGTGAGCACAGCCAGGACAGCTGACACTGACCCACTGCTCAGACTGCTGACAGAGGCACGGCTGCTGCAGCTTCTGAGTGTGAGCACCTCTTCTGAACTACCTGCTACTACAAGCAGTGGTACTTCCAGTGTAAAGCTCTTTACTCACCCCTCACTGAGATACACACACATTGCTAATGGACCACATAAGCAGCACTTATCCACAAGTTCTCTTTTCTCTTTTATAAAGAGTAATGTGATAAAGAGAGACAATTCTCCCGGGAGCTTCTTTCTTCCAGCACAGATAAAGAACCTCTTACTAAAACTGGGAAGTTTTTGGAAGCCTTTATCTGCCCATTTTGCTTGGAGCATCTTCCTACAGCCTTCTGCAGCTCCTACAATCCTTCTGAGGAAACAATAGACTGTGCCCACAGTCTTTTGTTTATGTTCCCTCCACTTCCTCAGCTTGGCATTTAGGTTTCACACATAGAAGAAAATCGTGCTCATAATGAGATAAAGATGGAACGATTTCAGCCTGGATATTACATGATGGTTTCAGCAGTGCCATTAGAGCTCCCTTAGCTCTTGTACACGCACCAATTACAATTTCTCTAGCAGGCAGGCTTGACTTCTGGAATAAATTAGGTCCTTTTCATGTCTGATGAACCACCTGTCACTTTGTTACAGCCAGCCACCCTTCCACGAGCACAGGGCATATCTGGACAACTGATTCAGTTCCTGCCACTCATCCAACACCTTCCCAGATCTGCCCCCCGCCGGAGCTGAGGGAGACACACTTTGCTCTAAATCATTACCTGCCACCCTGTATCACTGCCGTGCTGCTGGCACTGAGGAAGGCAAAGAGACAGGAAACCACACAGGATCTTGCAGGTTGCAAAGGTTTCCTTTATCTCGGTGTTCCCTTTTGCCCAGCGGGAAATGCAATAATTTCAACTGTCCCCCGAGGCCAGGCAATCCTGTCTATCCACAGAAAGTCCAATCTTCAGGTATTTTCAATATAAAAGAAGTTTTGGTTTGCTGAGTCATCATACAGCCAAGTCTCATCAGTCTTGCACCTGACCACCCAGAAATTACCCTGATCAATGATGTTAGCAATCAATAAAGTCCAGACTAATAGCCAGGTAGTAAAAAGACTGTGCACAAAATATTTTGCTGATACTTGGAATTTTCTGTCTAATTATAGCAGCAAAAGAAATATTTAATATTTAATCAAAGTAGTTATTAAATATGTTTTAAGAGAAAAATGAAATTCATCATGAGAATTTTCTGTTGTTTATTGGAAGAAATAAGTTACCAAACATACAATTACTTATGACAACTTGACAGGTAATATCCAGGCTTCCAAAATCTACCAGAGAAAATAAACTGTAAAATAGATTTTAAAGGTTATGCAAGTCACTGTTTCGAGCCAGACTTCATTTTGGTCTTTAAGATGCTGCAGAGTGGTCCTCACTCTGAAACATGAAGGGAAATCTTTGGTGCCTCTGGGACAGTTCAAACTGATCTTACAAGTGCTTGGTCACAGATGTCCCTTCTGATGGAATCCTGCCCCACTCAGCTCCTGGTGTCTGCCCAGTTTTGGATGATCCACTGTTTAGTCTCTCAGCCTGTTTTCTCCATTAGACTGAATTCCATTCTCTCCCTGACCAGGTCTAGCTCCCCCTGCCTGGGATCCTGCCCTGCCAGCCCCTGTGTGGGTTGGGAAGGGTGGTGAGGAAGAGGGAAGGCTGTTCTATCCCCTCACTTCCTACAGCCCCAACTCCTGAGCTGCCAGCAGCCCATCTACCACAACACACATACTCTAAAATTGTTGTAAAGTCCTTCCCTTTTAGCAGGAGAGAAGTTAAATCACCTTTAATTGTTTTGCCCCAGCCTCCAGGAACAGGAATCATGAAAACTTCTAGTAACTTGACCCATAGATATAATTAACTTTTCAATAACTGTCATTTTCCATGCTGCAAAGGGAATTTGTTCTGGACCTTAAAGTTTTTATTCTAATACTAACTACTGGATCTGTTCAGCTAGATATCACCTCCATTCCCTCCTGCTTTTTTATTGGCAAGTTTTTGTTTTTCTTCAAAGAAATCTGGATTTGTTATGGTTAGAAAGGAAGGAAAAAAAAAGAATGTTACAACACGACAATTTTGGTTTACCTATTTTGATTTCTGAAAAAGCCTTAAAATTATCTAGACAGATACTACCACCAGTAATTCTAATGGTTATTGATTGCTGTGAGAAGCAAAAGCAGATTGAAATTTCAAGATAATACAAAGCATTTTCCTCTGGTGCCTTACAAAATTGCTACAGCAGCATTAGGATTATCTGATTCCAAGTGTTCTACTCTGCACTTTAGAGGGGAAAAAGTGTTCTATTTAGTTGTCTTTCATGCTGAAAACCTATATGGCTTGAAGTGAAATTTAGGAAACAAACAGCAAAAGACATTTAGTAAATAATATATTATCTATGTTGCATTGTCAGTTGGGATTGCAAATATCTATTTAGGGCAACTTCTGTCTGTCTGCCAAAAGCTACATTTTTAGACAGGAACTGCAGACTTTACTATTTTTCTGTCCCCCATTATAATCAGGAAATCATGTTTAGCGATTTTACTGTCCAGGCAGAATGTCTTTATTATCACACTGAGACAGAGGTATGCTGTAAGTCTGAGAAGGAGATTATCTCCATTAACAATGCCTCCTTCTTGCCTCTAAGTTGATTTCAGGTAATTGGATTCCTGAAGTCCTCTGCTTCAGCCTCCTAACATCTTTCATGTGAAAGGTGAACAGAAGGGTTAATTTCAGTGATAAGTTTGTTTAACAGATTGCTAAAAAAAAATTATTTTGCTCTGAGTTTCCAAGCTTTAGATAAATATGTAAGTATATGAGAAAGCCATAGGACAGCTGAAATCAAGTAAGGATTCCTTCGGGAAGGTTTTTGCTTTGTGTTCAAGAAACAAAGGACAAAAATGCAAATAAACATACAGATAAAACCCTCTTTGTGGAAGTACCAATGAGAAACCCACTGTCTAGAGCCCTAAGATGTGATTCAGTAGTAGTGGAAACAATCAGCTTTCCACACTGAACAGCAACCTGGAATCACCACTGACAACTTCTACACTGTTTTGGCTGTAACAACTTCACCTCCATTTCTGACAGTATCAAGATGCCTTGTGATGTGTCTGTACGTCCTCTCAGTGATTCCTTGGACTCAAAAACCATAATTTGACCCAGCAAGTCTCTAATGCTGCTGCCAACAGGCAGCTCTTATCTTGCAAGTACCTCTTGAGAGATGCAGTAAGTCACCTAATGCATATCCAACCAACCATGATTTCCAGAGGTGCAGCTCACCCACAGCTCTTACACTATTCCTACAGAAAAATCAGCCCTGGGTTTACTTATTTCCCTCTTTTGTTCCAACATATCTATGAGTAAAGTGGGTGCAGGGCAGGAGACAGAGGAATGAAAGATAAAGGCGGGGTGTGGGGTGGGGGTTGAACAACTCCAGCACACTAGGAAAGCTCAGAGGTTTAACAAAGCCTGACATGAGATTTGCCAGATGGTTCTGTACCGGATTGTAAAACTTTAAACTAATCTTCATTTAAGAGTTTTAAGGGCTGTATCCCTCTTATAAAGCCTCTTGCTCTTTTGCCTGGTTGATTCTGGTAAATTATAGATCAGACTTTAGAAAACTGCTTCCATGAACAGCGGCTCCTTAAATCTCAGCTAAACTGAGCAAGAAGATTACATGTTATTATGATGTAGCACAGCAGGATTTTTGTACAGCAAACATAATGATGTAGAGAAGGATAAAACTATCATTCTGTGCAAGGAGGTCATCCATAGAAGAACAATGCTTTTTATAAAGCCAGCAAATCCGTCCCTACATGGTGAATCTTCACATGGCAAATGCTTTTTCTTGATGGTTCTGTAAAGAAACCCAAACGTAAGCAAAACCCAAATCTGCATTTCAGGATTCCACGATCAAGCACTGTACAGCAAAGGAGATGTCATTTGGGAGAAATTATTCTAAATATTACTAGAAAAAGTATCTATTTCAAGGGCAATTTTAGGGTAAATGCATCTTGTTGGTTTTATGCAAGGAGAAAGGATTTCCTCTGAATCCCTGGGGAAATGTCTGAGAGTGTATGCAGCATTAAAAATTAAAATGCTCACTAATCTTACAAGTGCATATATATATATATATATACACTTTAAATGTATATCAAATACAGTTCACATGGAAAAGAAAAAAACAAAGTCACCATAGTAATGTGTAGAAATTCTTTCCACCTGCTGTTTGTATTTTCAATCTTACACAGTATCTTCACAGTTGAAATTATAGTAGAGAGAATTACAGATTTCAGACACCACATGATGACAAAGCTGAAGTGGGAACAACAGAGAATAAATCCAGGTGTTCAGCAAACAGCAGTAGCAAAATTTAATAAAAAAAAAAATCAAGACACTGATTGTTCTGAAAGTTGATGCAGTAATTTGATACTAAAATTGTGGCCTATCAACCTTTTGAACAAGTAATGCAAATGCCTAAGTCTATTGAGCTCCAAGTCAGCAGCCTATTGAAATTACTTTAATTTTCCTGTACACGATTTTGAATGCAACGTAGTAATGTCAAATGACCTTCTTCCCTCTCTTTTTTTTAAATTGAAACATTATTTCCTGCACATGAAAGCTTTTGACTTAAAAGCAATCAGGTGTGATATTCACAGCTCTGGTCTTTTCAAAATGTCATGCACAGGAATTATGTGGATTTATCCTAAAGCTCTCTGTAAGAACAGCAGCATTTTGAAATGCCTAAGAAAATGCCTGTCTATGAGAATATGCTAGTGAAGACTATTACAAAACTGATTTTGTTACATTTAAGTTACCATCAGATACTGTGTTATCCTTCTGTTTTATCTTGCACATCATTGCGCACACACTTAAACAAATTTGCCAGATTTACAAAATAAAAAATTTCTTAATCAATGCACAGTTAAATGCTTTCTGATATAGAAACAGAGGAATCCCCACAAATTCAAGTAATTCTAAAGGAGAAAAATTACTTTAAATTTTGATAAACACAGAGCTGCTTTTTTGGTTCATATATGTAAAAATCTTAGTGGTAATAACTGATAAAATATGCTCACACTACATGTTCTGACTTGCAAGTATTTACATATATAAGATTAATGTGACATGATATGCTAAGGTATTCTTACATCAAGTGAAAGGAGAAAAAAAAAAAGAACATAATATCAAACAGCTTGTTTTACTTGCCTGAGCTCTATTTAGCTTCTCAAGAATGAATATAAATGTACACAAATCCATTTTGTGACTTGGATATAAAGCATCATGTTAAAAATGTAGTACATGGTAGCAAAACTATGAATTTTTATATTCCTGCATATTTTCTGCAGAGTTGTTAAAATTCACATTTCTTATATCCTGTCATAAAAATAGTTTCTCTTTCTGTAGGTTATTTGGGAAAAATAGCAAAGCCTCTGCCTGGATCCACCTTGTCCAAAGGTGTTTTTTTTTTCCTAGGACTTATCATTTTCTCCCTCTATGGCATGACTAAGTTATACTTTACAGAAATCCAGCTCCTTATAAAGAGCATTTGCAATTTAAATTGCTCTTTTTCTCTGAACATTAAGTCTGAATTGGATAAAGTTGTTAAAAGGTAAGGCTTCCTAGGTTTTTTTACTTCACTAATCAAGCAAACTAAAATTACATTATCGGAGTCAGCCAGGAGTAGCACAGACCTGGTGGATGGAGAAAGGCCTGAATGGGAATCTCACATGCTGATTACAGCCAGGAGAGAATGGCTGACCAACCCCAATGATCTAAGCTTTGAAGTGTGGCAGAACTAAGGAAAATGTGCCACCTTAAATTAGATTTTTCCAGAAAGTTGATAAATAGGCTTACTCATAAAGAGCAGCAAGACTAATCTGCAATTCTCCTGACATTAGAGACAACATGATCTATAGAAGCCTTGTTGGATCATCAGTTCTTTTCATTTGATGTCATCCTATTTATATTCCTTATCCCCAGCTGTGACTATTCGTCTTACAAAGTATGTTTGATTTTTCTAGTGCATATTGTAGCTCTTAGTATGGGAAGTAAAATAAAAAGTGAGACTTTTCTTCAGGTGGCAAGAGTGTGTCCAGAACAGGCAATTGTACCATAAACAATCCCTCAAGAGATAAAGAAATATGCTTGGAAATACCTTTATTTTTCCTTATCGTTTCTTTGAGGATATTATTGAGCCTCTATTATAACCTATGGCACAGAAATCAGAACGAATGCCAACAATGTAACTTGTAAAATAGGGAGGAACAGGGAAAGGCTTGTAGAAGTCACCAGGGTTAAGTGCAGGTACGAGAGGCTCCAGCTGCTCCACGGCAGGTCAGTGCCAGGGAGCTCCATTGCCCTGCTTAAGCCAAGAATGTCTGTGGGCTGGATCAGCACAACTTGGGAAAAATAAATATGAGTCTCATTATAAACACAGACATATACAATCACAGATTCATATCATTTGGTTCTTTATATGGGGTCAGGATAGAGCCCGAAATCTCAGTAGTGTTCCAGTGAAATCCATTAAAAATTGTATTTCATTCTTGTTAACCAAAAGAAAGTGGTGCCTGTCAGCCTCTCTGCTGCTTCACCCCTTCCATTGTACAGCCATGCTCATCAGCTTTCCATCAAGAAAAATAATATGAATATACTGTTTTATCATTCTCAATGGGAAACTATCATCACAGAAACCCACAAAGTCCTGTCACATTTCCCCTAATCCTCCTGTGTTACACCAACCCCACCTTCTCTCTCTGTTAGGAATCACTTCTGAAGTTACAGGGCAAATCCTGCTTTGATGTCATATATTTCTCTGTTCTCGTAGGGTTTGCTGTCAAGAGAATAGTAATTCTATTTCAGGAAGAATTATAAATTTCTAACCTTTTTTTTTTAGCTAAACATAATAAATAATAACATTATGAAATTACTTCTCTTCCTGAACTATATAATCTGTGTTCTAGGCTGCCTTTCAGGAAGGAGGGAACCTAAAATTCATCAGAAGCCTCAGTGGTGCAGGGACATTACTCAGGGAAGCTGCACTGAAATAACGAGACTTTGGAAGCCCTGATGGACTGAGGCCAAGGTTCTCCAATGCCAGAATGTCACTGACTCTTAACTGCCTCCATAATCATGGCAGATTTGTGTCCTTGGAACATGGAGGCAGGAGTGCAAATCAGGCAGGGCCAGAAGCATTCCCAGTGGGGTTTGAGTCTTTGTATTTCAAAGGATTCAGGGAAGTTGCTGTAACAGATGTGTTCTCATTATTGTCAGACATCACTGCAAGATTCCTTGGCCCCGATATTGGATTGGTTTTAAAACCTAAGTATTTAATACGAGTATTACCTCTGTTTCATCCTTTTTCTTGTCCCTACTTTGATCAGGAACATGTTCAGAGCATGGTCATGCAGTAGAGGCAAAGGTCCCCTCCCCCTGTTGTGGCCAGCACTGAGTGTCACCAACAAGACCAGCAGTGGGAATGGCACAGAACAAAAGCCCACAGGGATTGAGCCTGCGCTGAAACCCATGTTACTGCAAACTTTAATTGCTACTGTAACTGAAAATGGCTGGATCAAGTTTAGAAGATAAAATAATGAACACAGAAGAAACATTCTCTCCATAAGTTTTACAAACAAGGTGAGACCTAAGAACGCAAAGGGATGAGGGGACATCCAAATCTTTTAAATAATGAGTGAGACAGGAGGAGTATTTCTAAAGTACTGAAGAACATTGACAAGCAGGAGTTACAGTGGTGTTAAAGATGTCTAAAGTTAATCCTGGAAGGTGTCTTCACTTGAGATAAATGGGTTTCTGACTGTCTTCTACCAACCCCATTGTACCTAAATCCAAGTGCAATCTCATCTACTATTACAAAGTTTATTTAAATCCTGACACACAATGTTTCTCAAATACATTTCCTGACAATTCCCATGTTTTCTATTCTATTTTACGTTATTCATGAACGAGAGAGATTTTTTCCCCCTCCAGTCAGGGTGGAGGAAAGACAGAAAGAAAACTCAGAATACAGTATCTGAAATCTAATGTTCCCTAAATACATTATTAAATTAGTTTAAGCAGGTCAGCTTCCACTAATAATGCCTGTAGAGGGAAACTTTTCAATCACAGTCCTTTTTTTTTGTAAAAATAATAAGTGGATATTAGTATCATTCCTCTGGAAATGCCATCTTCCTCATTTAAACAGTGGTGAACTAAAGAGCAGAACCACACATACAGTAATTTTTCAGGTAACAGGCAATTTTTCTTTCTAATGCCAAGATGAGAGACAAAATGACCCCACTTTGATAAGATTGGTAAGAAAACTACTGTCATAAATGGACTAGAACATTGGAAGTAGATTCCATAATGTATAAGATTAGAATTCAGGAGATGCCTTTCAAAAGAGGTGCAGATTGACACATACACTCTGTCACACACTGATTCCCAGAGCCACTCCAGATTTCAAATGTTTCAACTGTGCCGAGCAGTATTTCGTGATAAATGTATTTAATGTATTTCAAAATGAAATGTATTTAATTTTGTTATGCACCTCTGTAAGACAGACTCTGTTACACTGTTGATCTCTTTCTGCATCTCACTTCCCAGTAGCACATTCCAGGTACAGGGAAATGAAACCTGAGGAAAAGAGTTAAGTGGTCAGATACTCAGATACAAGCTCTGGCCCCACACACAATATGAAATGCCTGGAATTACATAAAAAAACATTAGCAAAGAATTTATAATGCTGAATCCAGAGCATGTGCATGTACATATACGTGATCTGGTTTAATTCTAGCTAGTTTGAACATCAAAACCAGAGAAGCCATGACAGCTGACTTCAATTTGAGTCAGCTTCTAAAGAATTATAGAAAACTTTGCAAGATGTTAAACTCCATTTTTTCCACCAAAAGTCTACATATTGTTAGAAAAGGGTCCAAAACCTCGAATTTCTATTTTCTGTAGAAAAAATTTCCATTTTCACATAGATAAAGCCATAAATGTGAGCTTACACAATCTAAGTTTACTTTAAATTGCCCCCTTGTTTATTTTGTAGGGAAAAAAAATCCTAGTGGAAAACAATATCAGAGTAGCTGCTATTTTGTACACAGAGGTCTTATATGTGGTAAAGAAAATGACAATTTGCTTATAAGTGGGAATTGCTTTCATTCTTCCAAATAATGCATTCCAGGAATAATTTGAGCTTTTCGAAATAGTTAATGAGATTAAAAAAAAAATCATTAAAATATCATTCTGATGCAAGTTGAAGAGTTTGCATATCTCACTTAACAGAAGAGATTTGCAAATAAACATTTGGAGCATGTGAAAATCAATAGCAAAACCACAGAATGTGTCCATCACTGGATTTCTAAACTATTTACACTGAATTATTACTTGTTTTAG